>NC_080162.1:113303217-113644928 GCF_950295315.1 Erinaceus europaeus
AAAAGACTAGGATAATTAATTCCAATAAGGACTTCATATTCGCAATCAGAACCTCAACACATCAGACATGACAAATTTTCTCAGAGTATGACATTGTGATTAGTAATTTAGAATCACCTTTAATTCTGTATAAGTTTATTGCTAACCCACATAACACAGTGTGGTGGTGGTGTTGAATTAATTCTCTTGCTTTTAAACAATGTAAAGCTGATTGGAATTTTTATTTCTGGACAATTTTCCTTGATCCTGTATTATTTTCTGCATTCTATAGATGACTATACTAGCCTAAATGTTCTGCATGTTTTGTGCCTGAGTTCTGAGGCATTCTCTCCATATTGAATAATATATATGTGTGTGTTCTATCACTGAGCATTTTGAAATACGCCAACACAGCACATAATAACAATACGACATTACATAAAATATATCTGGGGAGCTCTTATGTCCTGCAGAACAATGTTGAAGAAATCTTACAGAAGTTAAATGATGAGTTTCTCTAAGTAGTTGGGAATCAAATGCTCAGGGCATCGTATTTAGAAGAAAGCTTAACAATATAGTAACATTTTGGTATTTTTACCAAATGCTATCACTCAAATAAGAACTACAGAATAGCAAATACCAAATTGGGAATGTCTTCAGTTAGGAACTTCGTAGATGATTACAGGCTCTGGCCATTTTCTTCCAACAATAGTCCAGAACACTAGAAATGAACCTACCAACCCTCTCCTATGGGTAGAGCCAAAGAACACAAAGCACCTATTCAAAAAGATGTATATATACAACTGTGTACATGGCAGATTGATTTGTAATCACTCAAACTTGGAAATAAATCAGATCCCTAAACAGTAGACAAGTGGTTAAGAGAGCTGTGATGCATACACAATGGAATACTACTCAGCAGTAAAAAAAAAAAAATGAAACTATAATCTCCTTTCTCTCATCTTGCATTAGTTTGAGGGATTCACATTAAGGGAGGTAAACCAGAGGTGAAGAATAAATACCAGATGATCTCATTATGAGGTGAAAATTAAGATAAAAAGAAAGAGAAAATACAAGGTGAACCCTTGACTGAACATGGTATATTGCAGCTAATGAAATGACAAATAAAAAGCTCCCCAAATATACAGAAACTGAAGGAATTCTCTATCACCAACCCTGTCCTACAAAAACTACTGAAAGAAATACCACAAGAAAGTAAGTAAAGGAACTCTAACTCCAAAGGAGGTCACCTGTAATAGAATATAAATGGAAACTCAAGCAGAAGTAACAGAAGGACCAACAATATAGGAAAAGGGAGGGCAGAAAGGACAGAGTGATGTGACCAATGTAAGTAAACCAAGGCCAACCATCAACATCCTAGACAGCAGAACAGAAACTCTCCAGTCTCAATCTTGGCTTCACCTTTGCTGGTAACAGAAGAAAATTTGTTGGGTGGGATAGGTCAAGAAAAGGATGAATATTCCCATATAACTGCACATGTGTGGAACTTGGGAAACAGAGTTAGGAAGGAGGGAACATGGGATGAAACTTGGACAGGGGGAGGGATATTGCAAAAAAGCAAGGGATTCTGGGAAGGGAAAGGAACAGGGGGTCTTGGGGAAGAAGGGGCTTCAAGCCCCTGCTAGGGGAGGAATAAAAGTGTGCAGCAGATACCTGTTACACAAAAGAGGGAACCATACGCATGTGTAAACAGATGTACAAGAAGTCATAAATCCCACCCAATAATTAAAAAAAGAAAAAAGACTCTAGGGGAAGAGGACATGGGTGAGAGGGTATCATGGACCCAATGAACCCAAAATAGGAGAGAAAGACTTGAGTGGATGGCGGAAGTAGTATAGAGACACCTATCATAGGAAGATGAGAAATTATACCCACATCTCAAAACTGACCTGTAAAAATGATTGCCCCAATAAAAAGTTTAAAAAATATTAATAGTACGTAAAATCAAATAACAAACCTTCTTTCACCCAAGAGATAAAAAAAAAAGTAAACAAAGAAACCACCTAAAGCCTTAAGTAAAATGTTACTTTTGACATTTAGTCAAAGGCCTAAAAAAATTCCCTATTATGAAAAAAATCTAAAATCTCTAAATTCACATGCAGATGGATGTCTAAAATGAACCAACTGTACTGGGACATTTACACATCTCTTTCCACCCAGATGTGCTCAGTAGTATAGCACAGGCTTTCAGGAACTCTTAACAGTCAAACAAGGAATCTTATAAAATAGCCTACACAGTTCAGTAGGAAGGCCACAATAACCTCAGCATAAGACAGAAGAAAGAAAACCAGACTGCTAAATGCTCTTTATTTGAACTGCTTTGGAGCTCAGAGAACTGTCTTTCTAATTATTGTAACAGTCAATTTGATTGTATGATACTAAAAGCAAGTAATGAGGAATTGATTTAGGATTAGATAGTATGACAATTTGTGGACATTTCTGGTACTTTAACATACATACTGTTTCCTATAATTTAGAGTTGGCAAAGAATACCTATGTACATGGTAAGCTCCACAGAGCACTGGTTTATATTACCCATAACTCATACCTTCAAATGCTTTGTGCCCTGCATTCATTCACGTCCATTCAAAACTGCTAATGACAACCTAACCCCAAGTTATTTCTTAAAATTCAATAGAACACTGCTTAACAACTTCTATATCAAAGAGAAAAATTAAGGAAGAAATTAGAATGCTCCTAGAATCAAATGAAAGTGAAGCTATCAAGATACTTGGGACACAATTAAGGCTAAGAGGAAAATTCATAGCCACACAAGCACACACTAGGGAAAAACAAAAACAAACTCAAATAGACAACCTAACTACATAACTTAAAAAATTTCTTATTTTATTTATTTTTTTATTTATACAAAGGAAACATTGACAAAACCATAAGATAAGAGGGGTAAAAGTCCACACAATTCCCACCACCAGAACTCCGTATCCCATCCTCTCCCCCCGATAGCTTTCCTATTCTTTAACCCTCTTGGAGTATGAACCCAGGGTCATTATGGGGTACAGAAGGTAGAAGGTCTGGCTTCTGTAATTGCTTCCCTGCTGAACATGGGCATCAGCAGGTCAGTCCATACTCCCAGTCTGCCTCTCTCTTTCCCTAGTGGGGTGGAGCTTTGGGGAAGTGGAGCTCCAGGACACATTGATGCAGTTGTCTGTCCAGGGAAGTCTGGTCAGCACCTTTAAGAATTTCTAAGAAATTATATGGGGAGGGGGGAGAGATAGTAGTACACCTAGTTAAGCGCACACATTATAGTGCACAAGGACTCAGGTTCAAGGCCCTGGTCCACACTTGCAGGGGGGAGAAGTTTCACAAGTGGAGAAGCAGAGCTGCAGGTGTTTCTCTGTCTCTCTTCCACTCTATCTGCTCCTCCAATCTCAAATTCTGTCTATATCCAATAAAAAGGAAACTATTTTTAAAAAGTTACAAAAAAATCCTTGACATCTCAATACACTTGTTATCAAACAAAAGATGAAATAATAGGAAAAAAAAAAACCAGAAAAACAGAAGGCTCTGAACTCCAACTCCATCATGACCCAGAGAGAGTAGAGGAAAAGAGGAAGGACAGTATGGAGTTGTAGCAGGTGTAAATGTGACTTAGTAAGGAAGCAAAGGGGGGCCAGGTGGTGGTGCACCTGGTTAAGCTAACACGTTACAGTGTACAAGGACCCAGGTTCAAGTCCCAGGTCCCTATCTACAGGGGGAAAGTTTCATGAGTAGAGCTACATGAGTCTCTCTGTCTATCTCCTTCTCTATATCCCCCTCAATTTCTTTTTGTCTCTATCCAATAATAAATAAATTAAATAAAATACATTTTTAAAAAGTGAAAAATTAAATTCTGGCAGGATTAAAAAAAAAAGAATGGAAAGCAGAACCACAAAAAGGGCAAATAATTTATAAATATAGTAAGAGAAATAGTCAACCAAAGTTGAACAGTGAAGTGTATAAGGACATTTATTAGAACCATACTGAGTGTAACTTGACTCCTTAGATCCAAATAGCACTGTGCTGTCTGTCAGTGCTTCAGAGTTGTCATGACCAGCTGTCATTTTTACATATAGTTCCTTAGATATACTAGAGTTATCTGTGCCATTCTCTAGATGTTGCTTTTCTACCAAATAAGTTCCCATTTGTCATGTTGAAAAATAAAAAAAGGAAAAAAGAAATAGTCAACCAATATCTGTGATTTTTGGGAGAACTATTGCAGCTTCCAAAGGAGGAAAAGGAGACACAGAACTCTGATGGTGGGAACAGCGTAGAATTATACCTTACGATTTTTTAATTCAATATTAAATCACTAATGAAATAAAAATAAATAGATAAATAAAATGAAAAAGACCCACCTCAGATCCATTATGAAAGCATAAGTATTTTCAAAACAATACAAATATTGTGATCAAGTCAGTCACAGGAAAAGATAACAGAAAAAATAAACCAAAGAACAAAAAAATCATGAGTCATTAGTTTAGTGAAAATTAGCATACTAATATAATGAATTCTATTTGCCCCCCATCTAAATGACAAGGCTTTTGCTTTTGTTTTTCATAACAAGTCTGCTTAGTATCTATGTATCCTAAAAGGCAAATCTTCAACTCTTCCCATTTGGGATACATCAATAACAAAGTTATTCTGGGAATTTGGATTTTAAAAGGACTACAATCTACCCATATCATTTGACTAGAATATGCAGAATTCTAAAAATATCCTTGAAAAAAAGTTTTGTAGCATTTTTTTACACAGAAGACAAAAGATGCTTTCGTAAGGGAAGAAGAAATTTGACATAAGTGATCCTGTTTTGTGAAAAATGAGATCTCCTTATAGAAGCAGTCTTATTACTCCTTTTTTAAAATTTATTTTTGTTATCTTTACTTATTAGATAGAGAGAGACAGAAATTGGGAGGGAAAGGGGAGACAGAGATGGAGAGAGACAGAGAGACACCTGCAAACCTACTTCACCATTGAAGCTTACCCCTGCAGGTGGGGAGTGGGAACTTGAACTTGGGCCCTTGCATATGCATGTGCACTCAATTTACTGCACTCAATGCACTCAATTTACTGCACCATGTTTATTCAATTTACTGCACCACCACCCGGTCCCATACTCTTAGTAATATAACTTGAAAGTATACACAGGACCAATCCTTATAATTAGCATTTTGACATTGCCATAATCTCAGATTCTTTGAATTTCATTTTGTTTCATCGTATTTTCAAATGTTTTGAACTGAACATGCTTGTGTTTGGGGGAAGGAAAATTTAGAAACTAAAAGTTTACAGCCAAGTCATGTCATGAAATATTTTTAAATAGACCGCAATGCATATTAGACCAGAATGTCCTTATAAGCAGTGATCGGGAGGAGCATGACCAGTGGAAGGTAGTTCAGGGAAGAATGAAATGAACGTCACAGGACAGGGATGCTTCAGGAATGGATGCCAGAGACTCTTCATGATGTCAACTGGGGCCTTGGACATATAGCAGCCATTTAGTCTTTACCTTAAAGATGTGAGGCCCTGGGTTTACTCCCTGGCATTACATGAGCGTGGCAACGATGAAACCCATTCAACTCCAGAGGTAATAGAGCAGTATTTTAAGCATGCTTGTCTGTCTGTCTGTCTGTCAATCTTTCCATTATCTAGATTTATTTATATCACTATCATAATAATACAGGACCTGGGCAGTGACTTACTGGCAGAGCACATGTGTAAAAAACATTAGTTTTAAAGCAAGTAAAATATCAAAAAGAAACTAAATCAAATGAAATGTATCACTTCTTCCACTCTCTTTTCATATGGAGGGCACTAGTGTGGAGAAAAGATGTTTTTATTTTATTTTTGTTATTTTATAGGACAGAGAGAAATTGAGAAGGGAGGGGATTTAAGAGAGATAGTCAAAGACCTGATTCACCACTTGTGAAGAGATCCTCCTGCAGGTGGGGATCAGAAAATATTATTTTAAGGCTTTAGATATCACTAGACAGGTGGCAAGTGATACAGTGGCTCATATTTGATGAGATGATAATGACAAGCAAGTGGCATCTAGTGTGTGTGTGTGTGTGTGTGTGTGTATTCCTATGGCATCTAGTGTGTGTGTGTGTGTGTGTGTGTATTCCTAATATGTTCTAAGCCCCTGGTATACCACAACCTTTCATGTCTACACTGCTGTACCTTAATACTAAGTACTGCTATTCTGCATTCACAGATTACGAGGCAAACACAGAGAGAATTAAGAAATAGGTTCAGTCTCTTTGAGTGACTTTTAGGGGAACTATCAATCTGAGTTTTAAAAGCTCAACAGATTCCTCCACCCTCTAGTAACTCAATTTTTTTCAGTACTGTGACATACATACATACATATATATATATATATATATATATATATATATATATATATATATGTATGTATGTATGTATATATATATATTATGCTAAGGCCTTTACCTATGAGATTTTAGGTCAAGCTCTTTCCATATAAACTCTGTGCTGACCATAGCAGATATCCAACATATAATTACTGAATAAAGAATAAGGTGTTTCAGAGGTGGGCGGTAGTGCACCAGGTTAAGAGATCCCAGTTCAAGGCCCACTCCCTACATGCAGTGGGGGAGGGGGGGTCACTTCACAAGCTGTGAAGCACTTCTGCAGGTATTTCTCTCTTCCTCTCTCTCTTCCCCTCTTCTCTCAATTTTTTTCTGTCCTATCCAAATAAAATGGGGAAAAAAGGCCTCTAGGAGCAGAGGATTCATAGTGCTGTCACCAAGCCCCAACAATAGCCCTGGGAGAGGGAAAGGAAGGGGAAGGGAAGGAGAGGGAAAGGAAGGGGAAGGGAAGGAGAGGGGAAGGGGAGGGGGAGGGGAAGAGGGAGAGGGAGGGGAAGAGGGAGGGGGAGGGGAAAGGGAAGGGAAGAAAAAGAATGAAATGCCTCTTATATTTCCTTTCCCTGTAACTATGGGAACTGAGGTCTGTCTGGTATAACTGAACAAAAGCAGATTTTTTTTTTTTTGACATCAAGTTTTACAGCTAGAGTATCCTATCCGCACAATTCAACTGTTCTCAGTGGATGTGTCTAGATAAAGGATGAGACATAGGGGAGAGTCCACCACGCATGAAGCCTCCAGCTTCCACAAGGCAGCTGCTTCCATGCAATGGCCTGGGATTTGCATCTGAATCCGCATGTCTGGTCCAGTGTGTGTCACAGCGGGTGAGCTACCTCCAGGTATCCTCCAACAGTATATTAAAATGATGATACCATCACTGTTAACAGGATGAAAGGGACACATAAATAAAATGGGTTGTTAGGTACTAAATGCATTCCAAATTCCAAAACTAGTATTCTGTCCCGATTCTATTTAACACCCTTGGCCAGCCAGATATTTGGATAACAGAGGCATGAATAAATCTGAAAAAAATAAATAAATAAAAACTTTGCAAAGGGTAATATGTATGCAAGAAAAAAAATCAAAGCTACTTCCTGAGTAAAATAAAAAAGTATTATAAGCACTCTTCATCTGAATTTAGCCCCCTCATTTGACCAGATTTAAAATAATTTTCCCATAATACCCATAAAAGAAGGTACTTGCCATAATTTTTAAAGGTTTTTATTTTTTCATGAGAGAGACTGGAGTGGAGAGAGAGACAGGCCAGAGAGAGAAAGAATCAGAATAATCACTATGGTACGCGTGCTGCTGGGAATAGAACTTGGGACCTCATGCTTGAGAATCCAATGCTTTATCTACTGTGCCATCTACCAGACCACCATCCCATAATTGCAAATAATTCATCCATCCAACTGGTTTACCTTTATGTTTCATTAATTACTGCTAATAGAGAATATAGGATGTTTCATTTATAAATTAAATATCTAAACTAAGGATAAAGGGAAAATGTATTTCTTTTATAAATGAATAAATTGTCAATTCTAAGAAACCTCAAATACTAGCAAAAATTTATATTTGTGCTTCACTTGGTCTAGGTCACAGCAGAAAAGAAAAAAGTAGGTCTCTATCATCAGTGACTTCACATACAAATCATAGAACTGCCATCCTTAAATCAATTCCCTAGGAAGCTTTACCCTTTGGTCCATAAAGATCCAAATATAAGTGTGTAGGTTGGCTTACTCTTTTAGGAATAAATCAGATGGGGTTAATATATACATAAGCATGAATGAATGAATCCACTTCGAAGGGACTTTGACACAGATACTTCCTAAACAATCCAAAGCCCAACTAAAGGGCACTTTTAGATATCGTACTGTGACTTTTTCCCCCACTCAGATTTGCACTCTGCTTCCTATATGACAAAGATAAAGCAAATACTTTGCAGCAAACTCTTCCTTTAAATGAGCCCACATTCTCCCAGTGAACTAAAACAGATCACTGCAGGACTTCTCTAAAATAGGTGGCAAAAAAAAAGTAATACCAAGTCTTCTGCAAACTACTAATTACAGAAACAGATTTTCTAACTGAAAATTCACCATAGTTTCTACAGTGTCTAAAGCATTCAGTCTTCTTCCTGCCAAAACACAGCTTGTGTGGAGCCCAGCCCCAATCTGACTGAAGAAAGAAAAGTTCAGGTCTATGGTTTATTTCCCTCACATTCTCTGCCTCTCCTGTCTTTTTCTCTCTGTCTCTCTATCAGAAAAAGTTGGTGAATGCAATAGAATGTTCAAGCCCCTGAGACAACAGCAATAAACCAAGATATATTTTGAGGGGAAGGTGAAGGATATAAAAGATGTTTCCTGAACTATGAAGCTAGTTCTGTAAAATAAAGGACAAAGGAATTTTTGTAGTATAATCAACTATCACACGCATACCATGACCAGCTAATAATATCTATATCGATAATTAGGGTCACCTATGATGATTTAAGTTCAGAAGACAGGTCTCCCGTTAAAATATGCTTTACAACATTTTATGGTATCATGATACAGTGGATTGTACTCGTCAATGAAGGTAATTTACACAAAATATTTTTTTATTTTTGATGTGTGCAAGAAAACCTCCATTTGTGTATTCCTTTATTGATCTAGTCATTCAGTCATCTAATGCATCTGACACATATTATGAGGAGAAAGGCAGATGAATCATGCTCACCTATAATGACAGTCAAAGAAGAAGACTATTTTGCACCACAAGATGTGCAAATTGTTTGGGGAGATCAGAGGAAGTAAAAACTAAATCCCAAATGAAGGGCTTGATGGAGGACTCCTTACCGAAAGTGGCATCTGAATGGGTTCTTTAATTTAGCTAAACGATTTAAGTGTACTTAATAACTTAATCTCAATAGAATCTTGCCAGTCAAACGTCTAGTCAAGCTTCTCTATCAATAGTTAGGCATTTTCAATTTAAAACTAGTCATTTATATTTTAACCCACCATATTATCTAATTTGGGTGTAGCTGGGGAAATAGCTCAATTGATAGAATACTGACTCACATACCAGAGGCTTCTAGTTTGGTCCCTGGTGTTATATGTACCTGAGTAGCACTATAGCTGCTTTCATTCTCTTCCTCATACGAAACTTCCTCTCACATGAAATAAAGTGAATCTTCATAAACATGTAAATAAGTATAAGCTGGGTAACAATATAGTGTAGAAATGTGTTTGAAGGTTGGAGAAGTTGAGCCCATCCACATCTTGATTTCACATAATTCATTTATATAATTTCCTAAGAATTTATCTGAAGCATATAAAAACATGTGGTCCAGAGCTGAGCAGTACTTTAGTGTTTCTCTCCCTCCCCTCCCCTCTTTCTGCATTTCTCTCAAAAATAAAATATAAAAAAAAACAACAACATGTAGTCCGGGAGGTGGAGCAGTGGATAAAGCATTGACTTTCAAGCATGAGGTCCTGAGTTTAATCCCTGGCAGCACATGTACCAGAGTGATGTCTGATTCTTTTTTTTTTTCCCCTTTTGTTGCCCTTGTTGTAGCTTCATTGTGGTTATTATTATTGCCCTTGTTGTTGACGCAATTCGTTGTTGGATAGGACAGAGAGAAATGGAGAGAGGAGGGGAAGACAGAGAAGGGGAGAGAAAGATAGACACCTGCACACCTGCTTCACCACCTGTGAAGCGACTCCCCTGCAGGTGGGGAGCCGGGGGCTTGAACCGGGATCCTTACGCCGGTCCCTGCGCTTTGCGCCACATGCGCTTAACCCACTGCGCCACCGCCCAACCCCCTGATGTCTGATTCTTTCTCTCTCTTTCCTCCTATCTTTCCTATGGATAAAAAATTAATCTTTTTAAAAAAGGATATAAAAATACTAATTCAAAGGAAATTTGCACCTGTATATTCACAGCAACAATGTTCACACCAAATAAGTCGATCTAAAAACTCCATCTAGAAAAACGTCATCATGGTGTGGATACTCCATGGGACACTACTTTGCTATTTGAAAAGGTAAATATGCCTTTTAAAACAAATGGACAAATTTGAGGCAATTACACTAAGAAAACTAAGAAGGGGAGTGGTGGTGCACGTGGTTCACTGCAGGTCCCCACCTGCAGTGGGAAGCTTTTCCAGTGGTAAAGCAGTGTTGCAGGAGTCTCTCTGTCTCTGTCTCTCTCCCTTTCTATTTCCCCCTTCTCTCTTGATTTTTGGCTGTCTCTATGCAATAAATAAAGATCATTTTAAAATTAAAAAACAAATATAAGTGAGGAAGTAAAAAAAAAAAAACACACACACACAGACAATTACCAAATGGTTTCAAGGATTTGTAAAGAAGTAAATTCCAAACCCTTCAGCACAAAACATCATTTTTTTTTTTTCTGGCAACCTAGAAAGACCCAGTGTTTTTTTTTTTTTTTTGTAATTTTTGTCACAGTGAATAATTTTATCTCTTCAAGTAAAATGACCAAGCTGAAGCAAATTCTAGAACATTCTAGCAAATGTAGAAGCAATTCTACATTCAGTATTGGGTGTGAGACACAGGTTACCCTAAAGTAAACTAAAGAGTCTGAGAACAGGAAAGTTAAGACTCAATAATCAATGGAACAGACTATGCTGTGTTAGAACTGATGTGTAGACACCTATCACGGAAGGATAAGAAATTGTACCTATGTAACAACAACTGCCCTGTAGATCACTATTCCCCTAGTTAAAAAATAAAGAAAGAATGGAGAGAGAGGAGAGGAGAGGAGAGGAGAGGAGAGGAGAGGGGAGGGGAGGGGAGGGGAGGGGAGGGGAGGGGAGGGGAGGGGAGGGGAGGGGAGGGGAGGGGAGGGGAGGGGAGGGGAGGGGAGGGGAGGGGAGGGGAGGGGAGGGGAGAAACGAGACGAGAAACGAGACGAGACGAGACGAGACGAGACGAGACCAGACGAGACGAGACCAGACGAGACAAGAAAAGAAATTATACAGAGGGAGTCGGGCTGTAGCGCAGCGGGTTAAGCGCAGGTGGCGCAAAGCACAAGGACCGGCATAAGGATCCCGGTTTGAACTCCGGCTCCCCACCTGCAGGGGAGTCGCTTCACAGGTGGTGAAGCAGGTCTGCAGGTGTCTGTCTTTCTCTCCCCCTCTCTGTCTTCCCCTCCTCTCTCCATTTCTCTCTGTCCTATCCAACAACGACAACAACAATAACTACAACAATAAAACAACAAGGGCAACAAAAGGGAATAAATAAAATAAATATTAAAAAAAAAGAAAAAAAAGAAATTATACAGAATGTGAGCTCAGACCTACAGGGAAGCAGAGGTTACACAAGTTCCTGCACTGAATATGTACTCCAGATCAAATAAATGGGGTTTACAGTTAATGGAAATTATATACTTTTCCCATATTTGGGAGCTACTATCTTCACTGATTCAGCTTTCTAGTCCTGTTTCAAACTCTGAAACCATCTACCCAGAAAATACTTTTGGCCTACCTGCATGTTAGCTGTCAGGCTCAGGCAAAAACTAATAAAGCCATGGGCCCCTTGGAATATACCTAAACTAGATTTCCTAGATTTTTTTTTCTAAAATGGAGACCCCCAAATCTCATCGTCTATAGTCTTTGTTCTTCTCTATATCTTAATGCTTTTCAGCCACCAAGTTGCAGGTGCTACTACAATGCCAATGTGACTTCACTGGACAGAAGACCTCACCAATGTGTCCTGGAATGCCTCCTCTCTGGAGCCCTACCCCATTGGGGAAAGACAGAAACAGGTTGGGAATATGAATCCACCTGCCAATGTCTATGTCTAGAGGAGAAGCAATGACAGAAACCAGACCTTCCACTTTCTGAACCCCATAATGATCCTGGGTCCATACTCCCAGAGGAATAAAGAATAAGAAACCTTTCAGTAGAGGGGAGAGTATATGGAGTTGTGGCGGTGGAAACTGAGTAGAATTGTACCCCAGTCATTATTAAATCCATTTTGTTTAAAAAGAGCAAAGATATCTAAGTCTGATTAGTGCTTAAAAAATAGGACAGTAGTCTCTTTCATGGAAGAGCAGTGCAGCTTATATATTCTAGTATTGTCACTAAGCCCATACATGCTAACATATAATTTCTAAGCAGAATAGCTCATTAATGAAGAGGAACGCTCTTTAATAAGTGACAAATTATCCCAGTGTAAAATATTTCCCTAAGTAATCTTAGACAAAAATAAAGCCCAAGGTCTTTACAGGATGCCACAAGAAGGAATCATCACAAGAAAAATACAGCAGTCAGTGTTTGTGTTGATAACTGAAAATACTTTAATATCTAATTTGCAGCATTAGTAAACCTATAAATCACATAGGGGAGGTACTGTTTTCCCAATTTAAAAACTGTAAAGTCAAGACCTTATTCCTAGTAAATTAACAAGACAAGAATAAAATTCAGGGGTCTTAAGGAAAAAGTTAGACTTTGAAATGACCCCCTTAGATATCCTATTGAACACCGCACCACTATTAAGAACTGCCTAGATTTAGAATACCCGTAATGGCCCTGGGGCCATACTCCCAGAGGAATAAAGAACAGGAAAGTTATCTGGGGAGGGGATGGGATATGGAGTTCTGGTGGTGGGAGTTGGGTGGAATTGTACCCCTCTTATCCTATGGTCTTGTCAGTGTTTCCATTTTATAAATAAAAATAAAAAAGAAATCAAGATCATAAACTTCAGGCCAGTTATATCAGCAATTGCATTAAATACAAATAGACTAAACACTAAACTGTAAATAAATAAATTGTCAGACAAGATCTTTTTAAAAAAAAGAATACCTAGTGAACTTATTTTAAAGATTCTAAAGAGTAGGTGGATATGATTCTAAAAGCTGGAAACTACAGACATGAAATTACATGAAGATCTATTTGGAAAATGGAAGGACGTTGTTGAGGATATAAATTACTCTTTATTTCATTTTTCCCATTATAAATATAATGCATATTAATTATAGAAAGGTTTAAATACCGATGATTTCTTTTTTTTCAAGAGAGAAATTGAGAGGGAAGGGGGAGATAGAGAGGGAGATATAGAGACACCTGCAGCTCTGATTCAGCTTATGAAGCTTTCCCCCTGCAGGTGGGACCAGGGGCTTGAACCCAGGGTCCTTGTGCACTGTAATATGTGTGCTTAATCAGATGTTCCACTGCCTGGTCCCTAGTAATGATTTCTCATGCCAGGAAAGAAAAATCACCACTAATATTTCAATAGCTATTGATGCAATTGCAGGAGTGATCTTTGATCTGTTTAACAATGTGTCACCTCAGAAGAAGGACACTGTCATCACACCTGTCAGCTTAGACAGTCTGCTTAGCTCCCCTGATTGATACAGTTGTTCTGATTGTATAAAATGCTGTTCACATTTCATCTGCTATACTCCTGCCTTTAGGTTCCTGATTATTAAACAATTTGTTCTGCTTTATATCTTAATGCTTTTTTCAGCCACCAAGTTGTAGGTGCTACCATAACACCAGCATGACTTCCCTGGGCAGACAACTTCACCAGAGTGTCCTGGAGCCTCACCTCCCCAGAGCCCTACCCCACTAGGGAGAGAGACAGGCTAGGGGTACGGATCTACCTGCCAACACCCATGTCCAGTGGATAAGCAATTACAGAATCTAGAATTCCTACCTTCTGCATCCATAAAGAATACTGATCCATACTCCCACAGGGATAAAGAATAGAAAAGCTTTCAATGGAGGGGATGGGATACAGAACTGTGTTGGTGGGAATTGTGTAGAATTGTAGCCCTCATATCTAAAGAACTTGTCGTTCACAATTAAATCAATTATAAACAATTTTTAAAAAGAAAGCTTGTATTCCATAAACAAAGTTTTTTTATGGTAAAAAAATTCTGGTCTACCTCCTTAAAAATGCAGAGGTAATGTATCAGAGCTCTGTTTTCTTATCATGCAGTCCCTGTAGAGTCACTGAACATGGCCTACTTCAGAAATGCTGAGAGAGGGCTAGGTGGGAAAAAAAAAGTAGCAAGGGCTATGCTAGGTCCAATCATGGACCTAAAGGCTGGAATAGTGCAGATGAAGTGTTGGGGGGGGTCCTCCATTTTGTATATAGTTAGTAGGCATATATTAGTTATATTTCAAAGTGCCTGTGGCTATGCTAGTTTTTTTCTTTTTTTTCCCCCTGAGCCTGAAATCTGATATGCAGGTGGATCCAAGTTATTATCTGGGGAGATGATGTCATGGCTGGAAAAAGGACCAGAAAGCTGGATCAAGGAAGAGAGTAGCTATGGTAAAAATCTGTTAGCCAGTCACCAAGGAAAAGTGAAAGCCTAGTTGGAGACTTATTTGTCTGGAAGCAAAGAAGCAGTAAGAATATTCTTGGCTAACTCCTAAGATATGTACCTAAACCTCTAGTTCCTGAATTCCTGTTATCATTTTTCCTGAAAATCCATCTTCAAATCTGCTATCGGCTAAGGAACAAATGCATTATTCCAATAGATAGTTGGGCCATTGGCAAAGCTTTAGCAAAATGCCCAGGTGCTATGGAGGCTTTGCTGATGGCAGATGTGACAATGAGGCTCACACAGGAGATATTTGCCATAAATCAATAGGATGGGAGAAATGGATGTCACAACGAGGATAATAAAATAAAAGGAACTTATTTCTAAATAGATTCTGAAATGGTTTTATCTATCATTTGCTTGTTGGTTTTAGTGACAGGACTTTGTACCTGGCATGGTACCTCCCAGCAGACTGCATTTTTCCTTTTGAGATAGATCCAGATGGGGAGGGTGACCCAGAGAGAAAAGAGAGACACTGGAAGGCCACTCCACTTCCTTTGCAATGTCCCCAGTGCTGTGCACAGGGCTCCACTGGGATGCCAGGAGCTCAGATGCAGGTAGGTCCTTGTACATGGTTAAGTGTACACTCTCTAAGGTGAGCTACCTTCTGACTGCTTCTATTCCCTGCAGCAATACATTCTACTGGAGAAGTTAACTTACTTGAAGGAAAATGTTAAAGAAAAAAAGTGCACCTCTATTCATTTATGTTATTTATTATTGTCACCAGTTTTACCACTCTAGGTGAATTTTCTTTCCAGTAGACAACAGGAGACAGAGACGTAGGCAAAAGCACTGGAGCTGCCCATGGTGCAGCAGTGGCTGGGATTAAATCTTGGGGGTGCACATGACACAGCAGGGCCTCTCTTAGGTGAGTTATCTTGCAGCTCCTATATCTTCTATTAAAGAAAAATGCATTAAAGTAGCCATGCCTATCAATTTTCACTTCCCAAGGAACTGAGGATCTATGCACTCAGACCAACAGAGAAATATAGTGCAGTGCCATCCCCCCAGGAAAAAGAAAAGGAATCCTACTCAGGTCAACAGACTATACATGACATTTATATACAGATATACTTTTTTAAAAAAGCTTTTTATTGTTGTAGTTTTTACTGTTGTTGTCGTTGTTGGATAGGACAGACAGAAAAGGATAGAGGAAGGGAAGACAGAGAAGGGTAGAGAAAGACACCTGCAGACCTGCTTCACCGCCTGCGAAGCAACTCCCCTGCAGGTGGGGAGCCGGGGGCTCTAACTGGAATCCTTATGCTGGTCCTTGTGCGTTGCGCCACCTGCGCTTAACCCGCTGAGCTAATGCCTGACTCCCTCACACACATATACTTTTTTAAAGTTTTTTTTTTTGCTTAAGAATTTTTATCACTGATTATAGAATAGCTTATAATTTTCCACAGAATACATAATGACATATATATATATAGAATTAGGTTACATGTTAGTTTGGTCAGGTTGTTTGAAGTGTTTCTCCTTTTTCTGGACAATACTGAGTACCTGGGAGTATAGATTTCAAGAAAGAAGGGAAGGTTTTTTTTGTTGTTGTTGTTGTTGTTTTTGCTTGTTTGATTTGTGTGTGTGTTCATGTCTCTCTCTCTCTTTTTTAATATTTTGAAGCAAAGCAGTGCTGAAAAGCAAAAAGGAACTGTTTCTTTGGATTTAGTGCCTGGACTAGACTATGAAGAGGAAATGAGTAGAGAGACCCACCTGTCACAGTCATAAATGCCCTTTCTTAAGATATCATGAATGAAATTTGACTTTAGAAATGCCCACTGTTGGCTGGGGGTGGGGAGGACTTCCAGGCATAAGTTATTTATTGACTCAGTTGAAGAGCAATTTAGGTATTTTGTAAGATGCATTTTAGTGTCCACATTTTAGAGATCACTACCAGAATATGAATTTTAGGGGCTGGGCTACTTCCAGGTTAAGAGCACATAGTGAAAAGTGCAAGGACCAGTTTAAGGATCCTGGTTTGAGCCCCCAGCTCCCCACCTGCAAGGGGTTCATTTCACAAATGATGAAGCAGATCTGCAGGTGTCTGTCTTTCACTCTGCCTCTCTGGCTTCCCCTCCTCTATAAATTTCTTCCTGTCCTATCCAACAGTAACAACAACAGCAACAATAACAGAAGCAACAACAACAAATGGAAAATGTATGGATTTTAGAGAAAGGGGTTAAAAAAAAAGTTACCTAAAGCATCATTTAACAATATCAAGGAGCATTGAAATTCCATGCTAGATCTATGAAAATGAGGTCTAAACAAAGAAAACAAAAATATCATATGCACTTTATTTTAAAAGTTTTAACATCTCTTTCCCATTTGGGGAAAGAGTTATCATATTTAAGTGGTATTTCTCCCAAAGAAATGAAAATTGCTGTGTAGCCATAAACACTGTTTTTCTTTTCTCCCTAGAGAGAAAAGGATCTGCATTGCAGTTATAAGCCTATAATGAATGTCTTCTCCCTCCCCTCACTTCTTAAGGAGTCCTAAAGACACTGCCAATTGGCCATTCTCTGCTACTTTTGTAGTAGCTCCCCTGCCAACAGTTCTTCACAGGTTTGCAGACAAATGTGGATCAGTGTGCAAGGGACATTTTTGCTACAACTAAGTATGCACCCAAAGAGATATAAGTCCAGATTGAACATCTCAAATAGAGCAGTAGAATACCTTCCAGTCTCCAGGTATTTTGAAGTCAGAGATTGGTTCCCTGGGTAAGGGGGGGGGGGGGGACCTGATATGGCATACCACAGGCCATCCACAGCCAGCTGCAAACATATGAATAATCATATGTCAGGGATGTGTGGATATGCCATAGGATTCCTTTAGGGTTTGGCTATCATTGTCAGTTAATTATCTCAAACATATTTTGTGTTGCTAACTAATTGTTAAATCAGTGATTTAGTAATGATTAACACTTTTTTTTTAAGATGACAGGGATATAATTTCATACAGTTCCCACCTCCAGAGTTCCATGTCCCATACCCTCCATTGGAAACTTCCCTATTCTTTAGAATTTTTATTTATGAAAAAGGAAACAATAACAAAAATCATAGGATAAGTGGGATACAACGCCACACAATTCCCACCACCAGAATTCTGTATCCCGTCCCCTCCCCTGATAGCTTTCCTATTCTTTAATCCCCTGGGAATATGGACCCAAGGTCAATGTAGGGTGCAGAAGATGGAAGGTCTGGCTTCTGTAATTGCTTCCCTGCTGAACATGGGTGTTATCATAGCTGACCCCTGAGTAGACATAATATCCTTTACTATTTATTTATTTATTTGTTGCCACCAGAGTTATCACTGGGAGCTCAGCACCTGTAAACAGCTTCCTGTGACTTTTGTATTTCTCCTTTCTTTTCATAGTGAAGAAAGAGTGAAAGATGGGGAGAGTGACAGAGAAAGAAAAGCACCTGCAGCATGGCTCCACATAAAGCTTCATCCCTGCAAGTAGAGACCCTCACACAATATGTGCTCAACAGGTGAGTCACTACCACACCTGTCCAATGTCTCTATTCGATGCAAGTGTTCTGTCAACTACCTCCACTTAGTGCAGATTGGAAAACTTCAGGACAGTATGAACAGAGAAATATATTTTTAGTTTCTCTCTAATCATGAAAATGTGCTATGTGATATGCTACTCTATAGCAAGAGAACCCTAAACATTAATCTATCTGATATTCACGTAACTACCTTGCCTTTGCAACTCTGAACTTTACTCCTCACTCAACACTATTGTATGTCACCATGGCCAAGGCACATCAATGGCATTTCAACCCCACTACTCTCAACTACTATCCCTCCCCAGGCACTGAATTGAAGAGTGTTCCCTCCACAACAAAGAATGACTGTGTTTTAGAAGCTTGGTTTCTACAGAAGTAGTCAAGATTATGGTCTTGTTGCAGTGGGAAGAAAATCCAGTATGACAGATATATCCTTATAAGAGAGAAATCTGGAAACCGAAACATATGAACGAACACGAACACACACACACACACACACACACACACACACACACCGGCAGCTCAATGGAATAAGCCCACAGAGATGAGAATGATAAATTCACAAATTAAGGAATGGCTAGAATTGCTGACAACCATCAGAAGCTAGAAAATGCATGAAAGGATCCTCGAAAATCTTGCAAGAGAACACGTCCCTGCTGAGTTCTTGATTTCAGACTTCTAGCTGACAGTACTTGAGATAGTAAATCATTTTCAGTCACCCAGTGGGTGGCACTTTGTTATACCAGCCCCAAGAAACTACCATCACTCTACCATCTCCCCAACTCCTATCACACTGAACACTATCTGCACAAGCTCTCTCCCTGAAGCTGCCAATCATTATAAAAGGAGAGGGAGGAGGAGGAGGAGGAGGAAAGAAAGACAACATAGGGGAGTTGGGCAGTAGCATAGAGGGTTAAACACACGTGGTGCAAAGCGCAAGGACCAGTGGAAGGATCCGGTTCCAGCCCCTGGCTCCCCACCTGCAGGGGAGTTGCTTCACAGGTGGTGAAGCAGGTCTGCAGGTGTCTATCTTTCTCTTCCCCTCCTCTCTCCATTTCTCTCTGTCCTATCCAACAATGACAACATCAGTAGTAACAACAATAAAACAACAAGGGCAACAAAGAGAATAAACAAATAAATATTTTTTTAAAAAGACAGGCAGACAACATGGGCCTGAAAGAAAGTACCATGGTAGCACATGAAACTTGACTGTGAGTGGTCCAATGGTTCAAGATTTAATATATGGTATTTCAGTAACAGGAGATAACCAGTACCCTGATCAAAAATAAAATAAACTCAACAACTTCTCCTCATGTCAACCCTGAAACTTAGTTTTAGTAGTTCACACTGATTGATGGGCTCAACTCATCTGAGTATCTTTATGCATGACCCTTGGTGTAATCAAGATGGGAGTATTTCTCATTTTTGGAACCTGGCATACCTCCTTTTTCCCATCCCCATGCAGAGAAAAACAATGATGGTTTAACATGAAAAAAATTATATTCATTTAAACTCTTTAATCAGACATCACTGGAGAAAATATTCTCTAAACAGTGAGATAAAGTGTATAAAAGGAAGTGAATTAGCCAAGTCGTTTCCTAACTCATTCACTTCTATAAGACTGTCATAGAAGTGGATGTAATATCTTATATAACTATTCAATCATAGTCGATACTGCTACTGGTATTGACTATAGGGACTAATAGATAAAACATGTGGGTATTTCTCCATTCTACTACCAACTCATTGGCTCACTTAACCTTACCAGAAAAATAAGTAGATAAAACTACTTAAACAATCACCATGCCACAAGATAATATTAAATACTAATATTTTCTAATATTAGCCAGACATAACTCAGTTTCCACTATTGACTGTTCCTTTTACTTCACCTGTATAAAACTGGCATAACTTGCAGGTCTTCTCAAAAAAACAATCTGAGATAGAATTCTTATCAATTAGCTACAAAATTTGTAATCGTGAGAACAATAATCAACATGTTAATGAAAATTATACACATGTTTCACCTAATGAACTAATTAAAGAGGATCTCTTTGTTCTAAAGCATCTACTAAAGATAAAAATAATAGTAAATACAATTAAGCAAACAGACCCCTTTATTTCCCTAAGAGTCATCTCATTGTACTAGGTTTCAAGTCTTTTTCTAACTCATTCAATTCTACAAGACTGTCACAGAAGTGGATGCAATATCATATATATATATATATACATATACATATATATATGTATGTATGTATGTATATGTATATATATATATTCAATATTAGTCAATACTACTATATTTCAAAAGCAAAGTGTTCTAAAATGCAAGTTTTTTTTTTATTTCTTTGTTGGGGGGTTAATGGTTTACAATGGACAGTAAAATGCAATAGTCTGTACATGCATAACATTTCCACATAACAATTCAATCCCCACTAGGTCCTCCTTGGCCATCATGTTCCAGGACCTGTATTGCCCCTGCCCCTACCCGAGTCTTTTATTTTGGTGCAATATACCAACTCCAGTCCAAGTCCTGCTTTGTATCTTCCCTTCTGTTCTTGTTTTTCAACTTCTATGAGTGAGATCATCCCATATCCATCCTTTTGTTTCTGACTTATCTCACATAACATGATTAAAATTCAAGCTCTAAAACAAGGATGTCACACTGTTCTAAAACTCTAACTTCCAAAAACATTAGGACAGTGATATTTACTAGTGAATAATCTGAATGTACAAAGTGAGAAGCCTGGCTTTGGGGATTAGTTGCCTAAAGTAATATGTAATTCTCTACAATGATTTCTATAAAGAGGGTAAAAAAAAAAAAAGCATTGTACACAGTTCTACAGTTCTTCTGACTACTCCACTACATTTTATTTATTTATTTATTCAGAGAGAGAGAAAGAAAGAAAAGGTGACCACATCAATGCCCTGCCTATGAGTATATGGTACTGGGGATGGGGTCTGAGACCTCATGCATGCTTGGCATCTACTTTACAGATGAGATAAATACTACTTCTTTGTATTTTTTTTTTCCAAAAGTTTTGCTCGTGACAAACTGAGGACCTTATGTACAGGCAATACTACTGGGTGCCCTGGTTTTGTTTGTTTTGGGGTGTGTGTGTGTGTGTGTGTGTGTGTGTGTGTGTGTGTGTGTGTGTGTTTGTGTGTGTGTGTGTGTAACAGGTGAAGGAAGAGAAAGAAAACAAAGCCTTATGTCCGTCCTGCATGGACTGTCCTTGTTGTCCATAACATACCCATATGGAGTTTTAGATAGAGCCCTGGGCCTCAAACATAAGAAGGCAAGTACACTACTCTGGAAGTACCCAGGTCTCAGAAAATTAACACCATGTTTTATGCATGCTCAGCACCCCCATACTATCTGTTTTTAATTTAAATTTTCTTTATATAACTTCCTCTTATTAGAATTGGTTTTCTTTTCTTTAAAAAGCCCGATGAATACTCAGAGGCAGAAAGTAACTCACCCAACAGAGGAGGGTGGTGGCTCAGCTTCCTGTGAGGGTAGGGTGATGCTGTGTTGAAAACTAGCACTCTCTCTTTCCTTCTCTCTCTTCTCTCCTTCTCTCCCTCTCCCTCTCCCTTTCCTCTTTCTCTTTACTACTCTGTCTCCATTCTGTCAGTGTCTCCATCTAAATGGAAATGGAAATAGGACTGGGAGGTGGTACAGCCTATAGGCTGCACATGTTATCATGCCTAAGAACCAGATGTTCAAGCCCCCAGTCCCCACTTGCATTCAAGAAGCTTCACTAGTGCTGCAGCAGAACTGCAGATCTCTCTTCTGCTCTTCCTCTCCAACTTGCCCAGCCCTCTCAATTTCTCTGTCTGTATCAAACATTAAAAAGAAGAAAAAAAAACTGGAAAGAAGTAAGATTCAAAAATAAAACAAAGATTCTTTTAAAAAAAAAAGTCAATTCAAGAGGGCCAGGAGATGGTGCACCCAGTTGAGCGCACATGTTACAATGTGCAAGGACCCAGGTTCGAGCCCCCAATCCCCACCTGCAGGGGGAAAGCTTCACAAGTGGTGAAGCAGTGTTCCAGGTGCCTCTCTGTCTCCCACCCTCTCTATCCCTCCCTTCCCTCTTGATTTCTGACTGTCTCTAATAAATAAAGATAATAAAAACATTTTTTAAAAATCAATTAAATGGAAAAACATTTCTGTAATCTTATTGGCAAAAGTGTGCAGGTACACACACACACACACACACATACACACACACAAACACACACACACACACACTCAGAACTATGATGTGAATAAGGTACTCCTTTCATTTAAGAAACACTGAAATGAGGACTAGCAAAATAGATCACTTAAAGGATCCCCACAAAACTGAAGGGAGCTTTGGTGTTATGTTGTCTTTTTGTTTATCTCTCTGGCTCTATCTCTGTTTTTATCTGTCTATCTGAAAAAGCCATCTTACAGTACCTAAAGTAGACCTACTAGCTTTTTCTAAAATGGAGACCTCAATTCTCATCTTCTGTAGTCTTGCCTTTGGGTTCCTGATTACTTAACAATGTGTTCTGCTTTATATCTTAATGGTTTCATCCACCAAGTTCCAGATGCTTGCTACCAGGATGCCAACCTCACTTCCCTGGGCAGACAACCTCACCAATGTGTGTTGGAAATCCTACCTCTCCAGAGCCCTGCCCCACTAGGGAAAAAGACAGACAGGCTTGGGGTACGGATCCACCTGCCAGTGCCCATATTTAGTGGAGAAGCAATTGCAAAAGCCAGAAATTCCACCTTTAGTACCCCATGATTCTGGGTCCATGCTCCCAGAGGGATAAAGAACAGGAAAGCTTCAAATGGAGGGGGTGGGATACGGAATTCTGGTGGTAGGGACTGTGTGGAACTGTACCACTCTTATCCTATAGTCTGGTCAGTATTTCTATTTTATAAATAAATCAGAATAAATAAATAAAAGATTTTAAAAAAGAAAAAAGGGAGCCAGGCATTGGCACAGCTGGTTAAGTGCACGAGGCACAAAGCTCAAGGACTGGTTTAAGGCTCCCAACCTCACAGGTGGTGAAGCAGGTCTGAAGGTGTCTTTCTCTCCCCCTCTATGTCTTCCCCTCCTTTCTCCTTGTCCTATCCAACAACAACAACAGCAATAACAACAATAATAACAATGACGACAATGATAAACAGCAAGGGCAACAAAAGGACAAAAAGTTAAAGTTTAAAAAAGTAAAAGACATGATTAGTGGGGCAGCAGTGATGCATTCAGTAGCCAGCCAGGTTCACGTTCCCACCTACTACCTGCAGCAGAGAAGCTCAGTAGTGGTGAAGCAAAGCTACAGAAGTCTCTCTCCAACTCTCTCCCTCTATCCTAGCAAATAAAAGAAAAAGGGGGCAGGTGATAGCACAGTCATTACAATGCACAAGGAACCAAGTTCAAGCCCCCGGTCCCCACCTGTAGGGGGAAAGCTTGATGAGTGGTGAAGCAGGGATGCAAGTATCTCTCAATTTCTCTCTCTCTTTAACCCCCTCCTTTCTCAATTTCTCTGTCTCTAAAATATGTTTACTGGGATGGTAGATTCTTAGTGCAGATGCCAAGCCCCAGCAATAAACTTGGTGGCAGGGGCCAGCTGGTGGGCACCTGGTTAAGCAACAAGGACCCGGGTTCAAGTCCCTGGCCCCCACCTGCAGGGGGAAAGCTTAACAAGCGGTGAAGCAGGGCTGCAGGTGTCTGTCTTGAGCCCTCTCTATCTCCCTCTACCCTCTTTTGATTTATGACTGTTTCTATCCAATAAATATAATAAAAATAAATAAATAAATAAATAAATAAACCTGGTGACAAGGTGGCAACAAAAAGTAAATCAAAAAAAAAAAAAAAAAGGAAAATGGTCACATTAACTAGCACCACATGATTCACAGACATATCCTTTTAAAACTAGACAATCAGTAGACCATGTGTCACTTCTGTCTTTTAAGAGTCTGACATACTAAGCATTTATAATCTGAAGCACTGCCAACCTCTATCACCCTTCAGTCACAGTGAAGACGCTTGTGGACTTCAAAGAAGTCAAAATTGACCTTTGAGTTTCAACTTGGAAGCCATTGTCTTTCCTTTCAGCTACTAGGTATACCCCCTCTAGAAATCTTATAAAAAGCAAATGAGAATTTTAAAACAAAACAAACTGATTTATTCTGTTTGTTTATTTTCCCTTAAGTAATCCATGTCCTCCTCTATATAGGTTATGCGTGATAATAGGCAGTAAATGGAAACTAGAGAACTCCGGATGGGGGGAGCGGGGGGAAAATGAGTGGGTGGTGGCACACCTGGTTGAGAGCACATGTTACAGTACGTAAAGACCTGGGTTCAAGCCCCTATTCCCCACCTGCAGGGGGGGGAAAGCTTTGCGAGTGGTGAAGCAGGGATACATCTTTCTGTCTCCCTCCCTCTCTATCTGCCCCATTCTCTCAATTTCTGGTTGTCTCCATCCAATCCATAAATAAAGATAATTTAAAAAAACTCAAAGAGCAAAAAATCTTTAAAAGAGAAAAGAAAAGGAAATTTCTAGGATGTGCTCCTTTCCTAGAAATATATGTCCTATTGGAAGTCTAATAGGTGTCTCAAATTAAAGAAGTCCTAAAGCAAAGCACTGACTTTCTCACTAAACATCTCTTCTACTGAAGCAGTTTTCTCTCAAGTTAAACTGCCATTCACCCAGTTAGCAGAAAGAAAACAGAATTACACTTTGCTAATCATTGCTGATTTTTCTTTCCCTAATCTTTTTGTTCCTGCTGGTTCCAAACAAGTCTGCATTGTAGATAGGACACTAAAAATGAACATTCAAATCAGAAGACCTCATACCAAATTTCTGCCTCCTTTCCAGTTCCCACCCTAACATTGTTCACTCTGCCCACTGTAGAAACTTTCTAACTCTTACAATCGCTTTTAATTGTGCCCCTCCAGTTTTGAGACTCCATCAGGACGCAGATACGTGAGACTGCAAAGATGTCTTCTGAAGCGTCAAGGACTGATATCTTCATGTCTGTCCCCTAGGTTATAAGATGCCCTTTCTTGATTAGTGGTTCCTAAGGAGTGCTGATAATCCATGGAAATATTTAGAGTAAGAGCTCAGAGCTCTGCTGGAGCCACTAAGTAACCCCCCCCTTCCATTTTATATTTGAACATGGAAGACACAAAACTGTTGAACGTGTTTGTTTTCTTTTACCCTGCACCATTGCCCTGAAACAACAGTGATTTGTACTGTTACTTGGGCAGAGCCTTTCAGAGTCAGCTAATGAGGCTTTGCAGCCCTGGTGGCTGAAATTCTCCAGATGGGTTCACTCAAGTGTTTGAAACGGGCAATGTTGGCCACATGATATACCAGGCTTACACAGACTCTCTTTCAACCAATATTAAGTTCCATTAGCCAAGCAGATATGCCAGAGACAGCAATTTGACTACATTTCATGTCTCTGTGCAACAAATCTCTCTTTTGGAAGTTCTTTTTTATTTTTCCTTTATCATGTTAAGCCCAGTGTTTGGACTTTTATAAGTAAGAATATGGAAAGACAAAACAAAAAACAACTCAAACATGTCTTGTGCCTAATTTTCTCCTCTTTCTTTTTCCTTACCTCCAGGGTTATCACTGAAGGCACTATGAATCCACTGACCCTAGAGACCATTTTCCCCCATTTTATTGGATAGGACAGAGAGAAATTGAAAGAAAAGGGAAAGATAGAAAGGGAGAAAGACAGATACCTGTAGACCTGCTTTACCACTTGGGAAGCACGCCCCACCCCCAGCCAGGAAGCCAGGGGCTCAATCCCAGATCCTTGAGCAGGTCCTTGCACTTTCTACTATGTGTTTTTAACCCAGTGTGCCACTGCTTTGTCCCTGGTGCCTATGTTTTTTCTCTTTCTTTCTTTTTCTTTTTTTTAGAACCATAGCGTGTCTATTATTGTTCCTAGCACATCTAGGAATTATTTTGAGAAACACTCCCATGCTGTGCACCTGTGTGTCAGGTGGTAACTGAGATGGAACCACACAAGCAGGAGGACAAGGTCTTGGACTTGGTAAGAGAACAAAAGTAAATCTGGCTTCGTATTGACTAGATTAGATGTAGTCCAAATTGCTTTAAACATATTTTATAGTCTGGATCAACCCTTCAATGGAAGCAACAGAACAGAGATATTGAAATCACAACCCTGATAGTAGTTTCAGATACTTTATGTACCACCAAGGAGAACTTGTCCTGGTTACTAAGCCACATTACACTGTACATTCCTATGAGGGGACATTTCAGCGAGATGTCCCCAGCAGATTATGCTGAGAGTTAAGTAAGGTGTTCTTTTAAAATCCCTTGACCAAGTCCTTTAAAAATGTCCTAGTAAGGCCGGGTGGTGGTACACCTGGTTGAGTGCACACATTACAGTGAGCAAAGATCCAGGTTCAAGACCCCAGTTCCTGCAAGGGGAAAGCTTTACAAGTGGTGAAGCAATGCTACAGGTGTCTCTCTGTCTCCCCCTACCTTCTTGATTTCTGGATGTCTTTATCCAATAAATAAAGATAATTAACAAAATAAATAAAAAGTTTTAAAAAATTAAGGAAATGTCCTAGTGTAGTCATTATCAACAGTAGTGTTATATTTCATATACACATACACACACACATATATATATGAGAGAGAAAAATTGAAAGAGAAGAAAAAGATTAAAATGAGAACCATTTAGAGTACTGCTTTACCACTTGCGAAGTGCTTCCCACAACCACCCCAACCACCCCCACCAGCCGCAACTGGGGGCTTGGACTCGGGTCTTTGCACATAACAACAGGTGTCAGGCTAGCTTCGCCGGTGGGAGAGAGAGACGACCAGGGACTCATGGTTGAGTGGTATGCAGTTCATTCTTTATTCATGTGGAACGCAGCACAATCTAAGCTATCTCTAATCACAATCTTGTCCTTATATATCCTGAGGCGGAAGAGTCAGGTCCGAAGAGGATGTACATAGGATAGGGGGTGGGGAGAAGGAAAAAGCGTGCAAAACAGTGAGGATTAAACCAATGCCCTGGAGGCAGGGTAGTGCTTAGTTAACAGTGGTTATGTAAATAGAATACAGTGTTAAGCAGGGGGGATTAAACCAATGAAATAGAAGGGGTCTTAGAAGCAGAATTTAGAAGCATACCAACAAATGGGTGTGCTCAATCAGCTGTGCCACTTCTCAGCCCCTGATGTTTTATTTCATTGTTTTCTTCTAGAGTGTTAGAAGGGAAAACACCCCCAGTGTCAAAGCTCCCAAAGCTTCAGAGGCAGTGGTTGTGGGCACTTCACTTACAGGTGGGTTCAGCATATGACAGCTGCTGGTGAACTACCTGCCCCACCCTCCACCACAGCTATAGACACTTCACTCAGCTAGTCATAACTACACTAGTACCAAGCTGACCTCTTCACTCAACTCTAACTCATGACTTCTATTAATAAAGGGAGTTCTTATATAGGAATTCTGGAAAATTATACCTGTGGTATATTGCTATAAAGGAAGATTCCCTTGTTAAAGCAATCATACAGGGATCAGGGAAACACACACAGACACACACACACACACACACAAACATACACTGCTGATTCTCTTGTAAATTACATGAAAGACCTCTTCTACAGGAAAAGAAAAGAGTCATAATTCCAGCATGACCTCTGGGAAGTAGCTCATACTGCTTCCAAAGCAATGGATAACAAAGAGATAACAATATACGCCTTCTGCCACTGTAATCAGGTGAGTAAACAGATAATTGAAGTAAGTGGTCCAGTGTACCCAGTCATACTTTCTTTCTTTCTCCTTCTCCTTTATTTTTCTTACATTTTTTATTTATTCTGATAGAAACAGAGAGGATGAAAGGTACCTAAGCACTGCTACACCACTCAAGAATCTTACTCTCTGCAGGTTGGGACCGGATGCTTGAACCCAGATCCTTGTGCATAGTAACATTTGTGTTCTATCAGGTGCACTACCACCCAGAGCCAGATCACTTATATTCTTCTAACATTGAATCCTTTCCATCTCTTTCTTTCTTTCCCTATTTCATCAGAGGGAAAAAGAGAGATGAGGGAATTGTCTTTTTAAAAAAATTTTATTTATAAAAAGGAAACATTGACAAAACCATACAGTAAGAGGGTACAACTTTGCACAATTCCCACCAACAGACCTCTGTATCCCGTCCCCTCCCAATAGCTTTCCAATTCTTTAACCATTGTCTTTAGATATGAAAATTTCACTTTGTTGAAGCTTTACATTTAATTATTCTATAGCCAACATTTTTTCTCTCACTAATATTTGTTCAAACTAAGGAAAACATCTGCATAATGCTGAGAAACAAATACCCCACAAAGTCTCTTCAAAAATGTTCACTTGCTATTATTACTCTTTCTAACTTTAAACACTTATTTCAGTCAATTTTCTAGATAAGCAGTAACACATATCTTGAATATTTTTTTAATTTACACAGCACTTTCTCAAATCATCCACCCAAGTATCTAGCTACCAGCTCTAACATTTCCTTCTTAGGGCAGAAAAATGTGTACTCAGTGACACTGACAAAATCTGCAGATAAATTTTCAAGTAGCCCAATTTTAATTATGGATTTCTATATTAACACAATACAAACGGTCGAAATATTATACTGAAATCCAACTATATGAAACCATCAGTAAATGTGGCAATCTGTGTCCACTTACACATCACCATGCACAGCATCTGGGTTCGAGCCCCCGCTCCCCCCCTGCAGAAGGAGGGGGAGCTTCATCAGTGGTGAAGCAGGTCTGCAGGTGTCTCTCTTTCTCTAGCTCCCCTTCCCTATCAATTTCTTTCTGTCCTGTCAAATAAAAAGAATTAAAAAGGGGGTCAGGCAGTAGTGCAGTGTATTAAGTGTACATGGTTCAAAGGACAAGGACCGGCCTAAGGATCCTGGTTCGAGTCCCTGGCTCCCCACCTGCAGAGGGGTTGCTTAATGGGTGGTGAAGCAGGCCTAGAGGAGTCTGTCTTTCTCTCCCCCTCTGTTTCTCCTCCTTTCTTGATTTCTTCCTGTCCTGTCCAACAACAATGACAAAAATGACAACAACAATAATAACAACAAAAAGGGCAACAAAATGGGAAAAATGGCCTCCAGGAACAGTGGATTTGTAGTGCAGGCACTGAGCCCCAGCAATAACCCTGGAGACAAGAAAGAAAGAAAGAAAGAAAGAAAGAAAGAAAGAAAGAAAGAAAGAAAGAAAGAAAGAAAGAAAGAGAGAAAGAAAGAGAGAAAGAAAGAAAAGGAAAAAGGAAGGGAGGAAGGAAAGAAAGAAAGAAGGAGGGAGGGAAGGAAGGAGGGAAGGAAGATAAAAATAGAAATAAAATATATTTTTTTTAAAAAAGGAAAAAATTGGCTGCCAGGAGTGGTGGATTGATAGTGCTGGCACTGAGTCCCAGTAATAACCCTAGTGACAGTAAATATAAATAAACAAAATCTCAACATGTCTGAATCTGAGGGTATAACATACGATATGGTGTTCTCCAAAGCTGTAATTTGCAATATAGTTAATGTTGATAAACACGAACTAAAAGTCCTTTTTCTAAGGGTAAGGATCTGGTTCATAGGATAGGGCTGGTGCCTTATCAACTGAGAAGACCTGGCATCACATGGACACTGGGAAAAGCTCACACTGTGGGGCGTTGCTATGGTGTCTCTCCTTTATATCCCAGCTCTCCCTCTCTCTCCTCTTCTCTTTCTCTATCTGAAATCAAAATAATGAAAAATACAGAGGCGAGGCGATGCCACCCCTAGTCAAATGCTCACACTACAGTGCATAAAGACACAGGTTCAATCCCCTTGTCCCCAATTGCAGGGGGAAAACTTCCCATAGTGAAGCAGGGCTGCAGCTGTCTCTCTGTCTCTTTCCCTCTCTATCCACCCTCACCTCTCAATTTTTCTCTGTCTCTATCTGATTATAGACTATTTATGGCCATACACCCTGAACACACCTGATCTCTTCTGAAGAATACTGACATAGGATCAGTGACCTCACAGGTGCATAATGATTCTTGCACCACAAAAAATATGCATACAGATATTTATTTTGTGGGTATTACATAGTGAAGCAGGTCTACAGATGTCTATTTTTCTCTCCTTCTGCCTGCCTTCCCTTCTTAATTTCTCTCTCTCATCTAATTTTTGTAAAGTAGAAAATAAAATCGAAAACAACAGCCACCAGAATCAGTAGATTCCTAATGTAGGCACAGAGTTCCAGTGATAACCCTGGAGGCAAATATATGCATATATGTTAGCTATGTGTTTGTAGGAAGAAACTGTCTTTATAAAAGAAAAAGGCTGCGGAGACAGCATCGTGGTTCTGCAAAAGACTTCCATACCTGAGGCCCTAAGGTCCCAGGTTCAGTCCCCAGGCCCACCATCAGCCAGAGCTGAGCAGGGCTCTGGGGCCTCTATCACTATTATCTCTCTGTAACGCTCTCATTCACATAAAACACTTTTTAAATTTAATCAACAACTGTACTATAAGCCATGAACCCCCCCAAGAAAATGATTTTGAACTTTACAAAAGGAAATTTTGATGTTACCCACATTCAAAATAAGTAGACACCGTAGGTATTTTTATGTGGCACTGGGGAATTTTTTTAAGATAACATGAGCATCCTTTAAAAAATTATTTTCTTTTTAAATATATATGTATATATTATTGGATAGAGACAGAGAGAAATTGAGAGAGGAGGGAGAGAGATACAGAGAGTCACCTGCAGCCCTCATGAAGTTTCTCCCTTGCAAGTGGGGACCCGGGGCTTGAACCCAGGTCCTTCTACACTGTAATGTGAGCACTCAACCAGGTGCACCACTGCCTGGCCTTGCACTTGGGGATTATAATAAGGTCTTGCATATGACACCACCACAAGCAGCCTCCCAGGCAAAACTTCTTCACTTTTCCCTTAAAGACAAAAAGAAACAGGGAGAGGAAGGAAGACAGAGACAGAGAGATAGACAGAGAAAATGCACACCACTATAATGGAGAGCCCAGGGAGAGTCCCTGGTGCTCCTCTGTCTCTGTTAGGTGATTCAGAATAGATTGCCCCCCATACCCCCCTTTTCTTCACTGTTTTGGGTAACAAGAAGTCAAATTACACAAGTGGTGTCCACTGCAATGATGCTGGCTCCATAATAGACCTACAGACTGAAAACTCAGTAAGATTCCCAAAAAAAAGAGGTGTGAAGGTGGGCGATAGTCATAAATTGAGAGAAGTGGGTGGGAGATAGAGGGAGAGAGACAGAGAGATGCCTGCAGCCATGCAAAGGACACAGCCACAGGCAAAGGACAATAGGACCACCTTGGATGGCTTATCTGATCACAGGTCATTCCACGAGGACACCTGCTCTTACCAGTAACCAGTGAGAATAACAATCAGATCAAAGAAAAAAGTTATTTTGCATACATTATTTCATTATTTTATCTAAAAATAACAAAATGTCATGTTAAAAAATTGTTCTTACATGCATTACAGTCCACTGCTAGAAGAGACTGTCGTATATGCCCGAGATTGTACAATATGCTTTCCACTGGGTGTACAGTTAATTTTTGTATAATCTGAGAAGTAAGGATTTCTCTGCTTTACTAGAGGAGACAACTGATGTGACCTCTCATCTTCCCGTGGTAGGTGTCTAAGTATTTGAAAGGTTAAGTTTTAGTTTAGTTTAGTTTTGTTTTAATTAGAAAACTCGTGGGGCCAGATGATGGCACACCTGGCTAAGAACACACATTACAATATGCAGAGACCCAGGTTCAAGCCCCTGGTCTTCACCTGCAGGGGTGAAGCTTTGTGAGTGGTGAAGCAGGGTTGCAGGTGTCTCTCTATTTCCCCGTTTCTATCTCCCCGTCCCTCTCCAATTCTCTCTGTCCCTATCCAATAGTAAATAAATGAAGATATAAAAAAGAAATATAAATAAATAAATAAAACCTTTAAAAAACAACAATAACATTAGAAAACTGGATAGTAAAACCCCATAGTTAAATTGACAGAAAATGAATAAACCATCAGTCTCATCTAAAATATACCTGTGTGTCCAGAGAGGTGATTCATCAGGTAAAGCACCTGCCATCCACGCATGAGGTCACAGGTTCTATCCAAGTCCCACATGAGAACAGTAACAGTCAAAGAAGTGGGGCATCATGGATGTTAGGACATTGTTTTACACCTGCTTCTATCCTGCTCTTTCTCTAAGAGAACTATGAAATAAATCAATGGACCAGGAAACAGCATAGTTAGTGATAAAACATGCAAAAAGAGTTTTGGTTTTATTCCCTGAGACTGCGTTGCTTACACACACACACACACACACACACACACACACAAACACATACACACACACACACTACACATGAGCACTTGCATGTCCATTTCAACTTCTACTTCTACTAAAAACCCTAGACCACCTGAACTATAACAAGAATCAAGAAAATTTTAAATGCAGCACTGGAGGGTGGTTCATCCAGTTGAATACACAGGTCGCTAAACTCAAAGACTCAGGTGTAAGCCCCTAATCCTCATCTGCAAGGGGAACGCTTCAAAGAGGTGAAGCAAATATGTAGGTGTTTCTCCTTCTTTCTAACTCCCAATCTCCCCTCTCAATTTCTCTCTGTCCTATCAAATAAAAATTAACGAATTTAAAAAGAATTGTAATAATATCAATTTAAAATTTTAAATTTGGGGGCCAGGTGGTGGTGGCCCCCAATGTACAAGGACCCAGGTTTGAGTCCCCATACCCCACCTGCAGAGGGAATGACTTGCCAGTGGTGAAGCAGGGCTTCAGGTGTCTCTCTGTCTCTCTATCACACCCTTCCCTCTTGATTTCTGGCATTCTTTATTCAAAAAATGAATAAAAATTATAAAATAAAGAAATAAGATAAAATTTTGAATGAAAAACTTCAGTGAAACTTTCTTAAAAATTAAAGCTAAGCACCGATGCATCCCTCTGCAAAAGCTATTTTTATGATTTTGTGTTCTCACTTCACTGTTTGTTTTCTAAATCATTCATGTATAGCTGCAGCTTCATGTGCTTTTAAGTCCTGCTTCCCATAGTTCACAATATACTGTAAATATTTTCCCATGGCTGTGATTTTTAAATATGTTGGGTGTCATGACTTACATTGTTGAAAATTTGTGTTAGTAAACCTTTGTAAGTATTTCCACGAACTCTCTCACACAAGAATCCTTTTCTTTTAGATATGACAGAAATTGAGAGAGGAGGAAGAGACAGAGAGGGAGAGAGGAGAGAGACACCTGCATTGAGGGAAGCTTCATAAATGGTCGAACAGTGCTGCAAGTGTCTTGTGTCTTTCTCCCTCCCTCCCCCATTTCTTTATAAAGGGGGAGAAAGACATCTGCAGACCTGCTTCACCCCTCATGAAGCTTTCCCGCTGTAGATGAGGACCAGGGGTTTGGTGATATGTGTGCTTAATCAGGTGCACCACTGCACCTGGGGTTTGAACCTGTGTCCTTGTACACTGTAACATGTGTGCTTAATCAGATGTGCCACTGCCTGGCCCCTCCCTCCCCCATTTCTGTCAACATCATAAAAGAAACAAAATATCTACTGAGAATGATAAAAACATGTGCAGACAATGAGCACTAACAATAATATTGGTGGTACCAAAAATAAATCATCATCATCATCATCATCTTCCCTTCTATAGACCTCCCATGGTATTTAGTAAAAGTCAAGTCCAAATATCTCAGGAGTCTAGCCTTGTCTAAGTCTTCCAAATCACTTTATATTACCCTTGGGGATATAATTTTTGCTCAGCCACACTAAGTATTTTTTTCTGTTACATTATCTTTTTCTCTTTCTCCTACACTTCTAATTCACATCACCCTGATACCAAAAGCTGATAGGGACAGAAGAAAAAAGGAAAACTACAGACCAATATCTCTGATGAACATAGATGCCAAAATATTAAAGAAGATCTTGGCCAACCGGATACAGCAACATATCAAAAAGATGGTTCATCATGACCAAGTGGGATTCATCCCAGGAATGCAAGGCTGGTTCAACATCCATAAGTCAATCAGTGTCATTCACCACATCAATAAAAGCAAAGCCAAAAACCACATGATTATCTCAATAGATGCAGAGAAAGCCTTTGACAAAATCCAACACCCATTCATGCTCAAAACTCTACAAAAAATGGGAATAGATGGGAAATTCCTCAAGATAGTGGAGTCTATATAGCAAACCTACAGCCAACATCATACTCAATGGAAAGAAGCTGAAAGCATTCCCCCTCAGATCGGGGACTAGACAGGGCTGTCCACTGTCACCGTTACTCTTCAACATAGTATTGGAAGTTCTTGCCATAGCAATCAGGCAAGAGAAAGAAATCAAAGGAATACAGATTGGAAGGGAAGAAGTCAAGCTCTCACTATTTGCAGATGATATGATAGTATACATAGAAAGACCTAAAGAATCCAGTAGAAAATTACTGGAAGTTATTAGGCAATATAGCAAGGTATCAGGCTACAAAATCAATGTACAAAAATCAGTGGCATTTCTTTATGCAAACACTAAATATGAAGAAGAAGACATCCAGAAATCACTCCCATTTACTGTTTCAGCAAGATCAATCAAATACCTAGAATAAAGTTGACTAATTCACATCAGGGAGTCTCGTTTCTCACATCTGATGTTCAGCTCAACTACATTGACTTTAGCTTTTGGCTCCTTGATGCCCATGTAAATTAAGTCTAACTGGTGGACAATTCACATGGGTCTAAACCATCTTATTTATGAGTTTCTATACACTTTCCCCATTAGAATGTCGGTGTGTGGGGGGAGATGAAATCTGAGCAGCATTTGAGATAGTCCGCATCCTTAATCCTTATTGTTTTCCCAAAACTAGGTACCTGAAACATCTGAAAAACAGGAAGATTGTAGAAATTATTTTTTAAAAATGTATAATCTTGATAATGGGTGTGCATATGTGTGTGTGTGTGTGTGTGTATGTGTGCGTGTGTGTGCATATAGGCTGAATCAGGCATGCTTGCTTATGCACCAATTTATCTATGCAGAATCCTGCACCTTGACTTGAGCCATTATAAACATTTTTTAATATTTACTTATTTATTTATTATTGGATAGAGACAGAGAGAAATTGAGAAGGGAGGAGGAGGTAGAGAGGAAAAGACACCTGCAGCCCTGCTTCCCCACTCATGAAGCTTTCCCCCTGCATGCAGGTGGGACTGGGGTCTTGAACCTGGGTCCTTGCACACTGAAATGTGTGCATTTAACCAGGTGTGACACTGCCTGGACGCATTATAAACATTTTCACCATATTGTTCTATATATAAGCAGAAGAAAGCATACCATATCATCCTAATAAAGTTAAACCTACTACTATAGTTACATATAAACATCTCCTAATTTAAGTCCTAATTTAAATACAGATATTTAAAATCCTAATTTAATATAAATGAATATACATAAATTTAGGTTACCCTAGAAATACAAACCATCTTCCTTTATCTCAGCATATGAACTCTTCATTCATAGCTTGCAAGATGTATCAAGATACTTAGGGAGAAATGCTTTGGAAAATGTATTCTTTACTCAGTAATGAGAAACACTTTAAGAACAGTCAAAGAGAAATGGCAGGAGATACGAGGGTAAGAAAATGAGAGCTTATGTCTAGTGTGTCAAAAACTGAGACATCAGCAATGGATGCAGAGCCTTGTCTCATCCTGAAGGCCCCACACTTTTTGGTCAATCATACTGTGAAGTACTATGTGCACTCAACTAGGTGGACCACAGCCAAACCCCTGGGTCAGTCAGACTGAAAGGGCATGCTGGTTGGATCTGCCTATTTCAAAGGCTGGGGAATTCATACCCAGATGCCTAGAAACTGATATTTTTCTAATCAAAACCGTAATGGTATTTAAATTTTCACAGCATCATTTTCTCTCTTTAGAGTATTTTTCCAGCTTGAGTTCCTCTTTTTCCCCCCCAAACCATCCATTTCTAATAAGCCTAAGCGCAGTACTAAATATTTAAAATTAAATCTAATTCCCCAAAAGAAATATTAGTTCATGACATAATCTTCAGCCTTTCACAATGATTTCCAACTTCCCCTATGTCTCTTACATTGGAAACATCTCATGACTTCCAATATATGTTCTCAATCTATTCAGCATGTCAGTTTATGATTCTATGAGATACACTCTGTAGACTTTGGAGCCATCTCAAGAGCCAAGAAAGAGTTATTAAAACAGTGTTGAAAACATGGAGACCAAGATTCACAGGAATAGATTTGATGAAGCTCACGTTAAATGCAAATCCAGAAGTCAAATTAATCTTCCTTACTGTCCTTTCCACAGGACTACTTCTTTACACACACACACACACACACACACACACACACACACACACACACACACGAGGGGGGGGCTGAGACTAAACCACATGTTAAATAGGTAGTATGATCAAAAGAAGAACAACAATGATTACATGCATTCCTGCTCTGATGATTTTCACCCAATTATCCATAGATGTTATTATCATTAGACAGTGGCAAACAATAAAATATGGTATCAGCATTAACTGAAACCCAGTAAATAATCCAATAGATTATGACACTGGCAGGGTCCCTGTGAGTGCAGGTGGATTGAGGTTGACTGCTAAGGATCTGAATATGTAGGTCTATCAATCAGGAACTGTTAGTAGGACTCAGTATTTCACATAATATTTTAAAGGCTTCTTTTTTTTTTTTTCTTTTTTTGCCACCAGGTACAGTGCAGAGAGGAATTGAGAGGGAGGGGGAGATAGAAAGAGAAAGAGAGGGAGTCCGGTGGTAGCACAGCAGGTTAAGCACACATGGCACAAGCACAATGGCCAGCATAAGGATTCTGGTTTGAGCCCCTGTCTCCCCACCTGCAGGGGAGTTGCTTCACAGGCAGTGAAGCAGGTCTGCAGGTGTCTTTCTCTTCCCCTCTCTGTCTTCCCCTCTTCTTTCCATGTCTCTCTGTCCTATCTAACAATGATGACATCAGTAACAGCAATAATAATAACTACAACAACAATAAAAAAGAAAAGGGAAAATAAATAAATAAAATATAAAAAAAGAGAAAGATAGGCACCTGCAGACCTGCTTCACCACTCATAAAGTGTCCCCTCTGCAGGTGCGAAATGGGAAGGAGGTTCAAACCCTGGTCCTTGCACATGGTAATTAATATGTGCCCTTAACCAGATGTGTCACCACCAGGCCTCCAAGGCTGTTTTTTGTTTGGTTTGGTTTGGTTTACTTACTTTATTTTTACTTTGGTCATTGCTCAGCCAACTTTATTCAGATACACAGAGAAAGAGATGGAGGCTAGAGTCAGAAGGAGAGAGGGAAAGACCACAGCACTGAAGTTTCCTGCAGGCATACTATCCACATGAGCTATCTTGTTGGCCCACATGTTAATCTTTTACTTAATGTCAAAAATGGCACTATGGGTCCCCACCTGCAGTGAGGAAACATCAGAAGCAGTGCTGCAGGTGTCTGGCCTTCTGTCTTTCTCTTCCCTTATTCTCTCACCTTCTCTATCTCTCACCTCTGAAAAGAAAAAAAAAGAATAAATGGCAACCAGTGGAGTCATGCAGGCACTTAGCTCTAGGGATAACACTGGAAGAATAAACAGCAGATACAAGATACAAGACAATTTGCCCCTATTTGGAAATTGTAAAGATTAAAGTGCAAGTTTAACCTTGAGTGTAAAAGCCTGTAAATAGATTTTTTTCCTCCCAAAGTTATCGCTGGGGCTCTATGATCCACGGCTCCTGGAAGCCATTTATCCCCCATTTTATTGGATAGGACAGAGAGAAATTGAGAGAGAAGGGGAAGACAGCGATGGGGAGAGAAAGACACCTGCAGACCTCCTTCATCGCTTATGAAGGACCCCCCCGGAGGTGGGGAGCTGGGGGCTCCAACTGGAATCCTTGCACCAATCTTTGTGATTTGTATTATGTGCACTGAACCTGGTGTGCTACCTCTTTGCCCCCTGAAGATGTCTTTCTATCTCTTTCCTTCTATATTACCTATCCCCCTCTCCTCTCTCAATTTCTCAATGTCCTAGCCAATAAAATAGAGAAACCAACAAATAGGCCACCAATGGATATGTCATGCTAATATCAAACTACCTTGCCAGGCTAGCATGGGGGTGCTTCTTCTCAGGCACGTACTCTGGGTTGGAGAGAACTCGACCAGAGCCAGCCTGGGCTGTTACTCACTCGGGAGATAGATGACTCAGGAACCAAACACGTAGCACGAGGTAATGTATGCTTTATTGATCAGAGGCAACGCTTTTATAGGATAGAACCGGAAGTGGCAAGTCAGAAACAGAAATGGCTAGGAAAGGGGGTGAAGAAAGGCAAAAGTGGGCTGGGAAGGTATAAACTTCCTTAGCAACTATAACGATGGTTTTAACTGGTGGGATTAATGTTACCCTGCAGGCAGGGTAGGTCTAGAAGAAGATAGATCAAAGGAATGGAATGGGTGGGGATCTTTCAGGCAAAACAATGATTATGTAATAGGTCATACTATCAGCAATGCAGGGTGGAGCAGGGGGAGCTGGCTTAATGCTCGACACTACCTCAGAGATAACCCTGGTGGCAATTTGTAAAAAGTTATGATTTTTTAAAGTTTTAGTCTTTTTCATTAAAATTTTAATTTTATTTATTTAGTATTAGATAATGATAAATTATCAGACAGAGAGATATTGAAAGAGAAGGGGGTGATAGAGAGGGAGAGAGACACTGCCAACTTCTTTTACCATTCCTGAAGCTTCCCCCTACAGATGGGGACCAGGGGCTTGAATCTGGGTCCTTATGACCTGTAATGTGTGTGCTTAATCAGGTGCACCATCACCTACCCCCCTCATGATTCCTTTACTTAAATATTATTTGGACCTGTTATATAACCTTGATGTGTTTCTATGCAGCATATAGTTGAATTGTGTTTCTTTGTTCGATCTCTCTGTATTTTCTATAGTTTTTCACTTAGTGTAGCATAAGCCTTGCAGTTGGTTTTTATTTGCCCCATCTGGTTTTCCACCTTTTCCCTCTTTTTTCTAGATTCCATTTATTAAGTAATTATTAAATAAATATTTCTTAGGAGTTCATAAAGATAAAAAAAGATCTGGTTAGCAAATATTTTTATTGTTGACTTTCTGTTTTTGTGTTTTGTTTGTGATGGGAGTGTGTGGAAAAGAGTGAGGCTTGCACCTTAAAATGGAAGAATGTAAATAGCTCTGTATTTCAGTATGAGGATTTAGGAATTGAGATTAAAATATCACATATTTTGCTAATGTGTCCTGCTAAGTTTCCATGATATACACTGAATGTGCAAGGCAGAAGTATATTTAAAAATGACCAAACTGGAACAAATGAAACGGTCAATAGGAAATAAGTTCAACAGAGCTGATATGTCAGTATTCCTCCACACAGTATTGAAAGGGGTATATTTGGAATTTTAACATACACACAGCAAAAAATGTTAGTATAAAATACAAAATGTTAGCTACAAGAATATTTGAGCTTTTTTTTTTCTTCTTCTTCTTCTTTTGTGTATCACTACATATACACAGAGTAAAAACTGGGTCAATATTTAGCAAAATTTAATAATTCTCTGGTAGGAAAATTACTGTTGACTTCTATTTTCTGTTTAATATGTATACTTCTTTTTTTCCCTGAAGTGAACATAGTCTACTTAATAATAAGGTGCTTTCTCCAAAAATGATAAAATATTAATATTAGTCAACTAGAATCTGAATTAAAAGTTATTCTATCGTAGTTCCTGCCAACAAATATGCCAGGAAATAATGTCTCATACTAAGACAAATTGATAATAGTCTCTTATAAAAACAGTTCCTAATACTTCATTCTCTCGAAGCACTATAAAACCCAGCAACTAGGGATTGTGCTCAATTAAGGATATAATATAATGTGATTTTATCCACAACTGGATGAATTAATTTACTTTTCCTAATAAAAAGCTTTTTTTTGCCAGTAATTCCTCCAGGTCTTCACACACCTTTGTTTTTTATATCCAAGTCACTTTCTTGTGGGAAATATGGCTTCCAGGATGGTTACTGTCACCTTTGCACAGTTTCTTATCTGCCCATGACAGATATTAGTGCATCACTTACCACCTCTGGGCAACAGGAGCTCAAAGTGCCCTAAAGTCACTGGCTCTCCTGCTTCCAGCCCCTGGCACCTTGGTGTTTCATTGTACGGTGTCCCTACGTTTGGGTCTTAAATTCCACATGCCTGTTTTTAATCCATTTATCTCCACATATGTGTGTGTATGTGTATACATATACATATATATGCCTCTGTCCTAGCAGGAAATTCTTTTTATTTTCTTTGGCTAGAGGTGGAGCTCAAGCATGCATGATATCACTCTTTTACATGAAGTCACCACTCTTTCATGATATCACCACTCTTTTCATTTCCCCACTGTTTTTCATGATGCCATTTCTCTTTTTCATGATGTCACGACTCTTTTCCATATCATCACTCTTTCATAATGTGATCACTCTTTTTCATGATCACCAATCTTTCATGACATCATCTCTTTTTTCATGATGCCACCACTCTGTCATCATGCCCCACTCGTTTCATTTAGAAAAAGACAGAGAGGCAGACACCAAAGCATGTCCCATGATCTGTTCGAGTTTTTAACTGACTGGAACTCATGACAATACAGGCAGGCACCTTACCCAGTGACACAGCTCACTAATCCAGGAATTCTTAGTTACATTTCATCGAATCTTAGACCTATATCCTCACCTATGTTACATGTCATAACATGGGTATGACTAAATGGTTCACAGAAAGTACCCCACCCAAAACCTATTAATGAAAAAAAATGTGTGTATGCATGGGGTAAGGGGCTAGGGAGAGGAGAATGAATAATTCAAAAATTTGGGAATCTGGCGGTAGCACAGCAGGTTAAGCACAGGTGGCACAAAGCACAAGGACCAGTGTAAAGATCCCTGTTGGAGTCCCTGGTTCCCCACCTGCAGGGGAGTCGCTTCACAGGCAGTGAAGCAGGTCTGCAGGTGTCTTTCTCTCCCACTCTTTGTCTTCCCCTCCTCTCTCCATTTCTCTCGGTCCTATACAACGACGATGATATCAATAACTATAACAATAAAACAACAAGGGCCACAAAATGAAATAAATAAATTTTAAAAATTCAAAAATTCTAGGACTAGAGAAATATCTCATTTGGATAGTTTGATTCTTTGCCTTGTGTGTAATTGAGGTTCAAGTGTCGCTATCACCTCTTTGAAGGAAGCTCTGATGCTGGGGTGGGTCTCTCTCTCTCTCCACAAATAAAAAAATTAAAATAAAACATTACCATTAAGATTTTAATCTCCTATTTAGAAGTAGGATTCCAGTCACCTCAGTCATAAAGAGACCTGGGGAATGTCTTCCCCAACATGCTCATGTATGGAGGAGCTGAGTGAGAGCTCAGACTTGGGTCGCCAACCTTCAGGTCTATGACCACTGAGAGCAGAACTCAGCCTACATTCCCCTGTGTGATACAACGGCCTTCCTGCTGGGCCTTAATTACTTCTCTTCCTGTTAAAACTACTCTTCTGATTAGCTTATTCTCAATTTCTCTCAGAGCAATGAAAAAATATAGAGCAATTAACAAGATAATGTGATGGAAATAGATTTCCCTAAGGTAAAGAAGCCTCATTCTTTCTTATTTCTCCACGCAAACTACCTCATGGTCACCTGAGTCTTTGGTTCACCTTATACTATAAATGGTAGAGCATCAAAAAGGGAGTGGTAGCTAAGCATGTGGAGATTTAAAAGCCTTGGGGGAGGGTTGGATGGTTGAGTACACATGTTACAGTACATACGGACCTGGGTTCGAGACCCTGGTCCTCACTTGCAGGGGGAAAGCTTTACAAGCAGTGAAGGTATCTGTCTACCTCTCTCTTACTTCCTCTCAATTTCTGGCTGTGTCAGATAAATAAATAAACAAACAATTTTTAAAGCTTTCTATTTAAAAAAAGAGATTTTTAAAAGCCTTGATGATTCACACATTTCACTGTTCTGGCCAGATATGTGAAACAGGCTGTACTGTTAATACCACACTGCTACTCATATCAAATCTCAGATGGAAGATGGAAGGTAGCTAGGCTTCTGGGAACAGCTTTCTTGCTTCTGACTCTCTCTCATGGCACATGGCAACTGCTGTTCAACAAAAGCAAAATATTCTTGAACATTCAGGCAGCCCGACTTTCTTGGCACAAAAGCATCTCTATTTTGGGAAGGTCCAGAGGTTTAACTGCTTGCATATAACTGATAATTGAATATGAAAACGGATTTCCCTGAACAATAATGAAAAGAAATGGATGGAAAAGCTAAGCATACTCTTTCCCAAAAATGCAGTATGTGTCATTTATTTACTTATTTATTTATTTATTTTTAATGTTATTGATTTCATACCTAGTAGCTAACATCTGAAATAAAGAAAACACTTTAGGAGGGGGCGGGAACAGATTATTTCATTTGGCAAACTAGCAGTGTCTGAGCAGAGGTGAGAAATGAAGCTGTGAACTGTAGCAAAGTATCTGATATAAGAAGTAGCCCTGATGAAAGATCATACTTCTGGATGGCCCTCACAGGGAGACTCCGCGATAAAGTGCTCACTGACCAGCGATTTAATTCAATCTGCACAACAAGGGTGCAGTGCACAAAGACCTTCTATACCTGGCAATTAAGAGTCTTTAAACCGGAACACAAAAAGATGCAGAGATTTTAGAACTGCCAGTATGAGGACACATAAATCCACGGTGAACATCATTTAAGAATTATGGGGGGGGGGGGCTAATCAGGCAGCTGTGGTACACCGGTTTAAGCACACATAGTACTTGAATTCAAAGACTCACTCAAGGATCCCTGTTAGAGTCCCTGGCTCCACCTGCAGGGAGGACACTTCATAAGAGGAAAAGGAGGTCTTCAGGTCTCTCTCTCTCTCTCTCTCTCTCTCTCAATCTATCTATCTCCCCCTCCCCCTCTCAATTTCTCTCTGTCCTATAAAAAATCATGCAAATGCCTTGGAAGAGTACAAAGGAGCTGAGTGTTACACTGGGTGCGCATGTAATTCATCTTAGATCTGTATTTGGATTCAAGGGAGAAAATGTAAATGCTCTAAGTTACCTTTTTTTTTAATGTTCTAAGTCTCTCTAAAGCTTTGTTCAGACAAAACTATTCTAATGTTTCCTCTTTTAAAAAAATCCTTTTTATTATCAGTAAATATTTAAATTGCTGGATCCTAGTATTACAAAGTTCTTACAATTAGTAATACAGGGGTTTTTGTTTGTTTTAATGAAGTGTCAGGGCCAGGAAGTGGTTCACCTTATTGCACACATTACAGTTCACAAAGACCCAGGTTCCAGTCCCTGGTCTCCACCTTCAGGGGGAAAGCTTTGCAAGTGATGAAGCAGGGCTTCAGGTGTCTGTCTGTCTCTCTATCACCCTCTTCACTCTCAATTTCTGGATGTGTCTATATTCTTCTTATTATGATGATGATGATGATGTAAATATTTAAAATTTTAAATGAACTGTTTGAAACCATAAACAATTTTGCAAGTTCCTCCTTTCCCCCAGTCTAAACAAAGGAACCATTACTATTCCCAGCCAACTCAGTTTGCTAAAAATCCATAAAACTAATAAAAGCATAGCGCCCACTTGCCATTCCAGAAGGTGAGTGCAGACTTGTTGCTGAGATCCAGTCAGAAGGAGAACTCTGCTTCCCCAGCAGAATGTGTTCTACTGCATCTTTTTTTTTTTCGTTAGGGTTAACATTTTTGTGTTATCCAGTCATTTAGAAGTAATAGAGCTGTTTAGATTTTTATAAGACTCAGCTATTTGCAGTGCATTGTATGAAAATGCATTTCATTATTCACCATAAATTACTTAGACCTTCTGGTGATGAAGGATGAGCAGCCCTGTGCAGCAGAGAAGGCTATCTGGGAGCTTACAAAGCCAGACGACAAAGGGGAAGACGCAGATATGAAACTGATTTTGTAAAAACCCTTCTACACTTCCACTGCTTTTCCTTAAAAAAAAAACAAAACCCTTCTGATCAAATACATAAAGATTCACACAAATTACTATAAATATTTGCCTGTTGGGAAAAAAATAAGAAGCAGATAAGCTGAAAATATTCGAAGCAAATAACATGAACATATGTTAGTTGACTTATGATAAATGTTAACCTGGGGGAAATTATCTCATTAGTAGAACACCTATAGAAGGAGACATGCCACTGGCTAATCATTTGATCAGCAAAACAATTACAGAGAAGGAGCCATGCTATTGGCTCTTAGTGCTGATTTTCCACTGGCAATTACTTAGTATTTTAGCCACTTTACCTGCCAACAATGAGCTGCCAACTAAGTGAACCTGTGTGAGTAGTGAATCCTGTTCTTTTGTATGTATTTATTTATTCCCTTTTATTGTCCTTGTTGTTTTATTGTTGTAATTATTATTGATGTCATCGTTGTTGGCTAGGACAGTGAGAAATGGAGAGAGGAGGGGAAGAAAGAGAGGGGGAGAGAAAGATAAACACCTGCAGACCTGCTTCTCCGCCTGTGAAGCGACTCCCCTGCAGGTGGAGAGACAGGGGCTCGAACCGGGATCCTTACACCGGTCCTTGCGCTTTGCGCCAAGTGCACTTAACCCGCTGTACTACCGCCTGACTCCCGTGAATCCTATTCTTATCCGATGCTTCTTTTTTAATTTTATTTTTATTATCTTGATTTACTTGATAGAAACAGCAAGAAATCAAGAGGTAAGGGAGAAAGAGACCGAGAGACACCTGCAGACCTGCTTCACCACTTGCAATTGCTTTCCCCCTGCAGGTGGGGACCCTGGTCTCGAAGCTGCATCCTTGCACACTGTAGCTTGTGTTCTCAACCAGGTGTGCCACCACCAGGCCCCTGTGATGACTCACAATGGACAAGTTGTTGATACCACTAATTTTAGCTGTCCATATGTAAATGTATGGCTGTGGTTCTCATGCCTATGGCAGGTGCTCTCTGAGGAGCAACTGGGAGCCAGATGAGTCCCTGGACAGCATCCTCTCTCTTCTCCCATTCCTCACAAGGTGATACAAACACTCAGAGCATAAACACTGCCCCTGTCTTCTGAGTGCTGTACAATGTCAGCACTCAATCCAAAAGGTGCTGAATGGCATCTTCAACAACAAAACTAGACGAGTGGTAGGTCAATTCCTAAAGTAGATTTGCCTCTGTGAAGTCGGAAGGCACTCCCAGGTTAATTAAGTTGAAGCATTCAAAATCAAGGCTTTCTTCTAGTCTTTCTACTTGTGTTTCTCCTTGGGAATTTTTAGATATCCTAAATACTATTTTGGGTTACATCTTGGGCTATGTTGATGTGACTATGGAAAAGCAAAATATCTGAAAGCATCCCAAATGCTGTGGCTGCTCAACAAGCTACAGAGAAGATTTAGGCAATGGTAAACTACATTCGGCACTGAATCAAAGACCGTGTCAATCAAGGATTTGGGACAAATTAGCCCTAGAGAATCTTGAGAACATGCTCCTTATTCCTCTCTCCAAGTCATTCTTCCTTGCACCAGCCATAGTGCTAAAGAAAAAGATGAGACTGCCTCATTAATTGCAAAAGAGACCTTGACAACCAGGCTAGACCTCTCCCTGGTTCCCACACAGAAGGCACATGGAATCATTTATCTTTCTTGATGACCCCTTACTTTCTTGCCCTTACTTCTCTACTGTATATTTTTGCCTCAGTAAATTCTCCCTGGAAATCACCTGCATGTGTTCTGCTGTTCAGCACTTTCAGAAATGGCCTATGATACTCTTCAGCTGCTGTAATTAGACACTTCACTTAATGATTATCAGGAACATAGGTCTTCTTGACAAAGCTAGAAAGGCAGGTAACATGTTATATTTTTTGTTTTTTAAATCAGGTATCTGAATGTTTACAGAATTATAATAAAGTTACTCTCAGTATACAACTATGGATTCCCATGTGTAAGGTGTGTTTAAAGTGCAGCTTATACAGAAAAAGAAACAGTATATGGGCTTCATAACAGAAGCAAAAGTTTTATGTAATATAAATGCATGCTTTCTACTCTTAAAGATTTTAACTGAAAAGACTGTGAGGGTCTGCACAAAGTCTCACTAAGTAGGAATGCTGACAACAAAGGAAGCTGCTATGGCCAGGAAGATATTTCATTGTTTTTAATTTTATGTGAGAGAACAGAGAGAAATTGAGGGAGAAAGAGAAAGAGAGAAGGGGGGGAAGAGAGACAACAGCAGTAACAGTTCACTGCTTATGAAGCTTCCCCCCTGCAGGTGGGGGTCAGGGGCTTGAACCCAGGTACTTGTGGTACCTGGTAGCATGTGCATTTAATCAGGTATGCCACTGCCCATCCTCTTAGAACATACAGAAGGCATAGAGAACAAATTCAGGCTACCAGACTGGTGGTATGAAATGGTGCAGTCCAAAGGAATATTTTGATAGATTGGTTTTTGCAGTGAATAAGTTCACATAAAAAGTACATACATCCTAAGCACATTGCTCAATGAATTTTGACCAACCTAAAATAGTCATATAATTAGCACCCAGATCAAAACACAGATATTATTAATATCACCTTTTCTCCTGTCCTAGGTATTTTCTATTCACTACCTTCCACTTCCCTCCTTAAATATCATGACATTCTTAGTAGCATCTAACTTTACACATATAAGTTGAATCACATTTTTCTCATTTTTTCTTAACAGCTTTGAACTTGAGAGTTGTCCTAAAAGACTTCCAGCACAGTGAATTACAAAATTAAAAGGCTATCTGGCCTACATGATATTTATCTCTCTCAACTCCAACCACCACACTTTTTTATGAAAATAAATACCTTTGTGGTTCTGAGAGTTATACTATCCGATAAGTCTTTGACTATGTCATTACTCCAGTACTACTGTCTACATTTGACCTATAGTCTCCTTTCTAAAACCCAGTTCTACAAATCAGTTTCTTTACATTTTTCTTTCCACTTTATCCTTAAGAAAGACTAGGGAGATGGTTAATATACAAAATCAATTGCTTTACCCCCACTATATTAATCTCTTGTGACACCACTAAGGACTACCCAACTTCTGCAGATTGGAAGGGACATCAAGTAACTCATTACACTTCTATCTTCTTTATCCTTATAAATCCAAGACTAATAATCAAAAGTCTGGAGTTTTAGACAGGCTGCTTTCAGTAAAGCATTATTTCCCAAGAGCAAATCAAATACATCTGTATTTCTATACTCTGAGTTTCACAGCAAGAACCTGTCTCACTCAACATTTTAGTGAGCTGAGTTCCACCAATGAAAATACACACTTAGAAAGAAAAGGGGGGAAAAGGTACACATAATCAAGATCAATTATTAAACTGATTAATGAAGTTTATATGTTACTTTTTCCAAAGTCTATTATTTTCAGGGCCAAGTGGTGGTGCACCTGGTTTAGTGCACCTGTTACATTATGCAAGGACCAGGGAGTCAGGCGGAAGCACAGCGGGTTAAGTGCACGTGGCGCAAAGCACAAGGACTGACGTAAGGATCTCGGTTCGAGCCCCCGGCTCCCCACCTGCAGGGGAGTTGCTTCACAGGCGGTGAGGCAGGTCTGCAGATGTCTTTCTCTTCACCTCTCTGTCTTCCCTGCCTCTCTCCATTTCTCTTTGTCCTATCCAACAGTGATAATATCAACAACAACAACAACAACAACTACAACAATAAAACAAAAGCAACAAGAAGGAATAAATAAATAAATATTAAAAAAAACAATATGCAAGGACCCAGGTTAGAGCCCCTAGTCTCCACCTACAGGGGAAAAGCTTTACAAGTGGTAAAGTAGGCCTGCAGGTGCCTCTCTGTCTCTCTCCCTATCTCCCCCTTCCCTCTCAATCTCTGACAGTTCCTATCCAATAAATAAATATAGTAAAAAGTGTAACAGTTTCTAAAATTAACTCATTCAAGACCATTAAGTAAGTTATGAAAGAGAGAAAAGTTCACTAAATAACATTTCTATGCCACAATCCAGAAATCACTATCATTACCAACTTGGTGTATGTCCCTTGAATTGAGCTACTACCTAATAAGTCTATGTATATTATATGTAGCATAATATATCACATATATTATAGATACAGACTAACCAATGTATATAGTTCAATGCAATTGGCATCTTAGATAATTTTCTTCCTCAAGTGTTAAATAGTAAGAGGGGGAAGAGGGGGAAGAGGGAAAAGAGGGGGAAGAGTGGGCAACAACAACAATAATAATAACCACGACAATGATAAAACAAGGGCAACACAAAAGGAAAATAAATAAATAAATAAAATATAAAAAAATAAAAAGAATTTGAAGTCATGTGAAAACAATCCAAGTGCAGGCATTTCCAATGGTATTTTTTTTAATGCTGGGAATTCATGCATATGTGATTCCACAGATCCCAGGGAGATTTGTATTTTCCTAGGCTTTTTTTTTTTTATAATTAGGAAGTTAATGGTTTACAGTAGGTACAACTGTGGACATATCAGTAAAATTCCTTTTTAAAAACCATTTTATTTATTATGGACTAGAGATAAAGTGATATTGAGAGGGGAGGGAAGACAGAGAGGGAGAGAGGGAGAGAGACACCTGCAGCCCTGCTTCACTACTCATGAAGCTTTCCCCCTGCAGGTGGGGACCAAGGGCTTGAACCTAGGACCTTGCACACTGTCATGGATAAAATTCTTCTGGAGTCCTCTTCCTTGGTGCAATATACCAAACCCAATTTTAGACAGGGAGAAAAAGAGGTAGGGAGAGAGAAAGATACACCATAAAATCACTCCACTGTCCATGGCCCACTCCAACAGCAATTTTCAATGACTTACCTTCATAGAGGATATACAAGGTAATTAATTTAGTTATAATAGGAACCGCAATTAATGTGCTGGTTTGCATACTATAAGAACTTTACCTAATTACAGTAACAAGAACAACCAACAATATAAAGAGGTTTGGGAGTTAATTCAATTAAACTCACCTCTCATCAAGAGGAAACAGAAACCCTACCAACTTCAGCTGTGGCTGTTAGTATGGGGTAGGAGCCTCTCAGTTGTATCACAGAAATAGAAATTTTTCATACTAAAGAGTTAGCACATAAAATTCAAGGAGTCCAAGGGATGTGACTAAGTGCCTGACTGGAAGGTGTGAGGCTTTGGGCTCAACTCTGTGCCAGATAAAGACAAATAAAACAATGGAGCTGTGGTCTCCATTTCTCTTTTGGCCTCTTTTTCTCAGTTTTGGAAAAATAAAATCAATGAATTCAGTCAAGTCAAGACGGTATTTAGCATCCACATCTAGGCACTCCATTTTCATTACTTTTTTATGCCTGGAGTTTCTGTATTTTGCATTCCTGGCAATAAAAACATTGAACAATAAAACTGAGGAAGCAATCTCACGTCCCCTTTTTCATGAGTACATCTGTCATTCTTATTCTAGAGAAACCATTCACTTCCTTATGGGATGTTGAAAATGCAGGTTTCCTGGCACAACATCTCTTTATTCTTTTTCATGGCTATTAGATGGTCTTATAACCTGGTCACTGGAGTTGACACCTTTGTGTTTTTGCTGTTATTAATTTGCAAGAGCTAACATTTCAATCATCTTTCATTGTCAACCATCAGAATATGTTCTCTGGGGTCTTTTGCTGTACAGAATAACAAAAGAGTAAACAATAATTGAGTCCAGCTTAGAGTGTCACTGGCAAATTAGCAGGGTCTCACTCATTTCCTCTTAGGACTACTGAGTAGTCAATGTTGGTGCTGTCCTTGTACTGTGGACTACAGATAAATTAGGCCTGCAAGAACACTGCATATGGTGGGTGCAACACCCAGCACTGACTTGGTAAAATGTGTATTTTCATATCTACAGGTCGACTGTACTATCACTCAAGATGTTTCCTGACACATTCCCCTGCTCAGTCTTAGCCCTGGAGGGGACAGGTGGTAGCGCATCTGGTTAAGCACCTTACAGTGTGCAAGGACCTAGGTTCAAGCCCCTGGTCCCCAACTGCATGGGGAAAGCAGGGCTGCAGGTATCTCTCTTTCTCTCCCTCTCTACTTCCCCCCTCTTAATTTCTTTCTACCTTTATCCAATAATAAATAAATAAATATTAAAAAAGAAAAAGAAAAGAAATAGTCTGAGATGGCCAGAGAAGAAAAAAAAAAAAAAAAACTTGGCTGAACGTTAGAAAGCAGAGAAAGAAATCCTATCCCTATTTTCCATTTTTCTTCTACAGAATCACCTGCTCACAGTCACATCAGAAATAAGAAACTGAGGAACAGGGGGTTAGAGGGACACATACTTTGTCTTTAGGTAAAACAGCTGAGTTTCTCCTTGGAGTGAACACTAACACTGTTTCTTTGGTTCAAAAGCCATCCCACCGCAAGGGAGAACAGAGCCATGTCAGATGCACCATTCATGGAGTTTATAAGAGCAAATTCCATTGCCTTGGGATCAAGACTCACAAGAAGTAGTATCTGTATGCACAGATGCTATGTGAATGTGTCAGACATGGAATTGGGAAAAATTACCTATAAAGTGACTGTGTGATCTTCCTGACCTTTCAAACCCTGCCAGGGATGCATAGTCTAAACACATTTTATAGTCCCTCTAAACCTGGTTTAAGTACCTGTATGCATGACTGAGATAATCACACTTAGTCTGCAGAGTTAGATAAGTATCTCTGACTCCTTTTTCAACCAATAAATATTACAGAGCATGAAAAGGGCTATCCCACAGTTTCACCCCTCAAGTGGTTGTTACTACTACTCAAATTCTCAACCTTCATCCAAGACTGAGATTTTGTAAAAATGTCTTCCCCATTTTTAAAAGTAAAATTCAAGCACATAAATTAGCAGACTCACATGCCTACATCATGACAACTTTGCTTTGCATGGTAAACTTCTAACTCCCTGATAGTTCTCTGCTAGATCCCATCAAGAACCAAATATAATCATCAGGGTACATCCCAAGTAGGAAACTCATATGAACATGAAGTCTCAGCAAACACTGAGCACCAAAAACCTAAACATATAAACTACATAACAAAAGAGTAAACAATAATTGAGTCCAGCTTAGAGTGTCACTGGCAAATTACCAGGGTTTCTGATTACCTGGCTGTCTGTATAGGCATTGGCATGTCTTAGTTACATCTATACAGGTTTTCTTTTTCCTTTTCTTTTGCCTCTAGGGTTATCGCAGGGGCTCAGTGCCTGCACTATAAATCCACTGCTCCTAAAGACCATTCTCTCCCATTTTGTTGCCCTTATTATTGTTGCTGTTATTACTGTCATTTTTGTTGTCGCTACATTGTTGTTTTTGTTCTTGGATAAGACAGACAGAAATAGATAAGGAGAAGACAGAGAGGGGAAGAGAAAGACACCTGCAGACCTGCTTCACAAGTTGTGAAGCAACCCCTCTGCAATTGGGGAGTTGGGGGCTCAAAATAGGATCCTCACACCCGTCCTTGTGCCTCGTGCCATGTGTGCTTAATCGGCCGTGCTACCACCTGGCCCCCCGATACAGGTGTTCTAATGTTTTGGCAAGCAATTCTACATCCATAATAAATACTATTACTTCAAGATAAAGCCGTCAAAGACAAAATCTTATTTTTTAATGGAAGTTGCTATATTTGTATTATTAAACATAATTCTGAATTCAATTTACAGACCTGTTCCTGGCTAGTCTTATTTTATGCTCTACAAAGACAACTGTGATTTTTGTACACTCACCGATTTGTCCTGAAAAATAAATACTTATTTAAAAAAAAAAAAGGAATACTTCTGAAATGTAATTCAGGATGGCATTCCGACACACGCAAACTGAAATTAAGATATTTTCAAAATGTCATTATTAAAGTTAACCAAAGAGCTAAGTACACATGGAAAAAAGTCCTTTCAATGAGGTAAATATTCAACCAAGTCTCTGAATCCTAAATCACCGTAATTCCAAAATGAAGAGAGGAGGGGGAGTCAGAATGCAATACAGACACAGCCAATTTTTACTAAAGTTCTCTCAAAACTCCAAAGACTCAATGACAATAAGAAGGTGTGGGAAATGGAACAAGAGGAACCAGAGGGCCTTCTTTCTTGCACCACGAATCTTCAGATGTCTGCAGACTTCAGATTTCTAGACAGTACCCACAATTACACTCATTTTCCTTAAAAGGTCAGTTCTCTCTGAACAGATAGTTGTGGAAAACAAGCTTTTCAAAATATCTACCATGCCAATGATGAGAAATGGTTTGTGACTGAACTTCCAAAGGGCTGTGGAGGAGATTCCCTGTACTCCTGTACATTCTGCACATCCAACTGTATGTCAATGCACTGGACGGATGCAGAGGGGCTCCAAGGGCATGCAAGAACAACGATTTATCACTGTGATGAAAGATTCCTCCAGAAACCTAGGTAGCAAACTAGGGCCAGTATATCAACTGAACTCAGTGGTCAGATGTGTTCTTGGATGAAAATACCTATTTTGAGGTCCCGGTGGTGGTGCACCGGATAAAGAGCAAATAGTATGAAGTGCAAGGATCCAAACAAGGATCCTAGTTCGAACCCAGGGCTCCTCACCTGCAGGAGGGTCACTTCACAAGTAGTGAAGCAGGTCTACAGGTGTCTATCTTTCTCTTTCCCTATCTCCCCCTCCTCTCTCAATTTTTCTGTGTCCTATCCAAAAGAAAAGAAAATACCTAGTTTATCCACTCCCCATTTCTTTTTTTTTATTAGTTTCCTTTTTGTTGCCCTTGTTGTTTTTTTTTATTATTGTGGTAGTTAATCTTGTTGTATTGATGTCATCGTTGTTGGACAGGACAAAAAGAAATGGAGAGAAGAGGGGAAGACAGAGGGGGGAGAGAAAGACAGACACCTGCAGACCTGCTTCACCACCTGTGAAGTTATTCCCTGGCAGGTGGGGAGCTGGGAACTCGAACTGGGATCCTTAGTCTGTCCATGCACTTAGCACCACCTGCGCTTCACCCACTGCACTACTCCCCATTTCTACAGACATCCAAAGTGCAGCCTGTTTTGCAGTTTTTCTATTCTCCTACAAACAGTCTACAAAACTGGTTAGTGTCATCATTCTCATTACCCCTGACAAGAAAGTTAAAGATCTGAGAAATTAAATTGGTTCTCTGAGCCTGCAGAATTACCACAGGATTCTAAGTCAATATCATGCTAGTTTTGATGTCTCTCCTATTAAAAAAAAAAGACTGAAGATAAAAAACAGATTCAAAGGAGAAAAATGATTTTCAGTTCCATTCACAAGCAATTCAAATTCCTTTTAGAGACTTGGATTTATGGCTCTCTCCTTGCTCTTATACATTTCAGGGCCAACTTTCATGTTCCATTTTCGACATCCCAGATAAAATATTGAGATATGTGTGGCATTGCATATGAGCACTTAAAAGGAAAGAATTTCTACAAAGGAAGCAAGTTGAAAATCAGCCTTCCTACCATGGTGTGTAAGAGAGAAGAAGCTTGGAAAAACATTCCAAAAAAGAAGAGACATCTTGCTCCTGTCTACACTAGGAAAGCACTTGCGAATTACAAGCTCTGCACCTACACTCTTAGGGACTAATTTACCAACATGGATGCAGAAAAGGTAATTTATTTAGCAACAGAAGTTGATACAAGCCAGTTTGAAGAAAAATTTTCTCTTGTTTCTTTGTTGTACCTTCTGGCAAGCATGTGGATCAGCAGGGTTTGTTCAAAAGAAAGCAAATCATAAAAGATCATTTAAGAAAGAGTAATAAACCAGACCTGAAAATGTGACTCTTCAATTAGCAAGGGCACTGTGGATCTCTTCATCATACACATTGATAAAGAAGGCTAAAAGCAAAGGTCAAACTAAAGAAACAGCTCTCAAATGGAACTTGCCAGACCTCTGGTTATCCCTTCCCATACCTTATGAAGTATAACATAAGCACATGAGGGGTGAAATGCATGTAATCCTTGATTAAAACAGAAAATGTCTCACCATTTCTGTCTTTAAGTCAAAAGTGATCAAGCTCCACTAAGAATACAGCATGTGCTTTTAAAAAGAAAAGAAAAAAGGAATTTTTTCACTCTAGGTACCACACCCGATTAGATTACTTCAGTACCTGCTAAACTGGAGCTCCTTTGAAGATCTTGGTTTGTGTAGTTAGAAAATGTACAGGAGAACCTATATTTATATAAATTGGGCCAGCGCAGTGGCACACCTAGTTGAGTGTACATTACAATGCACAGGACACAGGTTCAAGCCCCTGGTCAACACCTGAAGGGGGAAAGCTTTGAGAGTGGTGAAGCAGGGCTGCAGATGTCTCTCTGTCTCTCTCCCTCACTATCTCCCCCTTCCCTCTCAATTTCTGGCTGTCTTTATTCAATAAATAAATAACTATAATAAAAAGTAAAAATAAATAAATTGTACTTAAGACTACTTATGAAATAAATCAATGGAGATATTGCTAAATAATCAAAGATATTCAGAAAAGAAGCTAGGGAAATAGTCCATTTTTACCAGTGGTGCTCTTTAAAAAATTACAATGATTCTGATGAGATAAAGTTTCATTTAAGTATACTTTATGGTATTACACATCATCTTTAAATTTAAATGATATATATCACATTTGTTTTCTCACTAAACATGTTATTAAAATGTGTAATCTTATTCACTAGAATGAAGGGTATACTTTGAAAATAAGATCCAAAGAATAATCATAAAAAATGACTCTGTCTTTTGTATTGAAATATAGCCACTGACTACAATCAGTGTGGTCTCAATGAGTGTATGTCAAGCAGTGCTTTCAGCTGAGAAAAATAATAATCCACATTTGCATCATCTAAACACACGTTTCAAGTCTGGAAAAAATAATGATACACTGTGGAAAAAGCCTGTTTCTAAATGGGTGCAAATTACCTTTCCTCTACCATGTATACTGAGATTCTGGCTTAAAGGTTTTTTAAGCTAGCCTATGCTTTCAGATTTCAGCAACATTCTTCAAAGGTGCTTTTGGTAAATAATCTTCTAGTATCAATGTGTTTTGAAGTATTTGTTTTTTAAAGCATGTGATGGTAGTTATATCATTAGGCAACTCACTAGAACTCAAAAGATCCTAACAAAACACGCGAAAGTTTTGGTTCCAGATCATGGTTCAAAGTTGAAGGATAACAAGGTTCAAGACCTCCTGAAGTCTGTGCCTTTCAAGTTTAATGTATGTCTCTGGTCCTACAGATAATCAGAAATTGTCTTATAAATTGGGCCTTCCAAGCAACAAAAACAGATTTTGCTTTCAAAAAAAATTCCTATTACCCATTAGCAAATGTATTCATACTATAAGTGAACCAGCCTTTTCTACTCCCAAGAGGCCTGCTTGCTGTCTTTACAGACAGGGTCCTTGTGAGCTAAAAGGAGCACAAAGACATTCATTCTAAGAGCCTTAAGATGTTCAATTCGAGACCAAAGACCTTGGCTATTTAAGAATTTGGAGTCTCAAAAAGCCAGAGCATTAGCTTGAGCTCTTATCAGGTGCTACAACACAATTCATGACTTATGTTTAATAAAAATAAAAGGGGGCAAATCTACTGAAGACTGGAGCTAGAAGGTGGGGAAAAAGGAAATTTCTCTCCTGGGAACTTCAGGCATCTAATCAACACAAGTGACAAATATAAATGCCAGCAATGTAGGCTATTCTTCAACCCTCAGCAGTAGTACTGATACTCCCTAAAATAGAATCCTTATTTTCTTCAGTTCATCATTCTGTAACACTGGATCCAAAAAATAATTCAAATCTAATTTTTTTCTTCAAGTTACCACACAACCTCTCTAGCTATTCAAATGCCTGTTTTATGGAAACTGCATCATATGTCTTTCATTCAAATTTCCCTGGCTGATAGATACAAACCAGGTCAATTTCTGTTAGATTTGCACACTTGCATTTTAGACTTGAATGCAACTCCTTGTTGAAGCCTGTGAAAAAGAGAAAGGGTTGGGCCTCAGACATATACATACTGGGTATATGTCTATGTGAACACTGACACCATGTTCAGATTCTCCCTCCCCCTTTTCCTTGGGGCTGAGAGCCCTGTCAATAATCATTACTTATTAAACAGGCCGCCATTCCCTTCTACAGAATGTAGGAAGGGAGCAGGGAAGGGGAGAAATAATTACCCTGGGTTTTGCTTTAAAGACCTCCGGAATGGAACACTAGGAAATCAATTGAGAAAGAACATGAAATACAACACCCCCCCCCCAATCCCATGCAGGTCAGCGCACACACACACACACACACAAGGTTGGGAAGTACACCCACACACATCAATTGCATGGAAAGATTTTTTTTTTTAATCTAAGGTCTTTAGTACAGATACATATATATTTTCAATCCACTGGCTATTTTCACATCTACACCTGCACACCCCTGATGCCTCCACAGAGCTGGAGCTCGATTTGTTGAGATAAGCTTCAAAGCACCACCTGAGAAAATGTGCTCTTAAAAAAAATAACCACTTGGGCCAAAGGAGAGAGAAGCAGCAAGTTACAGGGCTGACTGCCATTCTGATTTAAGTCAGATTCCCTCCTTCTCTTCTTCTCTCTCTCAATTTATCTTCTAGCTCCCAAAACAGAGAATGGGTATAGGCATTTCTCTCTTAGGCCTTATGTCCAAATACATTAAATCTTAAATAAAAATAAAAACGTTAAATAAAAACATTTCAAGGGTTAGATAACACCAGTGCATAGGTCCACAGGTCAAGGCAATGGAAAATGACCAGAAGACTGAAAGCAACATACGCATCCACTGAAGAGTTAAAAACCAGTGATCTTCCTTTCTCTCCAGATGTTATGGTTCAAAACATAAATGCAATATGAAGACAGCATAACCAGTCAGTTTGAGAACAACCTTACATAGAATTTGAACTGTTGGAGTGGGGTTATTGTCCTAAATAACCTTCACAGATTGGAAAAAAAAATCTGTTTCCTTTTCCTGATCAGTAGTCAAATGAGGAAGCTTCCTAAAATTTCCTGAGCATAAAGTGTGTGGTGGGGTGGGAAGTCATATAAAGCATTTATACCAAGAAAGCACACACCACCTAGACAAATAAACAGAAAATCATCAAGCTTAGGGTTACGGCCAGTGCTGGCAACAACTGAGCAGAGGCTGAAGATGCTAAATTGGAGAGAGAGAGAATTGTTTCCAAAGGGTGGAACTGTGAAGGAAGAACTCTGTCCCATTCTGCCTATATTTTGCAGGCACAGAGGGAGGGAAGAAGAGGTTCACACCCCACCTTTAAGGAAGGAACAAAAGCAAATGTCTGACACAGCAGAGAAAACTCCTCCTTCCTCAGGACCCCAGAGACAGCAGCTCTGCAGGGCTCCCTTCACATAGACCTCTGGTCAACTCACTCTCAGAGGCCACAGAATCCATCTCTACACCTTGCAAGGAGGACCACCACCATGGTGCTCAGTTTAACCCTAGGCCAGGGATCACCTCTATGGCCCAGCCCCCCCCCCCCAGGTGCTTCTCATTAACCCCTTGTGTCCCCTCGCAGGGTCAGAGCAGTCTATGACTTCATTCCACCAGTATCTCCATCAAACAGATTACTTCCCAGCTTCCAAATCTGACTGCCCTACTAGGATTCAACTTCCCCTAAAGGTTAAGTAACTTAGCATGTGCCTTCCCAGGGGCCGGTGTGTGAGCAAGAGTCTCAGTCTGAGCCTTAGAGAAGGCCCTCCCTTGCAACCCAGGCTCAGCTCTCCACTGGAGACTAAGCCCATAGCTGGCCCGCAGGTCTGCAGTGAGGAGTGGCTGAACTCCTGTTAACCCTTTGAAGGGACTTTGGAGATCATCCCAGGCTGGGACCCACCAAAGTAGGGCGCTTGGCAACCTCCCTCTTTCTGCCACCCTCACCCAACTCGCAGACCCTCTAAGAGGCGAACACCTAGTTCTAGCCCTCCATGCAGGTGGGGTGGGGTGGGGGTGGAGAGACGTCCTAGGGAAGGGATCAAAGCAGCAGGGCAATAAAAAGGAAATCCAGGTATCCATCAGAATCCAGACAGTGTTTACTTACGGAATTTGGGGCTGGTGCTGGTTTCTGGGGTGGTGGTGGTGATGGAGGCAGATGAGAAAGAGGAGGAGGCAGAGGAGGCAGTGTCCTGCGAGGGAGCTAGGGTCCAGGAAGGAGTGGAGTCGTGAAGGTAGGAGGAGGTGGCATATGCCGCAGTGGGCCAGGAGGGCACAACCTCCGTGCTGGGGCTTCCTCCCGGGGCCTGGGGTCGAGGGCCCGGCGTGGTGCTCCCGAAGGCGGGGGTGGTGGTGGACAGTACCGTCGGGGGGGCCGCAGTGCTCCGAGCCGTGGTGGCGCGCGGGCTGGCCCGGATGGGCACCCGGTGGCCGGGAAGTCGAGTGGGCGCCCGCGTGATGGTGGTCAGGCGGGTGCTAATCCGGTTGGGCGTCCTGGAGGAGGAAGAGGCGCCTCCGCCAGCCGAAGGGGTGGCAGGAGACGTGGTGGAAGGGGTCGCGGTGGTGGTCTCCATGGCCTTGGGGATGGAGCTGGGTTTGGAGAGGAAGAAGGGGTCCTGGCCCATACCCTTGGAGTCCACGAGGTCGGTGGGCACGTATTCTTGGACGGAGCCCACCACGATCCATTTGAGGAGCATGAGGCTGAGCCCCAGGCCGATGAAGCCGATGAGCAGGGGCACCGCGCAAAGCCACGTCTGCTGCCGGTTCCACACGATGCAGTCGCTGCAGCGCAGCTCCCGGGGGGGCTCAGCCGCCCCGCCGCCGCCGCCGCCGTCCGGGCCACCGCCCGCAGCCGCCGCGGTGCCCTCCTCGGCCGGAGCGGCTCCAGGTGGCGGGGCAGCGGCCGCCCCTTCACTCATCCTAGGAGCCGGTGCTCACCTTCGCCCCGGGCCGCGCCAGACGCATGGGGGTGCGGGCTCCAGCGGCCGCTGCAAGCCGGCTCCCTGCCCCCACGCCCCTCCCCCCGAGAGGCGGGCGGAGAGAAGAGAAGAGAGAAGCGGGGGAGGGGTTCGGGGAGGAGGGAGGGGCGCAGGAGAGAGAGGGGGCTCCGGTCAGGGGGCGGCGGGGCGCGTCTGCAGCCCTGCGAGCGGCCTCCTGCGCGCCGCGGCTTCGCGTCCGCTGCTGCACCTGCTGGCACTGCTGCCCGCCGCCTGCGAGCGCCCCAGCCTCGCCTGCATCCTGGGGGTGCCGCTCCCGGGCGCCCGCCCGCCCGCCCGCGCTCACAGGCCGGGCCCGGCCGCTCGGGGCAGCGGGGCGCCTGGGCGCCGCATTCCGACACAGGGCGCCGCCTTCTCCTCCTCCTCCTTGGCGGCCACTGCTAAAGTCCCAGGCTGGCGATGAGCTGCACCTGCTCCGGCACGCCCGCCCGCAGCCAACCCTCGGCCGGCGCGCCCCGCCGGAGACCAATCCGATCGGCCGGGACCGGGAGCCCGAGCCTGAGACAGAGACCAATCCGGGCGCAGCGCACAGCGCGCCGCGGAGACCGGGATCCGGAGCGGGAGCCGGACCCCGAGACCAATCCAGGGGCAGCGCAGGGCGGGCGACGGGGACCTGGAGCTGGACGGGGACGCGGAGCTGGACGGGGACCCGGAGCCTGATACCAATCGGGGCGCAGCGCAGAGCCAGCAGCAGGGACCTGGAGCCGGAGCCTGGAGACCAATCCGAACGCAGAGCAGCGCAGCGCAGGGCGCGCCGCGGAGACCCAGACTCCGAGCTGGAGCGGGAGCCAGAGCCTGCAGACCAATCGGGGCGCAGCGCAGCGCAGCGCGAGCTGCGCGGACCTGGAGCCTGAGCCCGGACGCGGGGCACCCGCGGGGGGCCCTGTCCCCGGGCGGAGCTGAGGGATTGCCTCCTGGCGATCCCAGGAGACCCCGGGAGTAAGGAGACTGCAAGGGGGTCCCCCGCAACCGGCGGGCGCGGCGAGTGAGGAGCCGCTGCCAACCGACTGGGGTTTGGGCAGAACAGCGCCTCCCACCGACGCCTAGTGTTTTTTTTTTTTTTTTTTCTTAAACCGCACTGACCAAGGCTTAATGGTGGTGGTCCGGGAGACAGAACCTAGGACTTTAGAGCCTCCGGCAGGAGAGTTTTTTTGCATAATCATAATGCTATCTATCTCCCACCAAATGGTGATTTCCTGTGCGCAGAGGATGCATAGATGATCCAAGCAAGTCCAAAGCAGGAGAGTTTCTCTGCATAACTAATTATGCTACCGACCCCCCACCCCGTGCCCAAATGGTGGGTTCTTAGTGCGCACAATATACACAAATGATCCAAGAAACCCCTGATTATAAATGTGTAACAAACGAAAGCAGCTTCCGGGCCAATGGTGAGCCTGGCTTCTCTGCGGATCCTGTGGGAGTCAGAGGTGGACGCTGCTGGGGGAAGTGGGGTGGGTGGGTGCTTAGAGCCACCTTTTCTTCTGAGTTTCTTGCAAAGATGTAGACGACCCTGTGGTGGTTATCTACAAGTTGGTTCATGAACTCATTTACCTTTTGTTCAGTCTTGTTCAAATGTAGATGAAGCACTAGGTACACACAACAGGAAGCAATGGGTTGTGAGAGAAAATTTAAAACGACTTGGGTTGTATCTGAGATTCTGCTTCCAATGTCATCCCTCTAGTAGAGAAGCACCTGTGTACGTGTATCTCAGGCACAGCTATGAGATCTTCCTGAGGAACTGTGTGGAATACACTGAAGATCTGCGGTGGCTTCAGAGGGTGGTGCAAAACCTAACTTGTCAACTATCCCCGACTTCCAAGTCTAAAGCAGAAAATGGAAAGGCGTGTTTATTTAGAAGCTGCGATAAAGAGCTTGGGCATATTAACCTCCTAGTACACCTTCCCAGCTTTGTGATTGGCACTGATGGTAGAAACAGCGTCGGATTCTATAATGTTGAAGTTTTCAGAGTATCCGTTTTATTCACAGGCTGAACACCGTCGGTAAACTAAAAAAAGCTGCAGAAAACAGAGTATGGTCGAATCAAGAACCCCCCTGGGATTTGGTGCCTACCAGCATATTTTGCACAGACCACAGTTAATAACTTTTTATGGCAGTAGTATGCCTGTCACTTATTTCAGCTACAACACTGAGACTTTCCCCATAGGAAAGCTTTTGAGTTTTTTGTTTGATAGAGCATGTTCTAAGCCAGTACTGCTGAATTATGGTCCCCAAAATTGCAAGTGAAAAAAAAAACTCACAATATTGCACACACCCTTGAATCTATATTCCCCAGGCTTTCAGATACAAGACATTGCCCTCTTAAATAAAAACTGACCCAATCTGTATCTCCCATGGATGTGGGGTAGTGACTGTTCTGTCTCCCCTGTCTAACAAATTAAAGTTAGCTTTCACACAATACTGTGGAATATAGCAGGAGCTGCTGTCAGCTGTAGGAAATAGGAAATTATATCGTCAAAACACTCAGAATCCATTGACACCTCAGTATTCCTGTGGTCTCCCTCTTCTCCCTTGCTGAAGTAAATCCAGTGTGCAGAGGGTTCTGTAATGCTTCAGCCAGGCAAATGGTCCCCTGAAATTGCATCTGTATGGCATCCATCCCCTGTTGCCTCAGTACTCTCCAGTGCCTTTATCTTCTACCTCTCCAAACCCTCTCCACTTCTAATTTCCACTTGGCTTTAACTAACTCGTGGTTCCCTGTTGAGCTCATTTGCTCCCACTGCATCTGACTACCCATTAGCTGTTCTCACGGTGAACATCATCTCTCCAGAGGAGGGGGAAGCCCATTACTTTGATAGTCTGTCTAGGGGAGCAGGTTGTACTAGCCCATCCACTAAAGTTGGCAGGTGACGCCATCATTAACTTGAAGTTTATTAAGAAGATCTCTAGTAGCTGGTGGTAAACACGGGAAGTGGAATAAGGGGACAGGGTCTACAAAAGACTCCTGGTGGGTATTCTTGCTGTCATTAGCAACCACTGGCAATTCCCAGGGAGCAGGACTGCCAGTTTGCAGAACAGTAGAGAAAATAGTTTCAGGGAATGGGTAGTGGCATACCTGGTTGAGTGCAAGTGTTACAGTACTCAAGGACCCAGATTTAATCCCCCAGTCCACACCTGCAGGGGGAAAGCTTTGCAAGTGTTGAAGCAGGGCTGCAACTGTCTCCTGTCTCTCTCAACCTATTTCCCCCTCCCATCTTGATTTCTGGTTGTTTCTACCAAATAAATAAAGATAATAATAATAAATTAAAAAAAGAAAAATAGTTTCACAATAGAACTCTGAAGATAAGGATTCTAGTTAGAAGTCTACCCCATTATAAGCAATAAAGTCACTCTGGGCCTCTGTGTTCTTATCTGGGATGTAAAGCTATAATACCTACATTCTACGTAATTATATGAAATTATATAGCTAAATAGACTATTCTCCTATGGCACCTTTTAAGCATCACTATCAAATGCCTTTCTGTAGAGAGGGGTGTGGAGTGTTCTAACTAACAGGCATGAAATTGCTAAATAACAATCTCTCCCAAGTTCCATATCTACCAGAATATAACCACCTTCTGTATGTCTCCTCTGGTATCCACTGACACTAAACTCAGAGTTTCTAAATATTGCTTCCAGGTTGCCCACAAACCAGCATTTCTATGAAGTCTGAGATTCCCTCGTCAATGATACTAGTACAGTTCCAGGCTGACAGTCTCAATGCCATCTCTGACTCCTTTTCATTTCATAACTTCAATCAGTTGTTTTCACTTGCTACATTTGTAATGCACCTGTCCTGGGTTCCTTTTCCTTATGAATTATCTGCCAAAAGCTCATCTTTTGATACAAAACAGCCATAAATAAGGCACTCCCCAAGACATCCCAACTTAACAGTCATCTAAATTCAGCTGGAACTTTAGACAAGGGACTATGATCTAGAAAAAAAAAAAAATCCAACCTACAGAGAGTATACACAATTAGAACTTTATTTTTCTTTCCACTGAGTCAAAAAGCATGCCTTTCTTCTAAGATAATTATATAATATTTTCAAGGGAGCCGTCAGGCATGGAGAGTGCAATAGAAAACAAAACATAGGGAGTCGGGCGGTAGCATAGCCGGTTAAGGGCACCTGGTGCAAAGCAAGGACTGGCGTGAGGATCCCAGTTCGAGCCCCCGGCTCCTCACCTGCAGGGGAGTCCCTTCACAGGCGGTGAAGCAGGTCTGCAGGTGTCTATCTTTCTCTCCCCCTCTCTGTCTTCCCCTCCCCTCTCCATTTCTCTCTGTCCTATCCAACAGTGATGACATCAACAGCAATAATAAGTACAACAATAAAAACATCAATGGCAACAAAAAGGAAATACATAAATATTTAAACAAAACAAAACAAAAAGTTCATGGAATTTATACTTTACAATTTGAGTTGAATTGAGAAAGAACAGGAGAGACTGCTGATAAACAAATTATAGATTTTTTATTAGAGAAGGAAAGTTGCTATTTTGGATCACAAATAGCATGTCTTGTTAAGTGTGTCAAATAGACCCTATTATTTCTTGTCTGGCTAGAAACCAGGTCAAGGCAAATAGACACATCCTAAGTTTTATTATTATTATTACCTTTATTTTGAATCGTACAAAAGGACAAGGATATTAGCATCTAGCATGTTAAATGGAAAGTCAAGACAAGGTATACTGATGTGAAATGAGTCCAAGCAGGGAAACAGGGGTGGACTTAAACAAGACTGCCACATGTGATTGTCTGGTCCAGATAACCACTGCTAACTTCTTCCCATGCTTAGTCAGGTCCTGACTGGATCAAATATTAGCCAAACCAACATGATATAGCTAGGAAGAAGTTTTGACAGTGTAATGACATTATAAGGTAGATAGGCTAAGAGTCTAGATCAACCTTCCAACACCCATGTCCAGCTGAGAAGCAGTTACAGAAGCTAGACCTCCCACCTTCTGCACCCCATAATGCCCCTGGGTCCATACTCTCAGAGGGATAAAGAATAGAAAGCTTCCAATGGAGGGTACGTAAAAGTAAAAAAATCCAAACGAAACAGAAGTAAACAAACTGTAAGACTTAGAACTGTGGTGTTGTCTTTATTTAGTTTTATATTCCCTCCAGTGAGAATATAGAACTTTGGTGGTAGGTCAGGTATGAAACTATTCATTGTAATCTTGCAATCTAGTAACAAACCATTAATAACAAATAATTTTAAAAGGTCAGTAAGTTATTTCTGAATTCACAGTAGAACTCACTGAGAATCAGTTCTGTCTAATGTTCAGAAAAGCCCTAATAGTTGTCAGTGACAGGCTCATTGCTGTCTGCCTTTGATATCAAGTCCATAACTAAGATTATTAAACTATCTCCCTGCCAGGAACTTCCAATAGAGCCTTCCCTCCCAAAGAAAGACACACCTCAACAGTGTTGTTATTACACAGAATGCCTCTGCAAACTCCTCCAGATATTTTCCATCCTAAAAGATTATTGAGAACTTAATACTCAAAGGAATACTGAAGTCCACTTCTTAGCTGTGGGTTGCTTGGAAAAATACAGTAGCTACTCCAGAAACTAAATGTCCTACAGGGTCTTGTGTAGGTAATATCATACCTCAGACCATTTAGTAAACAAACACTTTATTAAAGATTGTTGGGCCAGGCGGTGGTGTGCCTGGTTGGGTGAGTATGTTACAGTGCTCAAGGACCCAGGGTCAAGTCCCTGGTCCCTACCTGTAGGGGAAAAGCTTAGTGAGTGGTAAAGCAGGGTTGCAGGTCTCTCTCTCTCTCTCTCGCTCCTTCTCCCTCTTTCTCTTTCCCTCTACCTCCCCTCCCCCTCAATTTCTCTCTCTTTACTAAATAAAGATAAACAAACAAAAAAGACTATTGATGAGATTAAGCTTCCCTCAATAGTTACTTATCCCTTACTCTCACTTGGTCTTATCCTCTATTTTTATAACAATGATATATGCATTTCATAGTAAAAAAAAAAATAGCTCTATTTGAAAGAGAATCTGATCGATTTCTTCATAGAAACACAAAGACAGGGAGGAGGTGACGAGTCTTCTGTTGCATAAATCCAGCTTACTCAGGGGTCACTTCAGTCATAACCTCTGTACGACCTCCTCTAGCAGTTGCCAGAAGACAATCATGCAAAGATTCCAAATTAGGTTCATGGAAGACTGGGCAGGTGATATTAACACACTGGAGACTGGAGGACATTTTTTGTTTGTTTGTTTTGGTTTTGTGAAGAGGATTTATTTATTTGGCAGAAGCAATACTCTGAGTTCAAAGGAAAAGGATGGCAGGTACAGAGCCCTTTCACACCAAATATAGTGAGAGAGGTCTCAATGGAGCACCTTGGAGAGCTCAGCATAGGGCCCAGCTACTGCTTGGCCTGACTTCACTGCACTGGGAGAAACATATACACCTCAAGAACTGAAAGTCAAGAGCATGGTCAAAGTTCATGGTACTTTAAGTAGCTACCATGCTCAGAAAGAATTAAGCCCACTTACAGTTGGGGGTGGGGGTGGTTACTCAGCAAATAAGGTTGAGTATTTAGAAACAAAAGTAGAAAACTCCCTGCTGAAGAATGTGAATGTCACATTGAGATATTTGTGAGAGATTTTTTTGGTTTTTAGCATTGAATTGAGATTGCCTTCAGGGTACCAGACATTAGTACTTTATTCTTGGCACTCAAAGTTGCCATTAATGTTTGTCTTGTCTTGTGTTTATCTCTTTGTCAATAGTTTTGTCCTTTTATTTCTGGTATATTTCCAAATCATTGGCATAGATATTTTTCTTAGATTACTTTACTGTACAACTGTGAACTTTGGAATAATTTTATTAGATCTAAAATTGAAAGACTAGTATATAGATGTTTGCCTTGACAATTCATTGATTCAGCTACCTTAAAGTACCAAATAGTTTGCAAAAAGCCTCGCCCCCAATTTTTTTTCTCAACTTGGTCAGAAATAAAGGTGGTGGGTTCAAATCCTAGTCCTCTCTCCAATCAGCAATTCACAAGTTCTTTTTTTTTTTTTTTCCCTCCTCCAGGGTTATTGCTGGGCTCCGTGCCTGCACCATGAATCCACCGCTCCTGGAGGCCATTTTTCCCCCCTTTTGTTGCCCTTGTTGTAGCTTCGTTGTGGCTATTATTATTGCCCTTGTTGACGCAATTCGTTGTTGGATAGGACAGAGAGAAATGGAGAGAGGAGGGGAAGACAGAGAAGGGGAGAGAAAGATAGACACCTGCAGACCTGCTTCACCGCCTGTAAAGCGACTCCCCTGCAGTTGGGGAGTCGGGGGCTCGAACCGGGATCCTTACGCTGGTCCCTGCGCTTTGCGCCACATGCGCTTAACCCACTGCGCCACCGCCCGACCCCCAATTCACAAGTTCTTACCACTCTCTATCAGGCTAAGTAGTAGCTTTATTTTCAGTGTAAAAGTGCTACAGCATAAAAAATCAGATAACTGAATATGCCTTCTGATAACTGAAGTAAAGATTTCTTTGCCTCTTACTCTCATCCACCTTTTGTAGTTCTTTATCTGAAGAGCTTAGACTTTCTCCCATTTGTAGAAACATTGACTGTAATTTGTTGTATGAAAACTGGCATTAGGTTTATGGGATCTGGCCTCAAGTTAGGGAGGAAATTCAGCTAGGATTTTAGTGGGGTCCAAGTTAACCTTAGGTTTTAATGCAATTAATTATTCGATGATTCTAATTAAGATTGTTGTAGGTCCAATAGTTGTCATTTACCCTATTTCAGACAAATGGTGTTTACAGTTGACAGTATTTATATACTTTTCCCATATTTGGGAGCTGCTCTCTATCCTGCTCCAGCTTTCTGGTCCTATTCCTAACTCTGACACTGTCTCACCAGACAATACCTTTAGCCCAGCTGCATATTAGCTGTTAGGCTCAGGCAAAAGTTAGTAGTCATGGGCCTCCTTGTAATAAACCTAAAATAGACTTCCTAGCTTCTTCCAACACGAAAACTCCAAATCTCATCTACTATACTCTTACCTTTAGGTTCCTGATCATTAGACAACTTGTTCTGCTTTATATCTCAATGCTTTTTAGCCACCAAATTGCAGATGCTACCATAACACCAACATGACTTCCCTGGGTCAATAACCTCACCTTTACAGAGCCCTATCCCACTAGGGAAAGATAGGAAGAGTCTGGGAGTATGGATTGACTTGCCAATGCCCATGCCCAGTGAAGAAGCAATTATAGAATCCAGAACGCCCACCTTCTGTACCCCAAAAAGATCTTTGGTCCATACTCCCAGAGGGATAAAGAATAGGGAAGCTTCCAATGGTGGGGATGGATTACAGAACTCTGATGGTGGGGATTGTACGGAATTGTGTCCCTCTTATCACACAATCTTGTCAGTCATTATTAAATCACTAACAAAAAACAATTGTCCTTTAGTTGATACATTATTTTTTGGTGAATTGTACACAGTGTTTCTTCTATGGATTATTAAGGGGTAACAATAATGCTGATGCTGTCAGAAGAGATTAGGAGGTACATCTTACTTTGTCGTTTGTAGTCGGTTGAGTAGACGGAGTGATTGAGAGAAGTGAAGTACAGGGTATAGGAGAGAAGGGTATATAGGCCTAAATAGGAAATATTTTATTAGATAATTTAGGGTGCTTTCTTTGGCCTTTCTACTTGCATACTGAGCTTATTAGGTCTAAGTATAATCACAGAGGATTATTAAACACTTTTATTTTGACTTATATGATTATATAGTTGGGAGCTACTCTCTGCCCTAATCTAACTTTCTATCCCTATATCATTTCTGACACCATCTTCCCAGACAATGTTTGTAGTCCACCTGCATGTTAACTACCAAACTCAAGCAAAAATTACTAAACTCATGGGCCCTTAGTAACATGCCTAAAACAGACTTCCTCTCATCTTTCCACCTTAAACATCCCTATTCTCATTTGCTGTATTTCCACTTTTTGTTTCCTGTTTATTAAACATTTTGCCATTTTATATCTTGCCACCTTTCAGACACCAAATTGCAGATGCTACTATGGTTCCATCCTGACTTCTCTGAGCATTCCCTCATCAGTGTGTCCTGGAACCTCACCTCTCCAGAACCCTACCCTACTATGAAAAAATAGAAACAGGCTGGGGGTATTGATCCTCCTACCAATGCCTAAGGGAAGAAATTACAGAATCCAGAACTCCCACCTTCTGTACTCCATAAAGACTTTTGTCCCAACTTCCCCAGAGGGGGAACAATGTTAGGGGAAGATAACCAGAGGACTCTGAACTCCAACTCCATCAGGACCCAGAGAGAATAGAGGAAAAAAGAATGGATAATCAGAAGTAGAAATAGGTGTAGGTGTGACTTAGAAAGGAAGAGAATGCAGGACCATAGGGAAAAAGGGAAATATATATATATATATATATATATATATATATATATATATATATATATATATATTTGCCCTTGGAAACCACTATTATATATATTATATATATAATAGTCCACCCATATCTGTGACCTTGTGAAAACTACTGTGGTTTCCAATGGAGGGAATGGGGGCACAGAACTCTGGTGGTGGGAAAGTGTGGAATTATATCCCTGTTATCTCATAATTTTGAAAATCAGTATTAAATCACTCATAGAAAAATGGAAAAGAAAGATATATTTGCCAAAAATTTTATTATTCCTAAGAAAGGCAATTTATACAGCAAGCATTCTGATATGAGTTAATATTTGCATATATATATTTGTATAAGTAACGCTTTAACTTCATTTCACCTGTGTTTTCTAGAAATCTGTGTTCTAAGACTTTGTTAGATTTGGGAATGAATTTATATAATGCTACAGGTAGAAAATAATTTACTACACTTCTTTACTGGTTGATGACTCTGTTGTGGGCACTTCCTGCTGAGGTAATCAGAGAAACTCAGGGTAGGCAGTCTTGCCACCTGCCCAGCGACTTTGGGGCACAATAGATGGTATGCTCAACATAGGCCTCACTTATTACCTTGCCTGGCAGAATATTAAAGCAACAAAAGTACAACTTCTGAGTTGCTTTCTTCCACAATCCTATCTGAAGAAAAGTGGAGTCCTGAAAACTTTCAGGTGCTTACCAGTCTCTCTTATTTTCTATGCCAGACTGCAGAATGTATTCTTGACACAGATCAATCATCAGCAACAGAGGCAGAGCAGACAGTTTGGAGTCAGGCAGACTTGAATCTGACTTACTACAGGTTGTGATGCATTTGAAATATGTCACATGCAATGCTCCTACTGCTGTCTTTGGTATGGGGTTGCCAATACAGGAATAGTAGCAGGTATTCTTATTTAATGAAAATCCAAATTGCATTTTATGGAGCAATGTCTAGGAACCCATCTTCTCCAACAGGATATATATATATATATATATATATGTAATGGCACTACACTGAAGCAACAATTGGGTTGAGATATGTTAAGTTTCAGGACCATCAAGCAGACACTTTGGTGAAACACTGGCCTCATTGAGACCCAGGTGATTGATGTGTGTGTGTGTGTGTGTGTGCATGTATTTATATGTACATATGTATAACTGCATATATTATATATATATTAATTTCTACCTCTGCTTGCCCCCACCTACATAATTACATGCCCTTCACAAAAAATATCCATGAATAAGTATTAATAGCTCATAGCAGATTTGGCCCATCTGTTTTGTTTCCAAGAAAGAAAGGATATCTCGAGAGGACAAAACTTACTTGGTGCTTTTAAAGTAAGAAAAAAAGAAAGAGAGAAAGAAACAAAAAAAAGAAAGAAGAAATACGACCTAGTTTACTTCGAAAGTATCAGCTAAAACCAAAAGGCTAGTAGTGTTTACCCCATATGAGACAGATAATCCAAGGGGGCACTTGATGACCTAGAAAATCTTTTTTTTTTCCTCCAGGGTTATTGCTGGATGCAGTGTCTGTACTACGAATCCAGTGCTCCTGGAGGCTATTTTTTCCTTCTGTTGCCCTTTCTGTTTATCATTGTTGTAGTTATTACTGTTGTTGTTACTGATGCCATTGTTGTTGGATAAGACAGAGAGAAGTCGAGAGAGGAGGGGAAGACAGAGAGAAGGAGAGAGAGACACACACACACACAGACCTGCTTCACTGCTTGTAAAGTGACCCTCCTGCAGGTGGGGTGCTGGAGGCTCAAACCAGGGGTCCTTTAAACCCAGAAAATCTGTTTTTTATCCTGCCATTGATATGTTTACCATATGGTTGAAGATAAAAATCTAGTTAAAACAAAGAGCTTAGGGTCAGATGGCAGCACAAACAGTAGAGTGCACATATTACCATGCTACAAGGACACTGGTTCAGACCCCTGGCCCCTACCCGCAGAAGTCAGGGAAACAGATGAAGAGAGAAAGAGAGACACCTGCAGCACTGCTCTTGAAGCGTTCCTGCTGCAGGTAGGGACCTGGGATTGAACCCTTGTCCTCTTGCATGGTATTGTGTGCTCTCTAGTGAACATATCATCATAATCCTGCCCACCCACTTCCTCTCTATATTTCTATAAAAAAAATGAAAGGAATGAAAGAGAGAGAAAGAGGGAGTGAATACATATGTTACAATATGCAAGATCCTGTTTTGAGACTCCAGTCCCCACCTGTAGGGGGAAAGCTTTGCAAGTGATGAAGCAGTGCTGCAGGTACTTCTCTGTCTCTATCACCCCCTTCCTTCTCTATTTTTGGCTGTCTCTATCCAATAAATAAATAAAGAGAATAAAAAAACTCAAGTGTGTGTGTGGAGGGGAGAAAATGGCTGCTAGAAGCAGTGGATTCTCCTCACAGTTACAGAGACCCAGCAATAACTGTGTTGGCAATAAATCAATAATATAAAAATGAAGCAAAGGGCTTAATTGGAGGTACAAACACATGTCTACACATTATGCAACTTATGGCGCTGAAGCAGAATTTGGACTGGGAAGTGGGGTGAATGAAGGGCTTTTGGATGACAGACCTATTAAGTGGCTTTAGAGTTTTGCTTGCGATTATCTGAGCCGTGTTACAGTTTGCTCAGCACCACTGATGCCAAAGGAAAACTGACAAACTCATAAAGAAACTGCAAAATGGAGAGGATACACACCCAAAGAAGGAGTGAGTGGTCCTCCACCTGGCTTTTCAGCTGTCAGCATACATAGACCTAGAGGAAAGAACTAAGATTTACATTGAGGGAATTGGTATTTTGCAATTAAATGGAGTCACTGCCAGCTGAAAAAAAAATGTAATTGTCTATCTTTGTGTTCAAACAGTTTCAGGGGGACGTGATACATTTGTGATATGAAGAATAAACAACTGGAAGGTACATGTCTGGTCTTTACAATAGTTAAAAAGTAGGTCAAGGTGATCACAGGCAAGACTGGAGGAACTCACCAGAAAGTTTTATTTTTCTTATAGGGTGGTTCTTAGAGGTAAGTTATTTCCTGGGACACTAGTGAGGGAAGACATTTTTAAAATTTATGATTATATATTTTATTATCTTTATTTATTGGATAGAGACAGGCAGAAATTGAGAGAGGAGAGGAGATAAAGAGGGAGAGACACAGAACAATATCTGCTGCCTAACGTCACCACTCACAAAGCTTTCCTACTGCAGGTGGGGACCAGAGACTCAAACGTAGGTCCTTGGGCATTGTAATATGTGTGCTCAAATGACCACAAGAATTTCTGAATATTAAAAGTGTGGAGATGTTCCTTTTGATTTAGAAGGTTTTGTGCATTCCATCACTGTAATTCAATCCACATTTGGAATGACTTTTTCCTTTATTTTATTTTATTTTATTTTATTTTATTTTATTTTATTGCCTACAGGGTTATCACTGGGGCTCGGTGTTTGCACTATGAATCCACTTCTCATGATGTCTATCTTTTCCTTTTTGTTGCCCTTCTTGTTTATCATTGCTATTATTGTTGTTGGATATGATAGAGAGAGGATGGGAAGACAGAGGGGGAGAGAAAGACAGACACCTGCAGACCTGTTTTACTGCCTCTGAAGTGACACCCCCCCACCCCTGCCAGTGGGGAGCTGGGTGCTTAAACTGGGATGCTTAGGCAGGTCCTTGTGCTTTGCACCATGTGCACTTAACCCACTGTGCTACTACCCAGTTCCCTTTCTTTTATTTTTGTTTTCAAACTGTAATCACATTGATTCTTTGTTAAGCAGCCAAGATACCCTAGCCTAGCAATCTGCGATTCTTTAAAATGTCCCCATTGTAGAAAAGATCACATAACCTGATCAGGATTCTAGATAGATGTTTTAACAAGCAGATACATATCTCAAGAAGTTTGACATGATGAAAAATCTGACATTCATTTAGCACCTCACCCCAAGCATTTTTACAACTCTAATATTAATTTTACAAGTCTTTACTTGTGAGTAGAGACAGAGGGAAAGATATCGTAGCACAGCCCCATCATCCATATAGTTCCCCCAGTGCCATCTATGGTGTTCCCATGTGGTGCCAGGGCTCATACCTGGGCCCTGGAGAACAGTAATGTAGGTGTTGTACTGGAGAGTTATCTGCCAGCCCCTGGAAATGGTTTCTTAACCATACTAAATTTAGTATCATAGAGCCCAGGTTAAGCTCAGCATAAATTTGATAGAAATGTATGACTTTCTTTTTAGCATTTCAAGAACATTTGTGCAGTAGTTATTAGTTAAAAAAAAAAAGAAAAGAAAAACATAGTAATAGTGTGTCATACAGGTTAATGCTTCCTCTTTTTTTTTTTTTAACTTTTCTTTGCTTCCTTTTTATAAGGAAAATATCAGATAAGATTCTCTCACAATCTTTAGAATCCATGAAAAAATATAGTGATTCCAGAGCAGTGGAGAAATAAACATATCTGAATTTGACAAAAAAAATATTCTTTATGTCCTAGCAAGTTTGGCAGATGATACTTTAGAATTTAGAAACCATAAAAATGCTTCCCAATAAATCCTTTCAAAAACATGAATTTGGAAGGTTCCCAGAAGATGATGGACTGAGAAGCTGCTAGTGGCTTGAGCTCTGACCACATCATCTGGAAACGGTAGGATTTTCTGCCTTTAGTAGGCCAGTCAATAAGGGGTCCTAGCGGTGACACTAAGGAGGTGACTATAACTTAATTTGGGTTAAGAAATAGAGTAGAAAAAAAGGGAAAATAAATTTTTTTCCTTTTAATTATTAAGCACAACCCCTCCCCTTCCCCCCCCCCCATAACCAGTCCCTGGGGACCAGCTCCTAGCAGGCTCCCCTGCTAGGCTTCTGTCTTTACCAAATTCCTATCCCACCAGGGAGTATCATTCATTCTAAGTCTATACCCTTCTGAAACCTCTGGCCTTTTTTCTTTCTAAGTAGCCAACCCCCCCACCTCACCCCGCATAGCTAATTAAATAATTAAAAATAAATAAGTAAAAAAACCTCTTTCCTTTCACTGCTCTTTTATGACTGTTCTTTTTCTTATCTTTTTCATTTTTTCTCTCTTTTTTTTCATTTTTCTCACTCTTGTCATCCTTTCTTCCTTAATCCTATAGTTTCCAAAGCCACAGGCCCAGCCCCCACACCACCAAACAGTGTTCTTTTTTGAATTCACTGATACACATTTGGAAATTATTTTGGGGAAGAATTCTGACTCAGTGTGGACTCTCACTGCAAGTGTCTCTGATCAACTTCCCTTCCTCCTTTAGCTACCCCTAGAATATACAGTGGATAGTAGATTTGCATAACTGTCTATTTCAGCTATCCTTGTCTAGTCCTGAGGTGTTTTTTTTTCTCATTCTTAACAATCAGCTGCCTCTGATCATGAGGTTTGAGGTAATCTGGGAAAGGGTTTTTTTTTTTTACCCTGCTCTATTTTATTATTTATATTATATAAAGGCATATATTTTCCCCACCTTTAGGTTGATCAGAATTAACTCTTAGGGTATCTTTCATTGCTAGGGTAGTAGGCATATTATCTATTGTGGGAGAAACTTGTCTCCTTACTTCTACCTCCTCTACAGACTCTCCCCTCCCTCCTCCTCCTAGCTAATTAAAAAAATTAAATTAAATTTAAAATAAAGTAATAAAAAAACACCTTTACTTTCACTGCTCTTTAATTACAGCTCTTTTTCTTATCTTTTCCCTTTTCTCTCACTTGTCTCTTTTTTGTTTCTTTCTTTATCTTGTCATACACTTCTTTCTTCCTTCTTCTTTGCCTTTCTGAATTTGTGAATTATTTTGGGGAAGAAATCTGACTCAGAGTGGACTCTCTATGTGTGTATCTCTGCTCTAGTTCCCTTTCCCCTCTTGTTATCCCTAGAATATACAGTGGATAGTAGATTTGCATAACTGTCCATTCTTGCTATCCTTTCTTTCTTTTTCTTCTTCACTGGGACTTGGTTACTATTTTTTCATGGACTGGAGAAATTGTTTGGCTAACTGGTAGTGATTAAACTGCGTCAATACTTGCTTCAATTGCTACTGTAATTCCTGAGGTTGGTGAATGCAATTGTCATAAATGTATTTAGTACAGTGTTGCTTGTGCTCAAAACACAACAACTGAGGAACAACAGAGCATAAAAAAGAAACACATAAATCAAAAAAATGGGTAGATCAAAAACAAATAAAACTGCTACTCCAATGAATGAAGACAAGAGCCCAGAAGAAACTACAAATCACCCAGAAGTAACCATAGATAAGAAAAGTATGTGAGCAATAATAAACTTATTAATCACAGAAATGAAAACAACATTGGAGGAAAGGAATGGCAGTATTAGAGAAACAACAGTTGAGACCCCCAAGGAAAATACTGATTATCTTGAGGCAACTAGAGAACTGAAAGCTGAAATAGCTGAACTGAGGAAAGAAGCTGAGGCAAGGGAAAGCAGACTAACAGAAGCAGAAAACAGAATTAGTCAGACAGAAGGATGAGGTAGAGAAAACAAAGAAAGAGGTGAAAGAGCTTAAAAAGAGATTGAGAGACACAGAAAACAACAACAGAGACATATGGGATAATCTCAAAAGAAGTAACATTCGTATAATTGGCCTGCCAGAGGAAGAAAGAGAGGAAGGGGAAGCAAACATTCTAGAGGAAATAATAGAAGAAAACTTCCCAGACCTGAATAACAGAAAGGACATCAAGATTCAAGAGGCCCAGAGAGTACCAAACAGAATCAACCCAGACCTAAATACACCAAGACACATCATCGTCACAATGAGAAGAAGTAAGGATAAAGAAAGGATCCTAAAGGCTGCAAGAGAGAAACAAAAAGTCACATACAAGGGAAAACCCATAAGATTATCTGCAGACATCTCCACTCAAACTCTAAAAGCCAGAAGAGAATGGCAAGATATCTATGGAGCCCTGAATGAAAAAGGGTTTCAACCAAGGATAATATATCCTACTAGACTTTCATTCAAACTAGATGGAGGGATCAAAATCTTCTTAGACAACAACAGTTAAAGGAGGCAACCATCACCAAACCGGCCCTGAAAGAGGTTCTTCTAAAAGACCTCTTATAAACAAGAACATCACTACAATACTGGCAATATATCAGAGCAAACACAAAAATTTTTATTTTGAACAATGGCACTACAATACATTAAATCCATAATATCAATAAATGTCAATGGCTTAAACTCACCCATCAAAAGGTACAGAGTTGGGGGATGGATCAGAAAACATTATCCAACCATATGCTGCTTTCAAGAACCCCATCTGTCACAATAAGATAAACACAGACTTAAAGTGAAAGGATGGAAAACTATCATACAGACTAATGCACCACATAAAAGGGAAGGAACAGCCATTCTCATCTCAGACACGATAGATTTTAAATTAAATAAAGTAATAAAAGATAGGCAAGGACATTACATAATGATTAGAGGATCAATCAGCCAAGAAGACTTAACAATCATTAAGATCTATGGATCCAATGAGGTACCATCTAAATATGTCAAGCACTTACTGAAATAATTTCAAAAATACATCAATAGGAATACAATAATAGTCAGAGACTTCAATACCCCACTCTCACACTTAGAATGATCAACAAAGCAGAGAGCCAATAAAGATACAAGAGAATTGAATGAAGAGATCGACAGACTAGACCTCTTGGATATTTTCAGACTCCTTCACCCCAAAAAACTGGAATACACCTTCTTTTCAAATCCACATAACACATACTCAAGGATAGACCACATGTTAGGCCACAAAGACAGCATCAATAAATTCAAGAACACTGAAATCATCCCAAGTATCTTCTCAGACCACAGTGGAGTAAAACTAACATTTAACAACAAACAGACAATTATTAAAAGTCACAGAATTTGGAAACTAAACAACATGCTCCTTAAGAACCACTGGGTCAGAGATTCACTCAAGCAGGAAATTCAAATGTTCCTGGAAACAAATGAAAATGAAAACACAACCTATCAAAATATTTGGGACACAGCGAAAGCAGTACTGAGAGGGAAACTTATAGCCATACAATCACATAATAAACACCAAGAAGATGCTCAAATGAACGACCTTACTGCACACCTCAAGGATTAGAGGAAGAGTAACAAAGGAACCCTAAAGCATCCAGAAGGACAGAAATCACTAAAATTAGAGCAGAAATAAACAACATCGAAAATAAAAGAACCATACAAAAGATCAATGAAGCCAAATGTTGGTTCTTTGAAAGATTAAACAAAATTGACAAACCCCTAGCCAGACTCACCAAACAAAAAAGAGAGAAGACTCAAATTAATAGAATTGTAAACGATGGAGGAGATATCACAACTGACACCACAGAAATCCAGAGAATCCTGCGAAACTTCTATAAAAAACTATATGCCACCAAGCTAGAGAATCTGGAAGAAATGGAACAATTTCTGAAAGCATATGCCAAGTAGATTAGATGCATCCAATAGCACAGCTATATACAAGATACTGGGTACTGTACAGCAAACCATAACTAAAGGACTTTTCAAAGTTAACCCAATTACCAAATAATGTGATGATAACATTAACTATCGATTGTCTTTTTGAACCCTAAGACAGCAGGAACCTCACATCTCCACTATAGAGCCTCTACTTCCCCCAGTCCTGGAACCCTTGGATAGGGCCCACTTTCCCGTATGTGTCTCCCAATCCATATCAAATAATATTGCATCCGCCGGTCACAACCTAACCAACGCAACGATTGCCACCTCAACATGCTTCACCTCAGACTGTGTCCAGAGAATTCACGTGTGGAATGACAACCCTTCAGCTTCATTACTCGGTGAGACCTTTCCTTTTATAGTCCACTCTAATTTCATCTCAGGTAGTTCACTTTCTAACAAAGTCCCATAACCTAGATATACACCAGTTTCTGTGAGAGAGAGCTTATGTTCACACATATCCATAAACTACTGCAAAATACATACCTGAAAACAGAAGTACACTAGAGTTTGCAGTGAGTACCCCCCTAACACTTCCTCTCCACTCTTCCAAGCTTGGGATCCATGATTGCTCAAAAAATTGTTTGGCTTCGTATGTTAACTCTCTTTTCAATCACCAGGTTCCAGATGCCACCAGGATGCTGACCAGGCTTCCCTGGATTGAAGACCCCACCAATGTGTCCTGGAGCTCAGCTTCCCCAGAAACACACCTTACTAGGGAAAGAGAGAGGCAGACTGGGAGTATGGACCGACCAGTCAACGCCCCTGTTCAGTAGGGAAGCAATTACAGAAGCCAGACCTTCTACCTTCTGCAACCCTCAGTGACCCTGGGTCCATGCTCCCAGAGGGCTAGAGAATGGGAAAGCTATCATGGGAGGGGGTGGGTTATGGAGATTGGGTGGTGGGAATTGTGTGGAGTTGTACCCCTCCTACCTTATGTTTTTGTTCATTAATCCTTTCTTAAATGAAAAATTTAAAAAAAAAGAATTGTAAACCATAGAGGAGATATCACAACTGACACCACAGAAATCCAGAGAATCCTGCGAAACTTCTATAAAGAACTATACACCACCAAGTTAGAGAATCTGGAAGAAATGGAACAATTTCTGGAAGCATATGTCCTTCCAAAACTGAACCAAGAAGAACTACAAAATCTAAATGCACCAATCACAGACAAAGAAATTGAAACCGTTATTAAGAATCTCCCCAACAACACAAATCCTGGACCATGGCTTCACAAATGAATTCTACAAAACTTTCAAGAAACAGTTAGTACCCATAGTTCTGAAGCTTTTCCATAAGAACGAAGAAACAGGAATACTCCCTTCCACCTTCTATGAAGCCAACATCACCCTGATACCAAAAGCTGATAGGGACACAACAAAAAAGGAAAACTACAGACCAATATCTCTGATGAACATAGATGCCAAAATATTAAACAAGATCTTGGCCAACCGGATACAGCAACATATCAAAAAGATGGTTCATCACGACCAAGTGGGATTCATCCCAGGAATGCAAGGCTGGTTCAACATCCGTAATTCAATCAATGTCATTCACCACATCAATAAAAGCAAAGCCAAAAATCACATGATTATCTCAATAGATGCAGAGAAAGCCTTTGACAAAATCCAACACCCATTCATGCTCAAAACTCTACAAAAAATGGGAATAGATGGGAAATTCCTCAAGATAGTGGAGTCTATATATAGCAAACCTACAGCCAATATCATACTCAATGGACAGAAGCTGAAAGCATTCCCCCTCAGATCGGGGACTAGACAGAGTTGTCCACTGTCACCGTTACTCCTCAACATAGTATTGGAAGTTCTTGCCATAGCAATCAGGCAAGAGAAAAGAATCAAAGGAATACAGATTGGAAGGGAAGAAGTCAAGCTCTCACTATTTGCAGATGATATGATAGTATACATAGAAAAACCTATAGAATCCATCAGAAAACTACTGGAAGTTATTAGGCAATATAACAAGGTAACAGGCTACAAACTCAATGTACAAAAATCAGTGGCATTTCTTTATGCAAACACTAAATCTGAAGAAGACGACATCTAGAAATCACTTCCATTTACTGTTTCAGCATAATTAAACAAATACCTAGGAATAAAGTTGACCAAAGAAGTGAAAGACTTATATACTGAAAACAATGAGTCACTAATCAAGGAAATAGAAACTGATACCAAGAAATGGAAAGATATTCCATGCTCATGGATTGGAAGAATAAATATCATCAAAATGAATGTTCTCCTCAGAGCCATGTACAAATTTAATGCAATACCCATCAAAGTTCCACCAAGCTTCTTTTAGAGAATAGAACAAACACTACAATAATTTATCTGGAACCAGAAAACACCTAGAATTGCCAAAACCATCTTGAGGAAAAGAAACAGAAATGGAGGCATCACACTCCCAGACCTTAAACTATATTATAAAGCCATCATCATTACAACAGCATGGTACTGGAACAAAAATAGGCACACAGACCAGTGGAAAAGAATTGAAAGCCCAGAAATAAATCCCCACACCTATGGACATCTAATCTTTGATAAGGGGCCCAAAGGTTTAAATGGAAAAAGGAGGCTCTCTTCAATAGATGATGCTGGGAAAACTGGGTTGAAACATGCAGAAGAATTAAACTGAACCACTATATCTCACCAGAAACAAAAATCAACTCCAAATGGATCAAAGACCTAGATGTCAGACCAGAAACAATCAAATACTCAGAGGAAAACATTGGTAAAACACTTTCCCACCTACACCTCAAGGACATCTTTGATGAATCAAACCCAATTGCAAGGAAGACTAAAGCAGAAACAAACCAATGGGACTACATCAAATTGAAAAGCTTCTCCACATCCAAAGAAACTATTAAACAAAGAGACCTCTCACAGAATTGGAGAAGATCTTCACATGCCATACATCAGACAAGAAACTAATCACCAAGATATATAAAGAGTTCAGCAAACTTAACACCAAAAAAGCAAATGACCCCATCCAAAAATGGGCAGAGGCTATGAACAAAACATTCACTACAGAGGAGATTCAAAAGGCTAACAAACATATGAAAAACTGCTCTAGGTCACTGATTGTCAGAGAAATGCAAATTAAGACAACACTAAGATACCACCTCACTCCTGTAAGAATGGCATACATCAAAATGGACAGCAGCAACAAATGCTGGAGAGGTTGTGGGGACACAGGAACCCTTTACATTGCTGGTGGGAATGTAAATTGGTCCAGCCTCTGTGGAGAGCAGTCTGGAAAACTCTCAGAAGGCTAGACATGGACCTTCCATATGATCCAGTAATTCGTCTCCTGGGCTTATACCCCAAGGACTCCATAACACCCAACCAAAAAGAGGTGTGTACTCCTATGTTCATAGCAGTACAATTCATAATAGCTAAAACCTGGAAGCAACTCAGGTATACAACAACAGATGAGTGGCTGCGAAAGCTGTGGTATATATACACAATGGAATACTATGCAGCTATCAAGAACAATGAACCCACCTTCTCTGACCCATCTTGGACAGAGCTAGAAGGAATTATGTTAAGTGAACTAAGTCAGAAAGACAAAGATGAGTATGGGATGGTCCCACTCATCAACAGAAGTTGAGTAAGAAGATCTGAAAGGGAAATTAAAAGTAGGACCTGACCAAATTGTAAGTAGGGCACCAAAGTAAAAACCTTGTGGTGAGGGGTAGACATGCAGCTTTCTGGGCCAGTGGGGGGTGGGAGTGGGTGGGAGGGATGGGACTGTGACCACAGTCTTTTGGTGGTGGGAATGGTGTTTACGTACACTCCTAGTAAAATGTAGTTATATAAATTACTAGTTAATTAATACGAGAGGAGGAAAATTAATTGTATGTCTCGAAGTTTTTCAAAACACAAACTGAATCTTTTCAATATATAGGCTGTGTAATTGATATGCAGACCCTCTCAAAAGCCCAGACCAAGCAGATCAGAAGCAACCAATAGCACAGCTATATACAAGATACTGGGTACTGTACTTCAAACCCTAACAAAAGGACTTTTGAAAGTTATCCCAATTACCAAATAATGTGATGATAACATTAACTATCAATTGTCTTTTTGAACTCTAAGACAGCAGGAACCTCACATCTCCACTATAGAGCCTCTACTTCCCCCAGTCCTGGAACCCATGGATAGGGCACACTTTCCTGTATGCCTCTCCCAATCCATATCAAATAATATTGCACCTGCCGATCACAACCTAACCAACACAACGATTGCCACCTCAACATGCTTCACTTCAGACTGTGTCCAGAGAATTCACGTGTGGAATGACAACCCTTCAGCTTCATTACTCGAGTGAGACCTTTCCTTTCATAGTATACTCTAATTCCATCTCAGGTGGTTCACTTTCTAACAAAGTCCCAAAACCTAGATATACACCAGTTTCTGTGAGAGAGAGCATATGTTCACACGTATCCATAAACTACTGCAAAATGTATACTTGAAAGTAGAAGTACATTAATGTTTGCAGTGAGTACCCCCCTAACACTTCCTCTCCACTATTCCAAGCTTTGGGTCCATGATTGCTCAACAATTCGTTTGGCTTCGTATGTTAACTCTCTTTTCAGTCACCAGGTTCCAGATGCCATCAGGATGCTGGCCAGGCTTCCCTAGACTGAAGACCCCACCAATGTGTCCTGGAGCTCAGCTTCCCAGAGACACACCCTACTAGGGAAAGAGAGAGGCAGACTGGGAGTATGGACTGACCAGTCAATGCCCATATTCAGCTGGGAAGCAATTACAGAAGCCAGACCTTCTACATTCTGCAACCCACAATGACCCTGGGTCCATGCTCTCAGAGGGATAGAGAATGGGAAAGCTATCAGGGGAGGGGGTGGGATATGGAGATTGCGTGGTGGGAATTGTGTGGAGGTGTACCCCTCCTACTCTATGGTTTTGTTAATCCTTTCTTAAATAAAAAATTTAAAAAAATTTAAAAATAAATAAATAAATAAATAAGTGGGAAAAAGCCATGAATTTGATGCCATACAATTTATAAAAATACACAGTATATGCCAAGTTTCTGTTTTTGTTGTACTCTTTAGAGTTTCGTTAATACATAATTTTAAAATTCAAAATCTTCAAAACATAGCTTTTAATTAGTGTTAGGCTATAAGGATATGAAAGTATCTTTTTTTTACTACAGATGTCTTATATATTTGAATGAATACTTTATTAATAATTGTGTTTGTGCTTGCTTGTATACTCTGTGTGTGCATGTATGTAAGGAAAGAAAGAATATAAAAGCATTTGTATTAAGTGTATAGTCAATTATGACAGTGGGAGTATAATTGTATTTATGGATTAAGCAAAACTATAAACTGATCTTAGGTACAAATACCAGCAAAAGACAACATGAAAACTGGGAACTCTTTCAACTTGTATAGTCAAAGAGATTTCTCAGAATTGGGAAATGCAAAGTTGACCCTCCCTTCTCATGTGAGACTAACTAGGTCAACTGGATTCCATCACAGAGAGGAAAGTCAACTTTTCTGTAGAAACAGACAAAAGAAGTTTAGAGTAGCAGCCAACTGCAGTAATGATTGCTGCTTATCTGGAAAATTCTTCACAAGGAACTGGAATAAGTAGGTCTGCCCAATTCTGACATTGCCCTGGATTATTGGAAATGATAATGATCTATAAACTATACTATATTTGCAGAAAACTAAACACCAAAATGACACTATTTATGGTTAATTATTTAAGTTTAAGGAAAACATTAGGGCAGAATCAGAGAATTGTCACTTTGGGAATGACACAAAGATAAAACTAATCTCATTGGGAAATATTCAATTAGCTAGAAAATATTCCCTTGGCTAGCAGGCCTAATAGAATATGTTGGCTCATTTTTACCTTAAGGAAAACTTTCAAATAATTATATGGTATATCCCAAACCCCCTGAGAGAGAGAGAGAGAGAGAGAGAGAGAGAGAGAGAGAGAGTGAGAGAGGGAGACGGAGAGGGAAAGAGATGTGCGCTTAACCCTCTGCACTACCACCTGACTCCTGGAAATTATACCTTGTTTAAAAAGAAAATTTTCAGTCTTTCCTGGAAGCTGCATCCTAGTAACCCTTTAAATAAGTAAGGTATAGGTAGGATCTCTTTATCCTAAAAGCATTACTAGGTAAAAAGTAATACCTTCCATCTTTTTTTTTTTTATATTTATTTTTTCCCTTTTGTTGTCCTTGTCATTATTGTTGTTGTAGTTATTATTGTTGTTGTTGTTGTTGTTGTTAGATAGAACAGAGAGATATGGAGAGAGGAAGGGAAGACACAGAGGGGGAGAGAAAGATAGACACCTGCAGACCTGCTTCACCACCTGTGAAGCAACTCCTCTGCAGGTGGGGAGCTGGGGGCTCGAACTGGGATCCTTCCACAGGTCCTTGCGCTTTGCACCACGCGTGCTTAACCTGTTGTGCTACCGCCCAGCTCCCACCTTCCATCTTTTTGTTGTTGTTGTTGGTGGTGGTGGTGTTGCCTTCAGAACTTCATTGGTGCTTGTGCACGATTCTTCAATTTCTGCCAGAATTCCCTATCTCACTCTCTTGTTCATTCTCTCTTTTCAGACAGAGGGTGAAGAGCATAAAGGGAGAAAGACAGCACTACTTCACTGCTTGTGGAACTTCTCCTTTGAGTGGTGTTCTCATGTGGCTGCTCGGGGTTTGAACCCAGGTACTTGAGCATAATGAAGTGTGAATTCTATTAGGTGAACTATCATCAGGCTCCTGACACCTTTCATCTTTAACACATTCAAACAAATATTCATCTAATAGTTTCATTTATCTGTGGGATATAGACATGGCTCTATCTATCTATCTATCTATCTATCTATCTATCTATCTATCTATCTATCTATCCATCTATCTATCATCTTCCTCCCTCCTTTCCTTCTTTCTATCCATTCATCTTTTTAATATTTTATTTATTACCTCACATTGAATATAGATGATGATAAACTAAGATGGAATAAGGAGGTAGAGAGGGAGAAAGAAAAAAATGACACCTGCAGCCCTGATTCACCACTCATGAAGCTTTTCCCCCTTGCAAGTGGGAACCCAGGTCCTTGAGATGATAACATGTGCCCTGAACTTTTGTGCCACGCATGCCCCCTCTTCTTTCTTTCTCATTCGTGTGTGTGTGTGTGTGTGTGTGTGTGTGTGTGTGTGTGTGTGTAAGGGAGAGAGAGAGAGAGAGAGAGAGAGAGAGAGGAGCTGTAGCATCATGGATTCATACCTTCATTTGTTTCACGTCATCCCGGAGAAAGTGAATCCTCGTATCAAAGTTTATCTTCTCACTGTACTTTCAAGAAAGCCTTAAAGCGAGTTGCAAATAACTTGGTTAAGCACAACCAAGAGTTGTATTTCCATTTCTGAAAACATGCATATCAAATATGGGATGTATTTAGAAATCATGTGTCCATAAAAAAAAAAGAACTAATACTATGACCAGATAATTTGTGATTTTGTGTTACGTTGCAAGGTAAGAAAGGTGGAAATGGACTTAATTAGGAGTTACAAAACCAAGACTAAACTCTTTAGGATGCCAACAGTTTTATGAGACTTTAGATCTCAGTTATATGTGGGAAACACTGCCTGTCTTAGGGATTATTAGGATGTTAAGAGTAGAAAGAACTGTGAATATATTTCACGAAATCTAAAACCCTGCACACATATTACAGTGAATTCAAGTACTATTAATTAACATGAAATTTTCTTTTATAACATTATGTTGGATGCTATGAAGTATATTGAGTTTCATGCTTGTAAATCTCACAATAAAATGTGAGAGAAAAAAAAGATTGTATCTACAATGTAATGAAAATGCATCTCAATTCTTTTTAAAATTTTTTTCTTACTTATCTTTATTTATTTGTTGGATAGAGATAGTCAGAAATTGAGAGAGAAAGGGAGAGACACCTGAAGCCGTGATTCACCACTTGCAAAGCTTCCTTCCTGCAGGTGGAGACTGGGGGCTTGAACCTGGGTCCTTTCACATTGAAACATGTGTGCTCAGCCAGGTGCACCACCACCCAGCCACTGTTTCAGTTCTTTTATCCTCTCTGGTTACCTCTTTCTAGCCAGAAGACACATGTTCTCAGTACACACATAAAAAAGGGATGAGCTTGAATACTTCTTAAAATTTGCTGTTCTGGGCAAATTTATAACCATGAAGAAATACTACATATATATATATATAGTATAAAATATATACATATTATTTTTTTAACTGGCATTCTTTGTTCTGAGGAATTAGGATATGAAGAGAGAAAACTGATTTGAATTCTCCTTTTCTCTTTCCTTTTCTAGCCCCAAACTGTCTATGTTTGAGTCTTTTTAAAAAATATTTATGTATTTTCCCTTTTGTTGCCATTGTTGTTTTATTATTGTAGTTATTATTGTTGTTGTCATCATTGTTGTATAGGACAGAGAGAAATGAAGAGAGGAGGGGAAGACAGAGAGGGGGAGAGAAAGACAGACACCTGCAGACCTGCTTCACAGATTGTAAAGCCACTCCCCTGCAGGTGGGGAGGCCGGGGCTTGAACCGGCATCCTTATGTCAGTCCATGCGCTTTGCGCCAAATGTTGGAGTCTTTTACAGCATCTTCTCTGCTCCTTTTCATGCTCAATGAGCCAGAAATGTTAAAATCGTGTCTTTACAAACCTTTTGTGCTAATGTTTCTCAATTGAATTGAAATAATAGACATTAAAAGAGTAAGTAGACCCTATGAAAACATAACAAAGTATGTAACAGCACAACGACTTAGAAATCTAATATCTTTTTAGAGTTATTCCTATCAAACTTTTATTAGTGAATTAGTGCATAATATATTAAAGCATTTCCATGTTAGTATCTGAAAATGGATATTATCCAGGGACCAGTAGCCAGTAGTGGGCACGTATTATCATACATGAGGGTGTGGCTTAAAGACCCTGATCCCCAATTGCAGGGGTGAAACTTTACAAGTGTTGGTACAATGTTGTAAGTGTCTCTATTTCTATTTCCTTCTCTGTGTTCCTCTCTCTCCTCTATCAAAAAGGATGAAAGAGGAAAAATGACCTCCTGGAACAGTGCCTTGTATTGGTATAGAGTCCCAGTGGAATAAGAAGGAAAATAAAAGAGTCGAAAATGAGAAAGAAAATATAGTATATATGTCAGAGATTTATCCTCTATATCGCATTAAATTATCATTTAAATATTATTAATTTATTTTTAATTGTCAAATAAATTTTTATTTTGATAAATTAAAATAGTAAAAGTGATGTAAGCAATAGGACTGAGTAAAAATTTCTGTAAGTAATCTATGTAAGAGCAATGAAAAACTGGCCAAATTTTTCTGAATCAAACTTTTTAGAGCTCTGGAAATTAATCAGAATAGTAATACTGTTTTTGTTTTTGAACTAAAGAAAACAGATCTGAGTCATGAAAGGGGGGAGTAAAATTCTTCTGTTTCTTCTTTATTTAAATTTATTTATTTATAAAATGGAAAAACTGACAAGACCATAGGATAAGAGGCGTACAGTTCCACACAATTCCTACCACCAGAACTCCATATCCCATCCCCTCCCCTGATAGCTTTCCTATTCTTTAAGTCTGTGGGAGTATGGACCTAGAGTCATTATTGGGTGCAGAAGGTAGAAGATCTGGCTTCTGTAATTGCTTTCCCTCTGAACATGTGCATTGGTAGGTCGATCTGTTTCTATCACTTTCTCCCTAGCTTCTCAGCAGCCTTAAAAACAATAGAGTTGGGGGGGGGGGGCTGTGCAGCTGGTTAAGTGCAGGTGGCGCAAAGCACAAGGACCAGTGTAAGGATCCCAGTTTGAGACCCCTGCTCCCCACCTGCAGGGGTGTTGCTTCACAAGTGGTGAAGCAGGTCTACAGGTGTCTCTCTTTCTCTCCCCCCTATGTCTTCCCTTTCTCTCTCCATTTATCTGTCCTATACAACAACAATGACATCAATAACAATAATAATAACTACAACAACAATAAAACAACAAGGGCAACAAGAGGGAAAATAAATAAATAAATAAATAAATAAAATAATAAATAAGAGAGTGTACCCCTTTGGGGAATTTAAAAAAAAGTGTAATTAAAAAAATAGAGTTCGTGGTCTTTGAAGCTTCTCTTCCTGAGAACAATCATTATTTGGTCCATCTTTGAATTTCCTGGAAGAATCAATTACAGTGATGTCTTCATCTGAGATGACTCAGAACTCATGAAATATGAAAAACATTTTACCAGAGAAATTTGTTTAAAAACACTTAAAAACAATTGCTTAACTTTGTAGATATCAGAGACATTAAACAAAATGGCTGGAGCAAACAATAAACAAATCAGAAAACTGAAAAGAAAAATCCAGAGAACATGCTACCAGAAAGGGCCTTTAGAAACTTGCATGAATTTCTCAGAAGATAGACCAAATGCACATGCACAATATGCTATCTATGCACCATCAGGGAAGACTTCAGGAGGTCTAAGTTTTAGCCACAAGCCAATCCCAAGACACTATAAGCAGGAAAGGAAGGTGAAGGTAGCTGTAAACTGTGAGAGCATCAAAGCTCTATGTCACAACCCACAAAGAATCACTTGGGATAATTGTTCATTTCTGATACTCAATGAAAACTTTGTGAATCGTTGACTAGCCATTAAGGCAACTGAACCCAAATTGATTTTACTTTGATAAATTAATTCAGAAAGGTTATTCAAGTCATTTAATAAAAGTCAAACAGCAGTAACCATAAACAACAGTAACAAGACCAAGGGAGACAAAATGATTTCCTGAGTTTTTTTATCATATGGCATATAGTTGTTCATAGAAGCCTGGCATGATACGTTGAATTTCTGTGGTGTCCACTGTGATATCTCCTCCTTCATTTATGATTCTATTTATTTGGGTCTTCTCCCTTATTTGTTTTGTGAGTCTGGCTAAAGGTTTGTCAATTTTGTTCACTCTTTCAAGAACCAACATTTACTTTCATTGATCTTTTGTATGGTTTTCTTATTTTCTACGTTATTGATTTCTGCCCTAACTTTAGTGATTTCTGTCCTTCTGGTTGCTTTAGGGTTCCTTTGTTCTTCTTTTTCTAGGTCCTTAAGATGTGCAATCACGCTGTTTATTTGTACTTTTTCTTGTTTCCTAATGTGTGCTTGTATGGATGTGATCTTTCCTTTCAGTATTGCCTTAGCTGTGTCCCAAATATTTTGATAGCTTGTGTCTTCATTTTCATTGAACTCTGGAAACATTTTGATTTCTTCCTTTATTTCCTCTTTGACTCAATAGTTGTTAAGTAGTGTACTGTTGAGCTTCCATATTTTGGGACTCTTATGAATCTTTCTTGATGGTTCCACTGTGATCTCAGAAGATGCTTGGGATGATTTCAATTCTCTTGAATTTGCTGATGCTGTTTTTGTGGCCTAACAGATGGTCTATCCTTGAGAATGACTCATGTGGACTTGAGTAAAATGTTTATTCCAGTTTCTTGGGATGAATGACTCCGAAAATGTCCAGTAGTTCTAGTTTATCTATCTCCTCATTTAGCTCCATCATGTCATGATTTTCTGCCTGGATGATCTGTTAAGTTGAGAGAGTGGGGTGTTGAAGTCCCCTATTATGATTGTGTTGTTCTTAATATATTGCTGTAACTTTTTCAGTAGATGTTTGATGTATTTAGATGGCTTCTCATTGGGTGCATAGATGTTAATAATTGTTAGGTCCACTTGATTGACTGATCCATTGAGCATTAAGTAGTGTCCATCCCTATCTTTTTAAATTTTATTTATTTTAATGTCTATCACATCAGATATGAGAATAGCTGTTCCTGCCCTTTTTTGTGGGCCATTGGCTTGTATGATAGTTTTCCATCCTTTCACTTTGAGTCTGTGTGTTTCTTGTTGAGTTAGGTGGGTTTCTTGTAGACAGCATATTGTTGGTTTGTGCTTTCTGATCTATTTTCCTACTTTGTGATTTTTAAAGGAGAATTCAGGACATTTACATATATTGATATCAAAGATTGAAGATATTTTAATGCCATTCTTGTAGAGTTTTAGAGTGCCACCATAAACCAGAACTGACCAGTGCTGTGGTAAAAAGAAAGAGAGAAAAAGAAAAAAAGAAAGAATATTCCACAAATAACATAAAGGACTAAGATACAGGGAGTCGGGCAGTAGCATAGGGGGTTAAGTGCATGTGGCACAAGGGCCGGCATAAGGATCCTGGGTTGAGCCCCTGGCTCCCCACCTGCAGGGGAGACACTTCACAGGTGGGGAAGCAGGTCTATAGGTGTCTATCTTTTTCTCCCCCTCTCTGTCTTCCTCTCCTCTCTCCATTACTCTCTGTCCTATCCAACAACGACGACATCAGTAACAACAACAATAATAACTACAACAATAAAACAACAAGGGTAACAAAAGGAAAAATAAATAAATAAAAATGGACTAAGATACAGAAGGCAACTAACAGACTCTAAGATAGATTATCTGAAGCAACTTGAAAAAACTGTAATTCTAAGCAGAATTTCTCTCTGCCACTGCAGCCTAAGCACTGGGCAACTGAATGGTTGTGGCTTCAGAGAATTGATTGTAAAAATCTATTTGAATTCCTCTTGAAAAATAACAAGAAATGTGGCATATTGTGATAGCCAGTTGAGGAGAAAAACACAATGTGAATTGTTCCATTTGTGGAGATATCTGTTAAACTCAAGGTCTGATTAATTCTTGATGAGATTCAGAGGATGCATTCTATGTGCAGATTGATCTATGACTGTACAATGTCCATTTCAAGAAAGACATGAAAAACAGAGAGTAGTGGTGAGACTATGTGAAAGCTTGGTAGAGCTTAGGGGAGCCATCTCCCATCCTTGGATGGAGGTCTGGAAAGACACCCCACTTGTTAGCCTCTCATGTATAGGGATGAGTTAAGAGGGAAAAACTCCCAGACTCAGTTTTCCCTTGTTAGTCTCTCAAGCCCACAGAAGCCTATGAGCCTCTCACACTTAGTTTCCCCCTGCTAGCAGGCCAAATGGCTGCCTGCTTGAGGGTTCACTCAAAGTTCATTATTGTCTTTCGAAGTTCACATGTTCACTATAAGTTCACTTTTTGATCACATAACAGAACATACTCAATCACAAGCCTTGCCACTACCTCGGCAGAGAGACCCACACATCTATTTCCTTGTCTTTGATATCTACGATTTACATCAAGCCTTGTTTTTCTGTTTCATCTCATTCTACTGATTTAGCCACTGCGTTTTTCTTAATACCTTTGGATAATTAAGATGCCTGCATGGAAAACAATTTCCTTGACCTTTTGGTATCACATCAATTCTTATCATTCCTACCCCTTCCCACCATAGGGGTAAGCTGACTTTTAAGAAACCTGTAATTTCTGACATACGTAAAAATGTCCTTTGTTCTGTTTGCTATAAAGCCTTGTGTTTTACCCTGGATAAACTAGAGGTTCATACTAGGATCTCTCCTGGCATTTTACTGCATTACAGAGTCCCTAGAACTTGTGACGAAGAAGCCAGAGGCTTACCTCCTGGTTGGAGGCACTCCACATGAGCGCCAGCAAGTAGCTCTATATGTTAACTCTTTTTTTTTCAGCCACCAGGTTCCAGATGCTAGCATGATGCCAACCAGACTTCCCTGGGCAGATGACCCACCAATGTGTCCTTGAGCCTCACTTCCCCAGAACCCCGCCCCACTAGAGAAAGAGAGAGACAGGCTGGGGATATGGATTGACCTGTTAATGCTCATGTTCAGTGGGGAATGAATTACAGAAGCCAGACCTTCCACCTTCTGCAACCTGTAATGACTCTGGGTCCATACTCCCAGAGGGTTAAAGAATAGGAAAGCTATCAGGGGAGGAGATAGGATACAGTTCTGGTGGTGAGAATTGTATGTACCCCTCTTATGCCATGTTTTTTTGTCAGTGTTTCCTTTTTATAAATAAAAATTAAAACAGAAGAAAAAAAAGGAAATGACTGTGTTTTTCTCAGATACCCTGAGGTTATCTTAACATTCAAAATATGATTCAAATGCCTAATAATAACCCTGATAATACTTTATTACCAGATCCTCATTGTGTGAAGATCTTCTCCCATTCTGTGAGGTATCTTTTTGTTTGAGTGATGATTTCATTGGCTGTGCAGATGCTTTTCAATTTGATGTAGTCACATTGATTTGTTTTTGTTTTAGTTGTCCTTGCAATTGGGTTTGTATCTTCAAATATATCCCTGAGGTTTAGGTGGGAAGTGTATCAATACTGTTTTATTCTAAGTTTTTGATAGTTTCTGGTCTAACATACAGGTCCTTGATCCATTTAGAGTTGAGTTTTGTTTCTGGTGAGATAAAGTGGTTCAGTTTCATTCTTCTGCATGCTTCAACCCAGTTTTCCCAGCACCATTTATTGAAGAGAGCCTCCTTCTTCCATTTAATACTCTGGGCCCTGGGCCTGCTTATCAAAAATTAGATATCCATAGGTGTTGGGGTTGAGTTCTGTGATTTTGATTTTATTTCAGTGGTCTGTGTACCTATTTTACTTCCAGTACTAGGGCAACAACAACAAAAAATAGCCTCCAGTATCAGTGGATTCCTAGTAGAGGCACCTAGCCCCAGTGATATCCCTGGAAGTCAAATAAAATAAAATAAATAAAATAAAATAACTAGTAGTGTCACAGGTACTTTGGAATATACCTAAAATAGATCTACTAGTTTTTTTCAAAACAGAGACCCTAACTCTTCAAACACAATATTCCAGCCTTTAGGTTCATGAATAGTCAGCAATTTGTTCTGCTTTATATCTTAACTCTTTGTCAGCCACCCACCAGGTTCCAGATGCTACAATGATGCCAACTAGACTTCCCAGGGGAGATGACCCTACTAATGTGTCCTGTAGCCCTCTTTTCACAGAGCTCTGCCCCACTAGGGAAAGAGAGACAGGCTGGTAGTCCACGGCCATGTTCAGTGGGGAAGCAATTACAGAAGCCAGACCTTCCACCTTTTACATCCCATAATTACCTTGTGTCCATGCTCCCAGAGGGTAAAAGAATAGGAAAGCTATCAGGGGAGGGAATAGGATACAGAGTCCTGGTGATGGGAAATTTGTGGAATTGTATCCCTCTTATCCTACGGTCTTGTCAGTGTTTCCATTTTGTAAAATAAAAAAAAATAACAAAAAGATTTGGGAAATAGGATAGGTGATGGCTCTGCAAAATGACTTTCATGCTCAAGGGCCCAAAGTCCCAGGTTCAATTCCCCACACCACCATAAGAGAGCTGAGTGGTGCTCCAGGAAAAAAAAGTCAAATGAATGATACTTGAATATGGAAAGAATTTCACTAAAATACTTTTCTGCTGATAATGAAATGTCACTGAGAACCTCCAGAGGAGCAAAGGAAACTGTCTGTCTTGCAAATGTGATTCTGGGACTGTAGTATTCCATGAGGAAGTTACTTCTCCAACTTTTGGTTCCTCAAAGTTCACATAATTTGAAAAGCAATTCAAGTAAAGATGGTAGATAGCTCTCTTTAGCCACTAAAATAAACTACAACATTGCAATAGGATAAACACAATTACAGTTCACTCAATTTTTCATCTTTGTCATTCTGTAATTCTCAATGGATTTTTAATTTGATTAGATTCATATTCACATTTTCTGTATGAATTAAAAAAGTGTATTAGTATTTTATATATATATATATATATATTACTTTAAGCATGCATAAAATGCATCCACCCATTATAAGATAAATGTAAGGAGACATTCTTTTCAAAACTTGTTTCCTATCTCCTGCTACACAAAAAGAGATTTTTTTCTTAATGTTAATTTGTCTATTAATGTGAGAGAGACAAAATTATTATTTTGTCATTATTATTATTATTTTATTATTTTGTATTATTGTTATTTTTATATTATTTATTATTATTATTTTGTCAAAAATATTATTTTGTCATTTACAGAGCTCCACTCTGTAATATGAGGGGTAAGGATTGAACCTGAGATCTTTTTAAAAATTGTTTTATATGTATTTATTTTCCCTTTTGTTGCCCTTATTTTTCATTGTTGTAGTTACTACTGTTGTTATTGATGTCGTCATTGTTGTACAGGACAGAGAGAAATGCAGAGAGAAGGGGAAGACAGAGAGGCGGGGAGAAAGACAGACATCTGAAGACCTGCTTCACCGCCTGTGAAGCGACTCCCTTACAGGTGGGAAGCCATGGGCTCAGACTGGGATCCGTATGCTGTTCCTTGTGCTTTGAGCCACGTGCGCTTAAGCAGCTGTGCTACTACTGCCTGACTCCCTGAACCTGAAATCTTACACATGCAAATCCATCAGTGTACCACTGAACACATGAAAACAAATCTTATGTTAAAATTATGCTAACTATGATTTAAATTCTATTAAATTTATATTTATATTAAATGCTATATTCAATTAAAGAAGATATGAAGGATGAGGGAGAGTTAAGGCTACTAGATTTCTGGGTTGGCTACTTCCTGAGAGAAAGGATGTTGGAAGAGGTGTACATTGGTAAAGTCTGTGAATTTTATTTGACACATATCCAGTAGGTAGACCAGTAAAACAACACAGTAGACAATTAGATACACAGATCTGTAGCTCTCACACTTCATCTCTAAGACCTTAGGAGAATGATTCTGGTCATCCCTAGGCTTGAACTGCGAATCTTACACTGGTCCTTGTGCTTTGTACCACATGCGCTTAACTCACTGTGCTACCGCCCAACTTACGCCCCTGAGGATTTCTTTTTTTGAAATTTTTTTTTAATTTATTTTTTATTTAAGAAAGGATAAATTAACAAAACCATAGGGTAGGAGGGGTACACCTCCACACAATTCCCACCACCCAATCTCCATATCCCATCCCCTCCCCTGATAGCCTTCCCATTCTCTATCCCTCTGGGAGCATGGACCCAGGGTCATTGTGGGTTGCAGAAGGTGGAAGGTCTGGCTTCTGTAATTGCTTCCCTGTTGAACATGGGCGTTGACTGGTTGGTCCATACTCCCAGTCTGCCTCTCTATTTCCCTAGTAGGGTGGGTCTCTGGGGAAGCTGAGCTCTAGGACACATTGGTGTGGTCTTCAGTCCAGGGAAGCCTGGCTGGCATCCTGATGGCATCTGGAACCTGGTGGCTGAAAAGAGAGTTAACATACAAAGCCAAACAAATTGTTGAGCAATCATGGCCCCAAAGGTTGGAATAGTGGAGATGAAGTGTTGGGGGGAAGTGCTGCAAACTTTAGTGTACTTTCAGGTATATATTTAGCACTAGTTTATGGATACATGTGAACATATGCTCTCTCTCACAGACCTGGTGTGTATCTAGGTTTTGGGACTTTGTTAGAAAGTGAACCACCTGGGATGGAATTAGAGAATGCTATGAAAGGAAAGGTCTCACCTTCCACTGGTCTGTGTGCTTATTTTTGTTCCAGTACCATGCTGTTGTGATGATGATGGCTTTATAATATAGTTTAAGGTCTGGGGGTGTGATGCCTCCATTTCTGTTTCTTTTCCTCAAGATGGTTTTGGCAATTCTAGGTGTTTTCTGGTTGCAGATAAATTATTGTAGTGTTTGTTCTATTCTCTAAAAGAAGCTTGGTGGAACTTTGATGGGTATTGCATTAAATTTGTACATGGCTCTGGGGAGAATATTCATTTTGATGATATTTATTCTTCCAATCCATGAGCATGGGATATCTTTCCATTTCTTGGTATCAGTTTCTATCTCCTTGAGTAGTGACTCATAGTTTTCTGTATACAAGTCTTTTACCTCTTTGGTGAGCTTTACTCCTATGTATTTTATTAATTTTGCTGAAACAGTAAATGGAAGTGATTTCTGGATGTCTTCTTCTTCAGATTTAGTGTTTGCATAAAGAAATGCCACTGATTTTGTACATTGATTTTGTAGCCTGATACCTTGCTATATTGCCTAATAACTTCCAGTAGTTTTCTGCTGGATTCTTTAGGTTTTTCTATGTATACTATCATATCATCTGCAAATAGTGAGAGCTTGATTTCTTCCCTCTAATCTGTATTCCTTTGATTTCTTTCTCTTGCCTGATTGCTATGGCTAGAACTTCCAATACTATGTTGAAGAGTAATGGTGACAGTGGACAGCCCTGTCTAGTCCCCGATCTGAGGGGGAATGCTTTCAGCTTCTGTCCATTGAGTATGATGTTGGCTGTAGGTTTGCTATATATGGATTCCACTATCTTGAGGAATTTCCTATCTATTCCCATTTTTTGTAGGGTTTTGAGCTGAATGGGTGTTGGATTTTGTCAAAGGCTTTCTCTGCATCTATTGACAAAATCATGTGGTTTTTGGCTTTGCTTTTATTGATGTGGTGAATGACATTGATTGACTTATGGATGTTGAACCAGCCTTGCATTCCTGGGATGAATCCCACTTGGTCATGATGAACAATCTTTTTGATGTGCTGCTGTATCCAGTTGGCCAAGATCTTGTTTAATATTTTGGCATCTATGTTCATCAGAGATATTGGTCTGTAGTTTTCCTTTTTTGTTGTGTCCCTATCAGCTTTTGGTATCAGGGTGATGTTGGCTTCATAGAAGGTGGAAGGGAGTATTCCTGTTTCTTCAATCTTATGGAAAAGCTTAAGAAGTATGGGTACTGTTTCCTGAAGGTTTTGTAGAATTCTTTTGTGAAGCCATCTGCTCCAGGACTTTTATTGTTGGGGAGATTCTTAATAACGGTTTCAATTTCTTTGTCTATGATTGGTGCATTTAGGTTTTGTAGTTCTTCTTGGTTCAGTTTTGGAAGAGCATATGTTTCTAGGAATTGTTCCATTTCTTCCAGATTCTCTAGCTTGGTGGCGTATAGTTCTCATAGAAGTTTCGCATGATTTTTCTGGGTTTCTGTGGTGTCAGTTGTGATAGCTCCTCCATCGTTTACAATTCTATTAATTTGAGTCTTCTCTCTTTTTTGTTTGGTGAGCCTGGGTAGGGGTTTGTCAATTTTGTTTAATCTTTCAAAGAACCAACATTTGCCTTCACTGATTTTTTGTATGGTTCTCTAATTTTTGATGTTGTTTATTTCTGCTCTAATTTTAGTGATTTCTGTCCTTCTGGTTGCTTTAGGGTTCCTTTGTTCCTCTTCCTCTAAGTCCTTGAGGTGTGCAGTAAGGTCATTCATTTGAGCTTTTTCTCGTTGTTTAAGCCCCTGAGGATTTCTATTCCTATTAATTTATAAACTTGAAAATCACTTTTAAAATAGAAAAACAATCTGAAGCTCACAGAAAATGTAAAAGCATATGTAAGTTTTAAGTACCAAGTGAATGTTTTATTTATGTTCCTTAAAATTATTGCTAATTAATTAATTTTTTTACTGTGGGAGGGATTCAAACTAAGATCTCACAACTGTGATCCAGCACTAAACTACTTTGGCCCAATTAATTTTTTTTAGCTTTTAAATTTTTTTTATTTACTTATTCCCTTTTGTTGCCCTTGTTTTATTGTTGTAGTTATTATTGTTGTCGTCGTTTTTGGTAGGACAGAGAGAAATGGAGAGAGGAGGGGAAGACAGAGAGGGGGAGAGAAAGATAGACACCTGCAGACCTGTTTCACCTCCTGTTAAGCGACTCCCCTGCCGGTGGGGAGCCTGGGGCTTGAACTGGTCTCCTTACACAGGTCCTTGCACTTTTTGCCATGTGCGCTTAACCAGCTGTGCTACCGCCGACCCCAGCCCAATTAATTTTTTAATTTTTTAAAAGAATTTCTAATGAGAGAGGACAGAGACAGACATACAGAAAGGAGAGGGAGAGGGAGAAGGAGAGGGAGAGGGAGAGGGAGAGACATCCCAAAACACTGGCCCTTTGTCCATGGAGCTCTTTGTGGCTGTCCTCAGGTAGTACTGAGTTATAACCCAGGTCTCAAACCTGGATGATGTGTGTTTTACCCACTGAACCATTTTGGTATTATTCTTGTATAATAAATGTGTTATTGTAAAATTAAGAAATAAATGAGAATTCCAAGTATACCAGAGTTCTTTCTGTTTTTACTGATATCCAAGATATATGTGGAAAACTTTTTTCTTTCTATGTTCTGTTCTATTTTTTCTTTGATAGAACAGAAAGAAACTGAGAGGGCAGAGGAAGATAGAGCAGGAGAGAGGAAGATACCAGCAAACCTTCTTTTTAAATTAAGAAAAATTAGCTTATTTATTTATGTTTGCTTTTAATTCTTATTTATTTATTTTTCAGCACTAGTTACCAAAGGTGTGTGTTCCTCCCCCATGTCCATAGACAACCACTCTAGTTCTTCTGCAGTCTTAGATATAGGTTGATATTTTTTCCCTTACATTTGTATGCCCAATCCTCTCTATTTCACATGAGTGAAGCTATTCAGTAGTTGTCCTTCATCCCCTTACTTGCTTCACTTAGCATCATCTTCTCTAATTCTATCCACTTTATCCCAACGCCAGAAAACCTTCTTTACAGTTCTGGATACACCTTGCAGGTGGGCAGTCGGGGCTCCAACCAAGGTCCTTGTGCATGAGAATGTGTGCACTCAGATAGGTGAGCCTCCCCCTCACCGCCCCATGTGATACTCGTTTTAAGATAAATCAACTACATAAGTGGTGTTAGTAGGGGACTGACTCGACTGTGTTTGTACTCTTGTCTGGTTATATTGTGAGACGTTAACGTGCTTTTTTTTTTTTTTTTGTAGCTTTTGTTGTTAACAGTTTTCGGACCTGCTTGTACTTTTTCCCACCATCTTTGCTAAATTTGCAGTATTAAAAACAAACAAAAAAATTTTTTTTAAATGTCAGTGAAGGCTGAACATGCTATAGACAGAGTCAATAGATAAAACTTATCTTTACTATCTCAGGGAGTTCCAATTCTCTGAAGACAGGCTAATGCCACCTAAGAAAAAATTCTTCAATGTATTTATTTATTCTTCGATAGAAACAGAGAAAGTGAGAGGGGGAAGGGAGAGGGAGACGAAGAGGGAGAGAGAGAGACGTGAAGCCCTGCTTCACCACTCATGGAGATTTCCCTCTTCAGGTGGGGGCCAGGGGCTTGAACCTGGGAACTTGTGCACTGTAATGTGTGTGCTTAACCAGGTGTGCCACCACCTGACCCATTCTGAAGTAAGTTTATGCATCATTCCTTCACAAAAAATAGTAATGCTGATTTATGGAAAATTATCTAGCATATAAAACATATTCTCATACAATTTCAATGCAATACCTATCAAGATCCTAATGACATTTTTTTCCTTTCTTTTTTTTTTTTTTTAAGATTTTACTTATTTATTAATGAGTAAGATAGGAGGAGGAGAAAGAAAGAATCAAATATCACTCTGGTACATGTGCTGCTGGGTATTGAACTCGGGACCTTTTCCACTGAACCATCTCCTGGACCACCCAATGACATTTTTCAAGGAAACTGAATAATTTCTCCATAAATTTGTGTGAAACCACAAAAAAGCATGAATTGCCAAAATACTTCTGACAAAAAAAAAGAAGAAGAATAAAAAAAATGGAGGTATCATGCTTCCTAACTTCAGTTTATATTATAAAGCAGTAGGAACTAAACTAGCATGGTACTAGAATAAAAATGGACACAGGAATCAATGGAACAGAACTGAGACCCCAGAAATGAGCCCATACATATACAACTGCCTTAAATATGACAAAGGGGCCCACACCATTCAATCAGGTAAAGAATGTCTCTTCAACAGATGGTGCTGGGAAAACTGGATAATCACTTACAGAAAAAAGTGAAGCTAGACCACCACCTAACTCCACACACCAAGGTCAAATCAAAATGGATTATAGATCTAGATATTATACCATAAACTCTAAAATATTTAGAGAAAAATATTGACAAAACATTGCATGATCTTAACACCAAAAACATATTTGGAGACTGAAGTCTATGGGCATGTAAAATGAAAAACAAGAGTAGATAATTGGGACTGTATCAAACTAAAAAGTTAAAAAAAATTTTTTTAAATCTTTATATATTTCTCTTGGGTAGAGACTGTCAGAAATCTAGAGGGGAGAGGAAGATATATAGAAAGTGATAGAAGAGACAGAGAGACACCTGCAGCTCTGCTTCACTGCTCATGAAGCTTTCCCCCTGCAGGTGGGGACCGAGGGTTTAAACCAGGGTCCTCACGCATTGTAATATGTGTGCTCAACCAAGTGTGCTACCACCCAGACACTAAAAACTGCCGTACATCTGAAAGTAAGCTACTCAAGGATAACCAGGCAACTCAATATTTGTTAGAAGATATTTACTCATCACACATCAGATAGACAGTTGATTTCAAACAACTAGAGGAACTGGTACAACTTAACTAAAATAAAAAAAAATGAATTAAAGACCTAAAAAGGCAATTCTCCAAGGAATAGATACACATGGCCCACAGGCTTATGGAGAAATACTCCATATCAGTTATAATCAGAGAAATGCACATCAAAACTATACCAATGTTCCACCTCATGTCTGTGAGAATGGACAATATCAACAAACAGATAGCAGCAGGCATTGGCAAGGTTGTGGAGAAAAAAGTGAATTTTCTTCTATACTACTGGTGGGAATGCAAGCTGGTGCAGCCCCTGTGGAAGACAGTATGGAGAGTACTTAAACAAATAAAAAAATAAAATTACCATATGGCCTGGGAATACCAGGGCAATACCACTTTAAGTCATTTACCCAAAGGACATACAAACTCCTATCAAAAGGAACATATGTATCCCCATGTGAATATAGCAGTGCTATTCACAGTGGCCGGTATGGATGCAGCCTTAGTGCCCATGGACAGAGGAGTAGCTAAAGAAGATATGGGACAAGCATTTCACTGAACCTTACTTAGCAATTAAAAATGATGATATTGTATCCTTTGGGACAAAATGGATGGAACTGGAGGTGACTGTGCTTATTAAAGTAAGCAAAGAGATAAAAGACAATTACCAGATGGTTTCACTCATATGTGGAGTCTGGAGAACTGATAAACATGAACAAGAAAGAAAGAAAGAAAGAAAGAAAGAAAGAAAGAAAGAAAGAAAGAAAGAAAGAAAGAAAGAAAGGAAGAAAGAAAGAAGAAAGAAAGAAAAAAGGAAAGAAAGAAAGAAAGAAAGAAAGAAAGAAAGAAAGAAAAAGAAAGTAGGGGAACCAGATAGAGGCATGATGCACCTCGTTGAATGCACAGATTCCAGTACACAAGAACCAGGGTTCAAGTCCTTTGTGGATATGGCAGGTCGAGCAGGGGTGACACTCTGATCATACTCTGAGACTTGTAGGAGTTCACCCTTTTGCCTCCCTGTCTCTCCTTCCTCCCCTCAGATGGCTTTGTTGCCAGCATTCTGCACCTGGCCCAGGGGGCAGAAGCTGTTAACTGAAACTGCTGCATAGATTATAATTAAGTTTCCATTTCCTACAGGCAAAAGGGTTTAGAGGATCCTCAGTAACTTAACTGTTCAGACTGCATCAGCCTTTGCCCCAGCCCATTCCTGATATGGCCGCAACTTCCCTGTCCCCAATTTGTTCCCACTTCATGATATTGACCTTTAAAATGATTGGTCTGTGGGGCCAGATGGTGGCGCAGCCGGTTAAGCGCACATGGCGCAAAGTGCAAGGACTGGCATAAGAATACTGGTTGGAGTCCCCGGCTCCCCACCTGCAGGGGACTCACTTCACAGGCGGTGAAGCAGGTCTGCGGGTATCTATCTTTCTCTCCCCCCTCACTGTCTTCCTCTCCTCTCTCCATTTCTCTTTGTCCTATTCAACAACGAATGACATCAACAACAACAATAATAACCACAACAAGGCTACAAGAACAAGGGCAACAAAAGGGGAAAAGAAAAAAAAGGGCCTGCAGGAGCCTTGGATTCATGGTGCAGGCACTGAGCGCCAGCAATAAACCTGGAGGTAAAAAAGAAAAAAAATATATTGGTCTGACAATACTTCCTCTTTCCTGCCTGCTTGCTGGAGTATAAGAATACCTCTGTGTAACTCTATAAACGCACTATGTCCTGCTATAGTGTCTAGAGTCGTCAGTCTGCACACTCAACCCCATGGCGGCCTGTTCTCCTCCTCTTCTATGACACTTTTCTGGTGGCCAACAGAGTGGTGGGCATGAGGTAGACAGGGCAGGTCTTCTAGAGCTTTCCCCACAAATTCCCTGCTCCCAATTTGCAGGGAGAAAGCTTCATGAGAGGTAGTTAAGTCTTAAGGTCTCTCTCTCTCTCTTTCCCCCCTCTCTTTCTATCACTCCTTCCTTCTCAAATTCTCTCTGCTTATACCCCAAAATAAATAAAGCAAAATATTAAAAATAATAATAATAAAGGGAAAAAACTAAGAAAATTGTTTCTGACACTTGTGAAAACTACAGTGATTCTTGGTAATTGGAGCGCAGTGACACAGAACTTTGGTGGTGAGTGTGTCTTGGGACTATGCTTGTAATTCCACAGCCTTGTAACCCACTATAATGACAAATAAAATAGAAAAAGTAATAAAAAATCTTTATCAAACATACCCAGAGACATTTGAAAAACATAATTAAAACAAAAAAAGTGTTCCTCTGATTAAAAATGCTATTTTTGTATTGATAGTTGAAAGTAGAATCTGCCAGGACAAAATTTGTTGACACTAGACTGAGAAGTAGCATTGGGCCAGGCCGTGATATCTGGTTGAGTGTATATATTACAATATGGAAGGACCTGGGTTCAAGCCCCCAGTCTTTACCTGTAGGGAGGAAAGCTTTTTGAACTGTGAAACAGTGCTGGAGGTGTCTCTCTGTCTGTCTCCCTCTCTGGGTTATGAGCCAAGCACGCTTCCGCTGCGCAACTCTGCTTCTCTCTCTCTCCTCTCTTTCTCTCTCTCTCTCTCCTACTTCTTTCTCAATTTCTGGCTATCTTTATACAAATAAGTAAATAAATAAATGAAATTTAAAAATTAAAAAAAGAAAATGTGTTATAGCTGATGACTATATCATACTTGACAGTTAAAGGTTTTTGAAAACTGAAATTATGAGATGTGACTTCATTGATTTGGACTGATTTTATTTCAGAGAGAGAGACAGATAGAGAGGCAGAAGCTAGGATGGAAACTACATTATGGAAACATTCTTCAGTGGGGTGGAGGCAGGACTTGAATTTGGGTTGTACACATAGCTAAGCAGTAAGCTGTCCAAGTGAATTATTTTTCTAGCCCTATTATTTCAAATTTTTTCCTTCTTTATATATATATATTATTGGATAGAGATAGAGAGAAGTTGAGAGCAGAGGGGGAAACAGAGAGGGAGAGAGATAGAGAGACACCTGCAGCCCTGCTTCACCACTTGTGAAGCTTTCCCTATCTATGCAAATGGGAACCAGGGGCTTGAACCTGGGTCCTTGTGCATTGTAATGTGTGTGCTTTATCAGGCATGTCACTAGTTGGTCCCAAGTATTTTATTTCTCATCACTAATTTCAGAAAAGAAAACTTTCACAGTCTTCAAACTATTCAACTCATATGCAACGGGGACTATGCTAGTTGGTGTTTTCCTAAAGGAAACCAACTTATATCAGCTACATTCCATCCAATTCCTGTTCTCAATTATCAGTTTAGTGGTATTTTGTTCACAGCCCATATTATAATCCAGTCACTCTGGCTGTTGTTGATGTGTGCTGCCATCTCATCCCTTCTTAGTTGTGATTTTTTTTCCCTTTCTAGTATGAACTATGTTTTCTGCCAAGTGATTTAGAAGCATAAACCTAGAAATCTAGGATCAGATTATGACCATTTGCAAGGCTAGTAACTTTGATAGTGGGACATAGGGCACTCAATCAAAGCACAGAAGTGCAAGTCTTTGCCTGACTGGACAGGGAGTTTATAAATGCGATATAATCACATTGCCAAGAGATGAAGATAAATGGTTCGACGTAAGCCAAACGTTATGTTTTGGTTTGTCTTGAATATAAATACACGTCTTGGAGAGTTAAGAGGGATTCCTTAGAGAAAAAAAAAAAACTGGCATAGTGAGCTCAAAACCTGGCTGTCTGTCACATTAGATATAAATTGGTGGACAGAGAAATTTCATGATTTCATGTCTGTCAATTGAAGGTTCTTATTTTTAAAGGGCAATACAAATGGGCTCACAGGTGTCTTACCTGGTAGAATGCACACATCACCAAGCACGAGCACCTAGATTTTCATTCAGGACACCACACAGGAGCACTTGTAAGGGAGAAAAACTTCATGAGTCAAGCAGTACTGGAGCTGTGTTGGAGTATCTCATCTCCATCTTTCAATCTCTATCTCTCTGTCTCTTATCCTCTAGCAAAAGGAAAAAAAATGAAGACAAAAGAAAAACAAAGTGGCTGCCAGTTGTGCAGTCATGTAGGTACTGAGTCCTGAAGTAAGTCTGACAGCCAAACAAAAGAGTAGTGTTATATATTAAGGCTTTCCCCATATTATCCTTGGGAAACCCAAAATTCTAAAGCATTAGGATGACTTGGGTATCCTTTGCCAAGTATGTAATAAAGTGCTGTTAAAATAATGACTGCAGGAAAAAAGGTGTGTGTAACAAATGCGTCATAGGTAAGCTATTCAAAGGAAAAGAAAAGATGACAATACCTGTTCAAAAGGCGAGTCCTCATACACTTCTCTGAAAATGCTTTTGATATTCCACCAGATGTGTCAGGCTAAATGACCTTCATATCCAGACAAATGCCACTGTCTGTCTCCTTTCACAGGTAACGTTCACTCTCTATCTAAGTAATTCCCTCTCTAGGAAAATTCATTTCTATAGACATTCTTGTCTTTTACCCAAGGAACACTTCTATGGAGACAGGAGCTGGATAGTAATCCCTAATGAGTTTAACACTTGACTATGATTGTTTTTTATTTTGCAAATATAGCACATTATTTCCTGAGATGAACAATAATTCTTTATAAAAGATACATTTCTGGGGCCGGGTGGTGGCACACTTGATTGAGCACACATGTTACAATAGGCAGGGATCAGGGTTCAAGCCCCCAGTCCCCACCTGCAGGAGGAAGGCTTCATGAGTGGTGAAGTAGTGCTGCAGGCATCTGTCTGTCTCTATCCATATCACCCTCTTCCCTCTCTATTTATGACTGTAGAGCAGTCAGAATAAGCAAACAATAATATAAACTCCATAAACATTTTTGATATATGCTATTCTTACAGTGCTATCTTTATTTGTATTTCTCTGACAATCAGTGATATGGAACAATTTTTCATGTGTTTAGATCTCTTCTGTAGTGAATTTTCTGTTCATGTACTCTGTCCATTTTTGGATGGGGTCATTTGCTTTTCTGTTGCTAAGTTTGCTGAGCTCTTTGTATACTTTGGTTAGTAGTCTCTTTTCTGATGTATAGCATATACAGATCTTTTCCCTTTCTGTGAGAGGTCTCTTTATTTGAGTGATGGTTTCTTTTTCTGTGCAGAAGCTTTTCAATTTGATGTAGTCCCACTAATTTTTTTTTTTTTAGACTTCCTTGCATTTGAATTTGTATGATCAAAAATGTCCTTGAGGTTTAGGAGGGAAAGTGTTCCACCAATGTTTTCCTCTAAGTATTTGATAGTATCTGGTCTAACATCTAGGTCTTTGATCCATTTGGAGTTGATTTTTTGTTTCTGGTGAGATAATGTGGTTCAGTTTCATTTTGACAGGTTACCTGTTGAAGTGTATCTCCAGTCTGTTTTAAAAAATAAAAGAATGTTGAAGGGAGGGGAGGACTCACCAAAGTCTCAACAAATGCAAATATGAGTCTCCATTGCTACTTCCCCTGGGAGGCTTGAGCAGAAGCTGGGAAGCCCCCATGCTGACACTGGTACAGCATAGAGCTGACCAAGAAACTCAAGAGAAGATCTGTGCCCTAGTGGGTTAGAGGTGGAGCTGTATAGTGAGAAACTGTCACATTGTTCTTCTGATGAATAACATGAGACAGGATGAATAACTGCCACAGAACTCACAGAGTACAAACAGGACTTGTTTGGAAACTCACAGGGCCAGGTACTTTCAGCTTAGCTCTAGCTACTGGAAGAGCAGCTGAAATGAGCCTGGTGCTTTGGATCCTTGAGGTGTGGGAATCTTTGTGCATAAGCACTGTGTTATCTCTCCCCAACCCTGACATATCTCTTGTAAGTAGTGAGTGATTAAGCTAAGAAGCCTACTTATAGCTAAAAAGCCCTAAGGCTCCCATAGCCTACAGTGAAGAAAAAGAACAAGAGGTTTTTTTTTTTAAATTTTTTATTTAAGAAATGATTAATTAACAAAACCATAGGGTAGGAGGGGTACAATTCCACACAATTCCCACCACCCAATCTCCATTTCCCACCCCCTCCCCTGATAGCTTTCCCATTCTCTATCTCTCTAGGAGCACGGACCCAGGGTCATTGTGGGTTGCAGAAGGTAGAAGGTCTGGCTTCTGTAATTGCTTCCCCGCTGAACATGGGCATTGACTGGTCGGAACAAGAGGTTTTAACAACCACTGTGCTTCAACTCAAGTATTGAGATAATATTGAAACAACTGTTAATTTCCACAACTGTGAACCCTTTAAGTACCTTACTTAGACATAAGTCAATCCAGGTAAGAGTGATCAGTAGTTTGAAAAGTACTGAGAGAGGGACCTCATAACATACTATATAGAATGGTTAAACCAAGAAGAAATATTGGAGAAATGAACCAGAACAAAATTCCAGCTAAAAGCCCCCCCAAAGCTTGAAGCACAGCACAACGAGGTCAATATCCAAACACTAAGGAATTAATCACAGGAGTGAGGAATGAGTTTTCAAGTATAGTCATCAGAAATGGGGAAACAACAAATGAGACTCTGGAAGAAAGCACAAATCATCTCAAGGTCATTAGAGAGCTGAAAAATGAAATAGCTAAGCTAATAACACAACTAGCTGAACAAACTAAAACAATATCAGAATAGGGGAACAAAAGAGCTGATCTACAGAAAACATCAGAGGGAGTAAAGAATAACATCAGTGAGGCTAAAAAAAGAATTAGCAAGATTGAGGACAAATTAGAGACAAATAAAAAGAAGTAAGAGATCTCAAAAAGAGATTAAGAGATACTGAAAGTAACAACAGATAAATATGGGAAGACTTCAAAATAAATAATGTATGTATTATAAGCTTACCAGAGGAAGAAAGAGTGGAAGGGGAAGAAAGCATTCTACAACATAATAGTTGATAACATCTCTAATCTATACAACATATAATACATAAAGGTTCAAGAAGCCAGGAGGTTCCCAAACAGAATTAACTTAAAGACACTAAGACACATCATGCTTACAATGAAAAGGAATAAGGATAAAGAAAGGATGCTGAAGGCAGCAAGAGAAAAACAAAAAATCACCTATAGAGGAAAACCCATAAGATTAGCAGCAGATGTCTCCACATAAACACTACTGGCCAGAAGGGAATGGGAAGATATCTACTGAGTGCTCAATGAGAAAGGCTTTCAACCAAGACTACTGTATCCTGTATACTGCTAGACTGTCATTCAGACTAGATAGAGACATAAAAACATTCTCAGACAAGCAACAGTTGAAAGAATCAACTATGACTAATCTTTCCCTAAATCTTTCCATATCTGATACGATAGACTTTAAAATAAATAAAATTTAAAAAGATAGAGATCAATCAACTATGACTAATCTTTCCCTAAATCTTTCCATATCTGACATTATAGACTTTAAAATAAATAAAATTTAAAAAGATAGAGATGGACATTACTTAATGCTCAGAGGATGATTTAATCAAGAGAACTTCACAGTTATTAACATCTATGCACTCAATGAGAAGCCATCTAAATACATCAAACATTGGCTAAAAGACCTACAACAATATATTAACAGCAACATTGTAATAGTATGAGATTTCAATACCCCACTCTCTTAACTTGACAGATCATTTAGGCAGAAAATTAATAAAACTATCAATAAAACTAGAACTATTGGACATTTTCAGAGTCATTCACTCCAAGAAATTAGAATATCCATTCTACTCAAGTCCACATGGGTCATTCTCGAAGATAGACCATATGTTAGGTGACAAAGACAAAAATCAGCAAATTCAAGAGCATTGAAATCATCCCAAGTATCTTCTCAGACCACACTTAACTAACACTTAACAATCAACAAAAGATTAATAATAGTCCCAAAATGTGGAAGCTCAATAGTACACTACTTAACAACTACTGGAATCAAAGAGGAAATAAAGGAAGAAATCAAAATATTTTCAGAGTTCAATGAAAATAAAGATAGGAGCCCCCACACCTATGGACTTCTAATCTTTGACAAAGGTGCCCAGACTATTCAATGAGGAAAGCAGAGTCTTTTCAATAAATGGTGTTGGAAAAAATGGGTTGAAACATGCAGAAGAATGAAACTGAACCAATATATTTCACCAAATACAAAGTAAATTCCAAGTGGATCAAGGACTTGGATGTTAGACCAGAAACTATCAGATACTTAGAGGAAAATATTGGCAGAACTCTTTTCCGCATAAATTTTAAAGACATCTTCAATGAAATGAATCCAATTACAAAGAAGACTAAGACAAGCATAAACCTATGCGACTACATAAAATTAGAAAGCTTCTGCACAGCTAAAGAAACTGCTACCTAAACCAAGAGACCCCTCACAGAATGGGAGATCTTTACATGCCATACATCAGACAAGAGGGTAATAACCAGAATATATAAAGAACTTGCAAATCTCAACAACAATACAACAAATAACCCCATCCAAAAATGAGGGGAGGACATGGTCAGAATATTCACCACAGAAGAGATCCAAAAGACCGAGAAACACATGAAAAAATGCTCCAAGTCTCTGTCAGATAAATACAAAAAAAAGACAACAATGAGATACCACTTCACTCCTGTGAGAATGTCATACATCAGAATAGGTAACAACAGCAAATACTGGAGAGCTAGTCGGGTCAAAGGAACCCTCCTACACTGCAGGTGGGAATGTAAATTGGTCCAACCTCTGTGGACAACAGTCTGGAGAACTCTCAGAAGGCTAGAAATGGACCTACCCTATGATCCTGCAATTCCTCTCCTGGGGATAGATCCTAAGGAACCCAACACACCCATCCAAAAAGATTTGTGTACACTTATGTTCTTGGCAGCACAATTTGTAATAGCCAAAACCTGGAAGCAACCCAGGTGTCCAACAACAGATGAGTGGCTGAGCAAGTTGTGGTATATATATATATACCGTGGAATACTACTCAGCTATAAAAAAAGCTTTCACCTTTTTCAGCCGATCTTGGATGGACCTTGAAAACTTCATGTTAAGTGAAATAAGTCAGAAATAGAAGGGTGAATATGGGGTGATCTCACTCTCAGGCAGAAGTTGAAAAACAAGATCAGAAAAGAAAACACAAGTAGAACCTGAACTGGAATTGGCATACTGCACCAAAGTAAAAGACTCTGGGGTGGGTGTGTGGGGAGAATACAGATCCAAGAAGGATGACAGAGGACCTAGTGGGGGTTGTATCATTATATGGAAAACTGGGAAATGTTATGTATGTACAAGCTATTGTATTTACTGTTGAATGTAAAACATTAATTCCCCAATAAAGAAATTTAAAAAAAGAAGAGAAAGATAGGAGCTAACAAAATATTTGTGACAGAGCTAAGGCAATACTCAAAGGAAAGATCACATCCATACAAGGACACATTAGGAAACAAAGAAAAGCACAAATTAACAAACTGATTACACACCTTAAAGATCTAGAAGAAGAAGAACAAATGAACCCTAAAGCAACCAGAAGGACAGAAATAAAGTTCAGGCAGAAATCAATAATATTGAAAATAAGAAAACCATACAAAAGATCAAAGAAAGTAAATGTTGGTTCTTCGAAAGAATGAACAAAATCAACAAACCTTTAGCTGGACTCACAAAACAAAAAGGGAAAAGACCCAAATAAATAGGATGGTAAATGAAAGAGAAGATATCACAACAGAAACCACAGAAAATCATCCCAGGCTTCTATGAGCAATTATATGACACCAAACTAGACAACCTGGAAGAAATGGATGATTTCCTACATACCTGTGAAGTTGCAAAATTAAATAAAGAGGAACTAGATAATATGAACAGGCCCACCACATTTAATGAAATTGAAACAGTTATCAAAATCTTCCTAAGAATAAAAGTGCTGGACCAGATGGTTTTAGAAATGAATTCTACAAAATCTTCAAGGAAGAGTTAATACTTCTACTTTCAAAAATCTTCCAGACTTATCATATGGTTTTATCAATGTTTCCTTTTTATAAATAACTTCAAAAAATCTTCCAGAAGATTGAAGACACAGGAATACTCCCTTCCAGCTTCTATGAAGCTAAAATCACTCTGATATCAAAAGCAGACAGGGACACAACCAAAAAGGAAAACTACAGACCAATATATCTACTGAACATAGATGTTAAAATATTGAACAAATATCTAGCCAACTAGATACAGCAGTATGATAAAGAGATTGTTCATCATGATCAAGTGGTTTTTATCCCAGGGATGCAAGGTTGGTTTAATATATGTAAATCGATCAATGTGATCCACCACATCAATAAAAGCAAGAACAAAAACCACATGGTTAGATCAATAGATGCTGAGAAAGCCTTTGGCAAATTCCAACATCCCTTTATGATCAAAATACTACAAAAAATGGGAATAGATGGAAAATTTCAGTATAGTGGAGTCTATATATAACAAACCTACTGCCAACATCATACTCAATGGTGAAAAACTGGAAGTATTTCCCCTCAGATCAGGTACTAGATAGGGATGCCCACTATCAACATTATTATTCAACATAGTGTTGGAATTTCTTGCCATAGCAATGTGTCAGGAGTAAGGAATTAAAGGGATACAGATTGGAAGAGAAGAAGTCAAACTCTCCCTAATTGTAGATGACAGGATACTATATATAGAAAAACCTAAAGAATCCAGCAAGAACCTTTTGGAAATCAGCAGGCAGTACAGTAAGGTGTCAGGCTACATAATAAACATACAAAGGTCAGTAACATTCCTTTATGAAAACACCAAATTAGAAGAAGATGAAATCCTGAAATTAATTCCTTTTACTATAGCAACAACAATAATAAAATATGTAAGAATAAACCTAACTAAAGAATTGAAAGATTTGTATACTGAAAATTATGAATCACTACTCAAGAAAATTGAAAAAGACACAAAGAAGTGGAAAGATATTCCATGTTCGTAGGTTAGAAGAACTAATGTCATTAAAATGAATATACTACACAGAGCCATATACAAATATAATGCAATCCCCATCAAGATCCCAACCACATTTTTTAGGAGAATAGAACAAATGCTACAGATGTTTACTGGAAGCATAAAAGACTTAGAACTGACAAAACAATCTTAAGAATAAATAACAGATCTCCCAGATCTCAAATTGTATTATAGAGCCATTGATATCAAAATTGTTTGATTCTGGAACATGAACAGAACTACTGACCAATGGAATAGAATTGAAAGCCCCCATATTTATGGACATCTAATCTTTGACAAAGGTGCCCAGTATTTTACATGGGAAAAGGGGAATCTCCTCAACAAATGGTGTTGGCTTAATTGTATTGAAATGTGCAGATAAATGAGACTGAACCATTATATGTAACCAAATACAAAAGTAAACTCCAAGTGGATCAAGGACCTGGATATCAGACCTAAAATTATCAGCTACTTAGAGGAAAATGTTGGCAGAAGTCCTTTCCATCTAAATTTTATAGACATCTACAGTGAAATGAATCCAATTACAAAGAAGATTAAGGCAATAAAAATCCAGTGGGACTACGTCAAATTAAAATGCTTCTGCACAGCAAAAGAAATCAATACTCAAAGAGTCCCCTCACAGAATGGGAAAAGACCTTTACATGCTATTCATCAGACAAGAGGCTAATAACCAAAATATACAAAGAGCTCAACAAACTCATCAAGAAAAAAATGACCCCATCCAAAAATAGGGAAAGGAGATGGATAGAAATTCACCACAGGAGTTGGGTGGTAGCGCAGTAGGTTAAGTGCACATGGCAAAAAGCTCAAGGACCTGCGGAAGGATCACAGTTTGAGTGCCTGGCTCCCCACCTGCAGGGAAGTCACTTCACAAATGATGAAGCAGGTCTGCAGGTGTCTATCTTTCTCTCCTCCTCTCTGTCTTCCCCTCCTCTCTACATTTCTCTTTGTCCTATCCAACAACAATCACATCAATCATAACTATAACATAAAATAAGGGCAACAAAAGGAATAAATAAATAAATAAAATATTTTTAAAAATTCACCACAGAAGAGATTTGAAAAACACATGAACAAATGCTCCAAGTCATTGATTGTCAGAGAAATGCAAATAAAGACAAGGAGATACCACTTCACTTTGTGAGAATGCCATACATCAGAAAAGATAGTAGCAACAAATGCTGGAGAGGTTGTAGTGACAAAGGAACACTCCTGCACTGCTGGTGGGAATGTCAATTGGTCCAACCTCTGTGGAGAGCAATCTGGAGAACTCTCAGAAGGCTAGAAATGGACCTACCCTATGACCTTGCAATTCCTCTCCTGGGGATATATCCTAAGTAATCAAACACAACCATCCAAAACGATTTTTGTATATGCATGTTCATAGCAGCACAATTTGTGACAGCCAAAACCTGGAAGCAACCTAGGTGTCCAACAACAGATGAGTTGCTGATCAAGTTGTAGTTTTGTACACAATGGAATACTACTTAGCTATTTAAAATGATGACCCCAGATCAGATCAAATCTATGGGCTTTACAGTCAACAATATTTATACACCTTTCCCATATTGGCAGCTACTCTCTTCCCTGATCCAGCTTTCTATCCCTTTTTCCAGCCATGACATCATCTCCCCAGACAATAACTTGGGTCCACCTGAATATCAAATGTGAGGCTCAGGAAAAAACTAATAGTCATGGGACCTTTGGAATATACCTAAAGTAGACCTACTAGCCATTTCCAAAAGGGAGACCCCAAATCTTCATTTGCAATATTCTAGCCTATAGTTTTTATATTAATCAATAATTTGTATGGCTTTATATGTAAACTCTTTTTCAGCCACCAGGTTCCAGATGCTACCATGATGCAAACCATAATTTTAGGGCAGATGACCCCACCAATGTGTCTTGGAGCCCTACTTCCCCAGAGTTCTGCCCCACTAAGGAAAGAGGGAAACAGACTGGGAGTATGAATTGACCTGTCAATGCCCATGTTCATTGCGGAAGCAATTACAGAAGCCAGACCTTTCACCTTCTGCACCCCATAATGACCCTGGATCCATACTCCCAGAAAGGTAAAGAATAGGGAAGCTATCAGGGGAAGGGATGGGGTGCTGGAAATTGTGTGGAGTTGTACCCCTCGTATCTTATGATTTTTGTCAGTGTTTGCTTTTTATAAATAATTTTAAAAAAAATAAAATGATGATTTCACTGATTTCAGCCCATCTTGGACGGAGCTTGAAGAAACCATGTTAAGTGAAATAAGTAAGAAATAGAAGGATGAATAAGGGATGATCTCACCCACAGGCAGAAGTTGAAAAACAAGATCAGAAGAGAAAACACTTAGCAGAACTTACTATGAAGTTGGCATACTTCATTGTAAGTTACTGTACCAAAGTAAAAGGCTCTGGGCGGGGGGAGATGTTGGGGGGAGGGGTTCAGGTCCTGGAACATGATGGCAGAGGACTCATTGGTGGTTGTATTATTGTGTGGAAAACTGGGAAATGTTATGCATGCACAAAGTAATGTAGTTACTGTTCACTGTAAAATATTATCCCCCCCAAAAAATGAGAGAGAAAATATGTTGGAGACATGGAATGTTCACAGTACCACTGTCTTCTTCCTACTTACTTAAAAAGACTATAGTACTAACACATAAAATGGCTTTTGGTTGGTCTTTTACTCTACAGCCAAGAATTGAAAAAAGAATGTTTAGCACACATATAAAAACTCACAGATTTTTTCTTTTCCTGTTTTTTAAAAAATTATTTATAAAACAAGAAATAAAGAATATCAACAAGACCATAAGATAAGAGGGGCATAATTCTACCAATTCCCACCACTAGAGTTCTGTATCCCATCCCATCCCTTGAAGGCTTTCCTATTTTTTATCTCTCTGGGAGCATGGACCCAGGATCATTATGGGGTACAGAAGGTAGAAGGTCTGGCTTCTGTAATTGCTTCTCCATTGGACATGGACATTAGGAAGTGGATCCATACCCCCAGCCTCTTACTATATTTACCTAGTTGGGCAGGGCTCTGGAGAGATGAGATTCCAGGACACATTGGTGAGGTTTTCTGCCTGGAGAAGTCAGGTTGGCATTATGGTAGTATCTGCAACTTGGTGTCTGAAAAAGGATCAAGATATAAAGAAGAATTTTTTTAATAACCAGAAACCTAAAGGCAAGAATATAGCAGAGATTTGGGGTCCCCATTTTGGAAAAAGATAGTAGGTCTATTTTAGGTAGATTTCAAGGGGCTCATGACTAATAATTTTTGTCTGAGCCTGACCACTACCATGCAGTGGACCAAAGGTATTGTCTAGGGAGATGGTATCAGTTAGAAACAGGACTAGAAAGCTGGGTCAGGGAAGAAAGTAGCTTCCAAACCTGGGAAATGTATATAAAGACCATTAACTATAAACCCCATCAATGGATCAGGGGCCTATTTTCTGTGCAGAACCTCTACATCCTGTAGGTCTGGGCATGCATTCTATTTTCATAGCTAGGAACATTCTAGGCTTCACCCACAGAGAGGCCCATCTTCCTCAAGTGGTAGAGGATTTTGTCCTAGCCTCCCTTCAGAGAATGTGGCAGTCAGTCCCTATCATTGTTGATCCACATTGAGGGCAGGGTCTATAAGGCTCACCAAGGGTTCCACTATGTTATTCCTAATGGAGATGACCAATGACAGTGGAGAAAGGGATCTGTTAGAGGTCTAGGCCCATCATGTCTGTGTGGGAATCCTAGGACTCTCTGACTAGAGCCTGAGGAGGTGAGGTAGCCTGGTAATAATCAAAAGAGCTATCATTAATGTATGCTGGTCCCTTGTCTTTTTCCAGCTTATATAATCCTTAATTTGTCAGAAAAGACTAGTCTTGGGCTGATTGAGGGAAGTGAAATAGGAAGTAGAAGAGAAAGGTACCTAGGTCTAAGTAGAAAATATCTGATTAAGTACTTTTTGTTTTTTTTTTTTTAGGTCTTTCTACTTGCTTCCCTCACTTATTGGGTCACTGCAAACTACTGTGTATTTTTGCTTTAAAGTATATATTTTCCCCTAGCTTATGGATACATGTGCATGTGTGCTTTTCTCTTGCACCCTGGTCTATATCTAAGTGCTGGGTATTTGTTAGGAAGTGCACCACCCAAAATGGAATTAGAGTCCTATGAGCTAGAGAATGGTCTCACCAGAGTACTGGAGCTGAATCATTCATCAACGGATTTGTATACAGTGTGTGCACACAACTAAATATTACTAATTGGGAGTAATTGGAAAGGACTTCACATGAATTTCAAAAGTTCTAAATAATGGAAGAGTTTCAAAGAAATACAGTTTTATAATTATAAATACATCTACTAACATCAACTAAGAACAAATTGCTGCCAAGTGGATTTCCTGCCAGATGTGATTTAATAATGAAAGCATTTCTTATAGTTAAATGTTTAATTAGGATGGCCAGGAAGATGACCAAGACCGGATATTTAACTCAAACAACTTACTGTCCAGAAACTAAGTAGATAAAATTCTATACAAGTGTACTATCAAGGGCAAAAGCTGAAGAAAGACAGCTGTTAAAATTGAGGAGTGTATAGATTTTGATAAAGAGGCCAAGAAAAGTGTTCTGACTTGCTTACTTGCCTCAAACTTAAAAAAAAAATTATAAAATGGAAATATTGACAAGACCATATGATAAGAAGGGTACAATTCTATACATTTCCACCACCAGAGTTATGTATCCCATTCCATCCCTTGAAAACTTTCCTATTCTTTATCCCTCTGTGAATATGGAACCAGGATCATTTTGTGGTGCAGAAGGTGGAAGGTCTGACTTCTGTAATTGCTTTCCCTGTGAACATGGGCATTGACAAGTCAATCCACACTCCCATCCTATTTCTCTCTTCCCTAGTGGGGCAGGGATCTGAGGAAGTGGGGTTCCAGGGTACATTGGTGAGATCATCTGCTCTGGGAAGTCAGGTTGGCATCATGGTAGCATTTGGAACCTGGTGGCTGAAAAACAATTAAGATATAAAGCAGAATAAATTGTTGACTACTCATGAACTTAAAGGCAAGAATATTGCAGACTGAGATTTGGGAGTATTCATTTTGGAAAAAGCTAGTAGAACTATTTTAGGTATATACCAGGAGCCTATGACTTTACTAGTTTTTGTCTTCACCTGACAGCTAACATGCAGGTCAACCTAAGGTATTGTTTGGAGAGATGGTGTCATTGTGTAAAAAGGATCATAAAGGTGCATCATGGAACAAATAGAAAAAGTATTTAAATATTGTTAACTATAAACGCCATCAATTTGATCTGGGCCCATATTCAGCTCAGGAGCCTATGTAACCTCTGCATTTCTGTAGGTCTGAGCTCACACTCTGTGGTCAGGGCTAGGAACATTCCAGGCTGCACTAATTTCAGTAACCATCTTCCTACAGTAGTAAAGTATGTTTCCCAACCTCCCTTTGGAGAATGGAACAGCCCCTACCATTGTTGATTCACATTAAGGACAAGATCTTATAGGGGCCCACAAAGGGGACCATTATGTTGTTCCTAATGGAGGTGACCAGTGACAGTAGAGAGAGGTATCTGTTAGAGGTCTAGGCCCATCATGTCTAATCACTGACTAGGGCAACAGGTGATGGGGTCACCTGGTAATGGCCAAAGAGTCCTCATTAAAGTATGCCAGTCTTGTGGTCCGGGAGGTGGCACAGTGGATCAGGCATCGGACTTTGAAGTGTGAAGTCCTGAGTCCAGTTCCTGGCAGCACATGTATCAGAGTGATGTCTTGTTCTTTCTCTCTCTCCTTCTATCTTTATCATTAATAAATAAATAAAATCTTTAAAAAAAGAATGCCTCCTATATTAATAAAAAAATAAAGTATGCCAGTCTCTTGCCCTTATTCAACCTTTGTACTACTTACTTTGTCTGACAAGGTTTGCTTTGGAGTGATTGAGGGAAGTATAATAGGAAGTAGGTGAGGAGGGATCTATGTCTAAGTAGAAACTTTCATTGGATACTCTTTGTTGTCATTTTTAGGTCTTTTGACTTGCTTGCTGTACTTATTGGGTCACTCTAAACTGTTGTGCACTTTTACTTTTAGGTATATATTTTCCTTTAACTTATGGATACATGTGTACATATGCCCTATCTCATGGACACTGGTCTATATCTAGATTTTGAGGTTTTGTTAGGAAGTGCACTATGCAAAATGGAAATAAGGAGTCCTATGAGCTAGGACATGCCTCACCAGAGTAATGAAACCGGAGAGCTGACATTCCACACCTAATGTCTCTGGACACAATCCGAAGTGAAACATGTGGAGGTGGTACTGTTTGCACTAGCCTCAAACTCAACAAGGACACTAAGTGCTAGTATATCAAAGTTTCATTTCCTTTGAAAGTTTGTGTTGTGTGTGAAAATGCTAAGAGAACTTCTAGGAAAGATTTGGAACTGTCTTTCACAAACTTCTAAGTTAAAAAAAAAAAACCTTGTTTTGCAGATGAGAAGCAATCTGAGATAAACCTTGACAAAGAAGAGAGGCAAACAGAAGAAATGAAGGATTTCAAGTAAACAAACAAGTTCCGGTATAAAGGAAGAAAGAAATGGAGATTGGAATCCTCCTGCTGATGTGCCAGGGTATAATTGGAACCATCTTATTTTCACCACCTGTTTTCTTTCTATGCCTTTCACCTGGAGATTACCCATGTTTTCTTGATTGTGTTTGTAATCTAATGAATATTTTAAGTGAACTCAATGAAATAAGATACCAGTTAGTGTTAAGATATGTTGGGTGGATTTAAAAATGTATATCAAAACCATATTGTGAAAGTCTACTTCCAACATCCATGTGGCACCAGCTGGGACCACTTTCTTTTTTTTAACTTTTACTGTATTTTATTTCATTGTATTTTATTTTATCAGTGATTTAAACTGTAATGTACCAGGGGTATAATTCCATACAGTTCTCACTACCAGAGTTCTGTATGTGCAATAGTCCTCCCAAAATCACCAAGATGGGTTGATTATCTATCTATCTATCTATCTATCTATCTATCTATCTATCTATCTATCAATCATCTATCTAACTATCTACCTATTATATTATTTCTGCAGTCTTTTACAATGATTCTGCCTTCAGCCCATTTCTTTTTTATTTTATTTTTTTTGCTTTTTTTTTACTTAAGAAAGTATTAATTAACAAAACCATAAGGTAGGAGGGGTACAATTCCACACGATTCCCACCACCCATTCTCCATATCCCACCCCCTCCCCTGATAGCTTTCCCATTCTCTAGCCCTCTGGGAGCATGGACCCAGGGTCATTGTGGGTTGCAGAAGGTAGAAGGTCTGGCTTCTGTAATTGCTTCCCCGCTGAACATGGGCGTTGACTGGTCGGTCCATACTCCCAGTCTGCCTCTCTCTTTCCCTAGTAGGGTGTGTCTCTGGGGAAGTGGAGCTCCAGGACATATTGGTGGGGTCTTCAATCCAGGGAAGCCTGGCCGGCATCCTGATGACATCTGGAACCTGGTGAGAGCATATATTCACACCTATCCATAAACTACTGCAAAATACATACCTGAAAGCAGAAGTACACTAGAGTTTGCAGTGAGTATCCCCCTAACACTTCCTCTCCACTATTCCAAGCTTTAGGTCCATGATTGCTCTTTTTTATTTTTTAAATATTTTTTATTTTCTATTTATAAAAAGGAAACATTGACTAAACCATAGGATAATAAGGTTACAACTCCACACAGCTCCAACCACCAGACCTCTGTATCCAATCCCCTCCCTTGATAGTTTTCCTGTTCTTTAACCCTCTGGCAGTATGGACCCAAGGTCATTGTAGGATGCAGAGGTTGAAGGTCTAGCTTCTTTAATTGCTTCCACGCTGAACATGGGCATTGACAGGTTGATCTATACTCCCAGCCTGTCTCTCTCTTTCCCTGGTGGGGGAGGGCTCTGGGGAAGCAGAGCTCCTGGACAAATTGGTGGGGTTGTCTGTACAGGGAAGTCTGGTCAGCATCATGCTAGCATCTGGAACCTGCTGGTTGAAAAGAGAGTTAATAAACAAAGCCAAACAAATTGTTGACCAATCATGGACTTAAGGGCTGGAATAGTGCAGATGAAGATTTGGGGGTCTTCCATTTTATAGATAGCTAGTAGGCATATTTTAGTTAAATTCCAAAGGGTCTGGGGCTATATTAGTTTTTTTCCCTTTTCTCTTTGCCCCTGATATGCCAATTGATTGAAGAAGTTATTGTCTGAGGAGACGATGTCATGGCTGGAAAAAGGACCAGAAAGCTGGATCAGGGAAAAGAGTAGCTCCCCAATATGGGAAAGCAGTGTAAATATTATTGACTGTAAACCCCATGGATTTGATGTGATCTGGGGCCCATAATTAGCTTAGGAGCCTGTGTGACCTCTGCATCCCTCTAGATGTGAGCTCACATTTTAGGTCATGAGTAGGAACATTCCATGCTGTTCCAATATCGACCCATCTTCCTCAAGTGCAGAATAGAATATATTGTCCATCCTCCTTTCAGAGAATGGAACATTCTCTACCACTGTTGATCCAAGTTGAGGGCAAGGTCCTATGGGGGTCCACAAAGGGGTCTGTTTTGTTGTTCCCGATAGAAATGACCTGAACCAATGGAGAGAGGGATTTATTAGAGTTCTAGGCCCATCAAATCTGTTTGGGAATCTCCAGACTCCCTGATTAGGACCTCAGCTGATGGAATGGCCTGAGAGTGGCTGAGATGGTACTCGATGCATTGAATAGGTTGGGATTGGTGGATGCAATATCATTTGGTATGAGTTTAGAGAAGCATGCAGGAAAGTGAGCCCCACCCCAGTGGTTTCAGGATTGCGGGAAATATAGGTCAATAGAGGAAGTGGGAGGTTCCTGCCGTCTTAGGGTTTAAGAAGACAATAGATAGTTATTGCTATAATCACATTGTTTGGCAAGTGGGTTAACTTTGAAAATCTCTTTGTTAGGATTTGCTGTATCATACACACCATCACCATATTTTATGTTCTTTGACGTTATTTGTATATATAGCTGTGCCACTGTTTGCTTCTTCTGTTCTCCCTGGACTAAGCTTTTAAGAGAGTCAATATATCAAAGACTCAGCCTATGTATTAAAAAGACTCAGTCCGTGCTTTAAAATGTTTGAGACATTCAGTCAGTTTTTCCCCTCTCATATTGCTTAAATAGTGCTTTATATGACTAAAAATTAATAGGAGTGTACATAAACACCATTCTCACCACCAAAAGACTGTCTCTGATCCAATCCCCACTCCACCCCCACCCCCCTCCCCATGAAGCTGAATATCCACCCTCACCCTCAACCCAGAGTTTTTAAATTAAGTGCTCTACTCCAGATTTAGTCAAATCCTGCTTTTAGTTTCCCTTTCTGTTCTTCTTTCTCAACTTCTGTTGATGAGTGGAATCACCCCATACTCATCTTTATCTTTCTGACTTAGCTCACATAACACAATTCCTTCTAGCTCCATCCAAGATGTGTCAGAGAAGGCGGGTTCATTGTTCTTAAGAGCTGCATAGTATTCCATTTTGTATATATACCACAGGTTTCTCAGCCACTCATCTGTTGTTGGGCACCTGGGTTGCTTCCAGGTTTTAGCTATTACAAATTGTGCTGCAATGAAAATAGGTGTACACATATCTTTTTGGTTGGGTGTTAAGAAGTTCTTGGGGTATGTCCCTTGGTTGGGTGTTCAGATGACCTCAGGGTATATCCCCGGAGAGGAATTACTGGGTCATATGGAAGGTCCATGTCTAGCCTTGTGAGAGTTCTCCAGACTGCTCTCCACAGAGGCTGGACCAATTTACATTCCTACCAGAAGCACAGAAGGGTTCCTCTGTCTCCACAGCCTCTCCAGCATTTGTTGCTGCTGTCCATTTTGATGTATGTCATTGTTACAGGAGTGAGGTGGTATCTCAATGTTGCCTTAATTTGCATTTCGCTGACAATCAGTGACCTGGAGAAGTTTTTCATATGTTTGTTAGCCTTTTGAATCTCCTCTGAGGTTAATGTTTTGTTCATATCCTCTGCCCATTTTTAGATGGGATCATTTGCTTTTTTGGTGCTAAGTTTTCTGAGCTATTTGTATATTTTGGTTATTAGTCTCTTGTCTGATGTATGGCATGTGAAGATCTTTTCCCATTCTTTTTTTAAAAATTTTTTATTTAAGAAAGGATTAATGAACAAAAACATAAGGTAGGAGGGGTACAACTCCACACAATTCCCACCACCCAATCTCCATAACCCACCCCCTCCTATGATAGCTTTCCCATTCTCTAGCCCTCTGGGAGCATGGACCCAGGGTCACTGAGGGTTGCAGAAGGTAGAAGGTCTGGCTTCTGTAATTGCTTCCCCACTGAACATGGGCGTTGACTGGTTGGTCCATACTCCCAGTCTGCCTCTCTCTTTCCCTAGTAAGGTGGGTCTCTGGGGAAGCTGAGCTCCAGGACACATTGGTGGGGTCTTCAATCCAGGGAAGCCTGGCCAGCATCCTGGTGGCATCTGGAACCTGGTGATTGAAAAGAGAGTTAACATACGAAGCCAAACAAATTGTTGAGCAATCATGGATCCCAAGCTTGGAATAGTGGAGAGGAAGTGTTAGGGAGGTATGGGATCATCCCATACTCAAACTGCAAACTCTAGTGTACTTCTGCTTTCAGATATATATTTTGCAGTAGTTTATGGATACGTGTGAACATAAGCTCTCTCTCACAGAAACTGGTGTATATCTAGGTTATGGGACTTTATTGAAAGTGAACCACCTGAGATGAAATTAGAGTGGACTATAAAAGGAAAGGTCTCACCCGAGTAATGAAGCTGAAGGGTTGTCATTCCACACGTGAAGTCTCTGGACACAGTCTGAGGTGAAGCATGTTGAGGTGGCAATCGTTGCGTTGGTTAGGTTGTGATCGGTGGATGCAATATTATTTGGTATGGATTGGGAGACGCATACGGGAAAGTGGGCCCTATCCAAGGGTTCCAGGACTGGGGGAAGTAGGGGCTCTATAGTGGAGATGTGAGGTTCCTGCTGTCTTAGGGTTCAAAAAGACAATCGATAGTTAATGTTATCATCACATTATTTGGTAATTGGGTTAACTTTGAAAAGTCCTTTTGTTATGGTTTGCTGTACAGTATCCAGTATCTTTTATATAGCTGTGCTATTGGATGCTTCTAATCTACTTGGTCTAGGCTTTTGAGAGAGTCCGCATATCAAATACACAGCCTATATATTAAAAAGATTCAGTTTGTGTTTTGAGAAACTTTGAGACATACAACTGATTTTCCCCCTCTCATATTAATTAACTACTGATTTATATGTCGACATTTTGCTAGGAGTGTACATAAACACCATTCTCACCACCAAAAGACTGACCCATCCCTCCCACCCACTCCCATGCCTCACTGGCCCAGGAAGCTGCATGTCTACCCCTCACCACAGGGTTTTTACTTTGGTGCCCTACTTACAATTTGGTCAGGTCCTGCTTCTAGTTTCCCTTTCAGATCTTCTTCAACTTCTGTTGATGAGTGGGATCATCCCATACTCATCTTTATCTTTCTGACTTAGCTCACTTAACATAATTCCTTCTAGCTCTGTCCAGGATGGGTCAGAGAAGGTGGGTTCATTGTTCTTGATAGCTGCATAGTATTCCATTGTGTATATATACCACAGCTTTCTCAGCCATTCATCTGTTGTTGGGGCACCTGGTTTGCTTCCAGGTTTTAGCTATTATGAATTGTGCTGCTATGAACATAGGAGTACACACCTCTTTTTGGTTGGGTGTTATGGAGTCCTTGGGGTATAACTCCAGGAGAGGAATTACTGGATCATATGGAAGGTCCATGTCTTGCTTTCTGAGAGTTTTCCAGACTGCTCTCCACAGAGGCTGTACCAATTTACATTCCCACCAGCAATGTAAAAGGGTTCCTCTGTCCCCACATCCTCTCCAGCATTTGTTGCTGAGATCTTTTCCCATTCTGTGAGGGGTATCTTTGTTTGGCTCTGCAGAAGTTTTTCAATTTGATGTAGTCCCATAGGTTTGTTTCTGCTTTAGTCTTCCTTGCAATTGGGTTTGTTTCATCAAAGATTTCTTTGAGGTTTAGGTGGGAAAGTGATCCATCATTGTTTTCCTCTAAGTATTTTATAGTTTCTGGTCTAGAAATCCATGTCCTTGAACCATTTGGAGTTGATTTTTGTTTCTGATGAGATAAGGTGGTTTAGTTTAATTCTTCTGCATGTTACAACCCAGTTTTTCCAGCACCATTTATTGAACAGAGCTTCCTTCTGCCGTTTTATACTTTGGGCCCCCTTATCAAAGATTAGATGTTCATAGGTGTGGAGGTTTAGTTCTGTGCTTTCAATTCTGTTCCACTGGTCTGTGTGCCTATTTTTGTTCCAGTACCAGGCTGTTTTGATGATGATGGCCTTATAATATAGTTTGAGATCTGGGAGTGTGATGCCAACATTTCTGTTTCCTTTCCTCAAGATTGTTTTGGAAATTCTAGGTGTTTTCTGGTTCCAGATAAATGATTTTAGTTTTCTTTTTCTATTCTCTTAATAATCTTGATGGAACTTTGATGGGTATTGCATTAAATTGGTGTATGGCTCTGGTGATAATATTCATTTTGATGATATTAATTCTTCCAATCCATGAGCATGGGATGTCTTTCCATTTCTTGGTATCATTTTTTATTTCCTTGAATAGTGACTCATAGTTTTCAGTATACAATTTTTTTACTTCTTTGGTCAACTTTACCACTAGATATTTTATTGATTTCGCTGCAACAGTGAATGGTAGTGATTTCTGGATATCTTCTTTTTCAGATTTAGCATTTGCATAAAAAATTTAAATAAATATTTTTTTTCATTATGTTATTTACTCTAAAATGTTTACTCACCCTTCCTCGCCATCTTGGCTCTGCCCATTTTTTATTGTTTAATTTGCTTTTCTCCCCTTTTGTTGCCCTTGTTGGTTTTTTTGTTGTAGTTATTGTTATTTATTTATTTCCCTTTTGTTGCTCTTGTTTTATTGTTGTACTTATTGCCATTGTTGTTACTGTTGTCATCATTGTTGGATAGGACAGAGAGAAATGGAGAGAGTAAGGGAAGACAGAGAGGGAGAGAAAAATATAGACACCTTTAGACCTGCTTTACCACCTGTAAGGTGACTCCCTTAAAGGTGGGGAGCCAGGGGCTTGAATCGGGATCCTTACACAGGTCTTTGTGTTTTGTGCCAGTGTGCTTAACTCGCTGCATACTGCCTGATCCCCCCCCCTTTTTTTTTTTCCTCCTCCAGGGTTATTGCTGGGCTCGGTGCCTGCACCGTGAATCCACCGCTCCTGGAGGCCATTTTTTTCCCCCTTTTGTTGCCCTTGTTGTAGCTTCCTTGTGGTTACTATTATTATTGCCCTTGTTGACGCAATTTGTTGTTGGATAGGACAGAGAGAAATGGAGAGAGGAGGGGAAGACAGAGAAGGGGAGAGAACGATAGACACCTGCAGACCTGCTTCACCGCCTGTGAAGAGACTCCCCTGGAGTTGGGGAGCCGGGGGTTCGAACCGGGATCCTTACTCCGGTCCCTGCGCTTTGTGCCACATGCGCTTAACCCACTGCGCCACCGCCCGACCCCCCTGACCCCCTTTTTAATACTTTATTTATTTGTTAGACAGAGGCAGAAATTTAGAGGGTAGGAGGAGATAAAAAGAGAAAGACACCTGTAGTCCTGCTTCACCATGTGTGAAGTTTTTCCCCACTGCAGGTGGGGATTAGGGGCTTGAATCTGGGTCGTTGTGCACTTAACCAGGTGCTCTGCCACCTGCCCCCCAGGCCCTTCCTAGTTCACCCCTATATCTATTACTACTTCCAAGTTTCTTTCCTTTTTTCCTCTTCTCTCTCAGATAAGTGAAACCATGCCTGGCTTCCTCTGCTGTTTTCCAGCTTCTCTTTCCTTTGCAGTGGCCACTTTCTACAAATTACTTACCCTCCTTACATCCGAACTAGCTCAAGCTGAGCTTTTTGGATAGTAATTGAATGCATGCACTTAGAAGTCATAATTGGATATCTATTAAGCTATGGACCTTTGACTACACACCAAGATACTCCAGTCAAAATAATAATTAACTTTATTCCAATATTTAACTTGAGTCTGTCAAACCTACTAAAATAAACCTGACAGTACTCATCTATTTTTTTTCACCATAATAATTTCCTGTTGCCTCATCCTCCTTAAGAGGCAACTGCATATAACACTTTCACAGTTCACCCTCCTGACAATCCTCTATGCCTGGATCTTTTAAAATTATTTATTCTGTCCTCTTTCTCCAACTAGGGCGGCATTGTAATCTATAAGTGAACTTCCCCCCAATATATAGTCATTTTTTCCATTTGTCAGACTCATCACTTTTCTGTGTTGTTTTTTCAAATATATTTCAACATTCTAAATCTATAAGGCTTGCCCTAGTCTCTCTCTCTCTCTCTCTCTCTCTCTCTCTCTCTCTATCTCTCTTCCGACACAAAACATACACACAATCCCTCAAATATCCAATATGAGTTACAGTCATTTCTGCAATAGCACATGTTTTTATAAGAACACATATAAGTCCCTTTCAAGCCTTTGAAGGTAGCAACAAATTTGATCGGTTTTTACAAATTTCTAAATAGATATTCCCAAAACTTGAAGGTGGTGGATAGATAGCTTTTTTGGAGACCAGATACAACACTCCCAGAATCTCCCAATAGACCTTCTTTGTATTAACTTGCTTGGTTGTTACTAGTTTACAACCCTCCCAGTTGCCAGCTACCACTAGATGTCCCTCCTAGACAATTGTGAAATACAAGCCCATTTCCATTCTTCCTAAGGTCTCTCAAGTCTGAGAGGCATCGGTGTTCAGATAGACCTGCCTAGTTGGACAACAAACCTGACTCATAAGAAAGGGTGATTTCCTGCCTAGTGGTGATTCTTCCTCTGAATCTATCTTCATAAATCTAACAGGGGCAGGGGAAGTAGTTTTTTCCTTCTAAACCAGAGAGGGTTTCTTGGTGTTGCTTGAAGACATGGAGTTGTCACTGCTTTACCTCGGTCTTTTCATGTCCTCATAGACTCGGGTGTGATTTTCTCTACACACCTTTTCTCTCCATCACCTCATCCTTCTTTCCTCTGTGTCTGCTTTGATCTCATCAATGGGAAAATGGTGAGGCTCATAGAACATGATTCATTGGGTGTTTTAGTAGATGCCTGCCAGGGTGACCCTGGATGAGTCACATCCTGGCAGAATCCTCTCCTCTCCTGTGATGTGGAGATGGTGGCTTTCTTCTTAACCCATGTAATATAGCAAAGCTCATGCCCATAGCTGTCTCTCAGTATGGAGTAACAATAAAAGGGTTTTTACAGGTGTAATGAAGATTCCTAATCTTTTGACTTTGAGTTAATTAAAAGGGAGATTATCATGGGTTAAACTGACCTATTCAAATAAGCTATTTTTTCTCTACTATTTTTTTTAATGTACACCCACAATAACACTGCATTTTTTAAAATTCCCCAAACCTAGATATAGACCAGGTCCTCTGAGATAGAGCATATGTTTACACATGTCCATAAACTAGGGCAAAATATATACCTGAAAGCTGAAGTACACAGTCTGCAGTGAGTACCCCCCAATACTTCATCTACACTATTCTAGCCTTTAGGTTCAAGATTGTTCAACAACACTGCATTTTAATGAATAACTAAAAACTATACATAAATCAGACTAATAGATAAAATAGCCATTACACTGGTTCATTAGTCAAATAGAAGTATACTTTTTAAATGTATTAGTATTTGGAGATGTTTATACATATCTTTTTTGCATTTGAGCTTAATGTCATTTATAGTTAGAAAATACACCTTGTATTATTTACTCTTCCACTTATAAAAGTCTTACTTTCATGATTGTAGTCATATGAATGCTTGAAACATATGCAATTTATATGATTCTTTGATACAGTGTTCAACAAATTCTACTGCTTTAAAAAAATTTGTTAGTGATTTAAATGATGAACAAGATTGTAAGATCTCAGGGGTATAATTTCACACAGTTCCCACCCACCAGAGTTCCGCAACCCATCACCCCATGCCCTCCATAGGAAGCTTCTCTAGTCTTTATCCTTCTGGGAGTATGGACCTAGGATCATTGTGGAGTGTATGTAGAAGGTGGAAGGTTTTGCTTCTGTATGTGCTTCTCCACTAAACATGGCAGTTGGCAGGTAGATCCATCTCCCCCCAGCCTGTTTCTGTCTTTCCCTAGTGGGGTAGGGTTCTGGAGTGATGAGGTTCTAGGACACATTGGTGAGGTCATCTTCCCAAGAAAGTCAGGATGGACTCGTAGTAACATCTGAAACTTGGTGTTTGAAAGGCATTAAATATAAAGCAGGACAAAATATTTAATAAACAGGAACCCAAAGATAGGAATAGAACAGATGAAATGAGTATCTACATGTGAGAAGAAGCTAAGAAGTCTATTTTAGGTATGTGCCAAGGGGCTCATGAAAATCCAGGCCTTGCCTACAGTTGAGGTCTCCAAGCAACAGAGACTCCCCTCCTGCACTCATTCCATAAATCAAATGGCCATCAGTTCCACAGCTATAAGAACACAGGTCCTGCCAGCAGCCTGGGGGTAGGGAAGGTGGTTAGGAATGGACATTTCTTTAGTCAAAATACCAAGATACAGGAGAGCCAAAGCCATAATAAGAGCCTATCACATTTTGAACACAGCACTGAATAACTTGTGCCCAGATTCATGATTCACAGAAATGCCTAGATAAGAAATAGGAAACACTTCAAATTGCATGTAGAAAGCACCATGACTGATCATATTCAACAAACTAAGATTTGTAACACTTAACTATATGAGTAACCGGAAATCTTTATGCCATGCCAGAAGTCTCTGTGCTCCTGGCTTTTGAAAGTAGAAAAATGGAGGGGGACTGGATGGTGGCAGACCTGGTTGAGCACATATGTTACAGTGAACAAGAACCTGAGTTTGAACTCCAGGTCCCCATCTGCAAGGGGAAAGCTCTGTGAGTGGTGAAGCAGGGCTGCAGGTGTCTCTCAATCTCTCTCCTTCTCTATCTCCCACTTCCCTTTCTATTGCTATCTCTATCCAATAAATAAATAAAGATAATAAAATAAATAAATAAAAAGAAAAGAAAAATGGAGGACAAGGGGCCGGGCAGTGGTGCAACTAATTATGTGCACACACTACAGTGCACAAGGACCTAAGTTTGAGCCTCTGGTCACCACCAACACGAGTGGTGAAGAAGGGCTGCAGGTGTCTCTCCATCTCTCTCCCTCTCTATCCCCCTACTCCTCTTAATTCTTCACTGTCTCTGTCCAATAATAAATAAAGCTTAAAAAATGGAGGACGCTTATCATTATTGCTTTCACAAAAGAAAAATATTTCTGTTGTATTTTGTCACACCCTAAGTTACCCAAGTGTGGGATCTCATTGCAGCTGACAGCTGGGGAGGGCAGGTAATGGATCTGCTCACCATGGGGACATGGCTAACAGGCAGCAGGGCTTTACCTGTGGTCTCTTGCTCTGAGATACAGACTGGATTTTCTCCTTAAAGGGCATAACAAGAGCTGCCTAAATGAAACTCATGTGTTTCAGTATTCTTCTTCCTCCTGCTGCTCCTCTTCCCCACCTCATCCTCCTCTCCTCCACCCCCCTCCTCCTTTTTCTTCTCCTTCTTCTTCTTCTTCTTCTTCTTCTTCTTCTTCTTCTTCTTCTTCTTCTTCTTCTTCTTCTTCTTCTTCTTCTTCTTCTTCTTCTTTTCTCTCTCTCTCTCTCTCTCTCTCTCTCTCTCTCTCTCTTTTTCTCTCCCTCCCTACCTTCAGGGTTATTGCTGGGGCTTGGTGCCTGCACTACAAAACCACTGCTCCTGGAGGCCATTTTTCCCCTTCCATTTAATGGAATAAGCCATATAGAAATTGAGAGAGGAGGGGAAGCTAGAGAGGGTGAGAGAAAGACACTTGAAGATCTGCTTTACCACTTGTGAAGCTTCCCCCTACAGGTGGGGAGCTGGGTGCTTGAACCCAGTTCCTTGTGCTTCCTATTATGTGAACTTAAACCAGTACAACACTGACTTGCCCCCTTTCTAGTATTCTTCAAAGTAATGTCAGATCTGTGACTTCTAATTTTTATGGCTGAGCCTCTTCTTCATTGTTGTATGAATTAGTGAATTAAAAAGTGTGTTAATTTTGATACTAATATGTCATTCCCAACAGATAACTCATGATCTTCTTTCTTGCATCAAAGCCTGGCTTTTACAGCCATGCTCCAAGTAGAGGAAGGGGCTCAGGTTTTCATGCCCAAGACCCTTTCTCTTGCTCTATTCTTCTCAGTGGATGGAGAGAATGGAGGTGGAATACATTTGAAGAAGAGAACACAGGCATGTTCTCATACTGTCTCCTCTCATGGGTAGAGCATGGTCATTGCTGGTCACATTACACTTCTCTCAATGTTGTGGACTGCTCCCGACTCAGTAAAGCTCTAACCCTCAGTAGGATGGTATTTGGAGATAAACTTTTGGAAGGCAGGGGAGTTAGCATAATGGTTATGCAAAGAATCTCTTATGCCTGAGGCTTCAAAGTCTCAAGTTCAACCTACATAGCCCCATAAGCCAGAGTTAACCAGTGTTTTGGTAAATGAAAGAAAGGATGAACTTCGGGCAGGTCATTACTTAAAGTCATCCAGTATGTGTGTTTTTTTAAAAATTATTTATTTATTTATTATTGGATAGAGATGAAGAGGAATTTAGAGGAAAGGGGGAGATAGAGAGGGAAAGAGACAGAGACACCTACAGCTCTGCTTCACCACTTGTAAAGCTTTCCCCTTGCAGGTGGGGATGGGGGCTTCTTGAACCTGGGTCCTTGCCCTCTGAGAATAGAGAGTGAGAAGCAGGAGTGGTTGTGGTGGTAGGAAGAGATAGAGGAGAGACACTACAACTCTGCTTCACCATTCATGAACTTTCATCTCTACAAGCATTCCAAATGGATCTTAGGAGTCCAAACCCTGGTCCTGGGGCTCTGAGGGGTGAGCAACCTCCTGGCCTTGTGTTTGTCCTCTTCTCTTCTCTTCTCTTCTCTTCTCTTCTCTTCTCTTCTCTTCTCTTCTCTTCTCTTCTCTTCTCTTCTCTTCTCTTCTCTTCCCTTCCCTTCCCTTCCCTTCCCTTCCCTTCCCTTCCCTTCCCTTCCCTTCCCTTCCCTTCCCTTCCCTTCTCTCCTCTCCTCTCCTCTTCTCTTCCTTCTCTTTCCATCCATCCATCCTTCCATCCATCCTTTATATCTTCCTTCCTTTCCTCTTTCTTTCTTTCTTTCTTTCTTTCTTTCTTTCTTTCTTTCTTTCTTTCTTTCTTTATTTCTTTCTTTCTTTCTTCCTTTATTTCTTTCTCTCATCTTTCTTTCCCTCCTTCACCCATCCTTCCTTCTTTCTTTCCCTGCCTCCCTCCTTCCTACCTTCCTTCATTCCTTTTGTCCTCTATTTCTCTCTCTCTTTCTCCCTCCCTTCCTTCCTTCCTTCCTTCCTTCCTTCCTTCCTTCCTTCCTTCCTTCCTTTCTTCCTTCCTCCCTTTCTTCCTCCTTTCTTTTTCATTCTTTGCTACCAGGGTTATCACTGGGATTCAGTGACAGCTCTGCGAATTCACCACTCCCAGTAGCTACTTTTTCCTCTCCCCTCCCCTATTTAATTGGATAGGACAGAGAGAAATTGAGAGGTAAGGGGAAGATAGAAAGGGAGAGAAACAGAGAGACACCTGCAGACCCGATTCACTACTTGTGAAGCTTGTCCCCCACCCCCACCACTCAAACCCAGGTCTTTGCTCATGAAATTATGTGTTCTTAACTAGCTGTGCCACCTCTAGGCCTCCCTGCACTGGCTTATTTCTTATAGATTATATAACTTGTTCTTATAAAATATTTATAGTTGTTTCTCTTGATTACTTGCACTTTGTGAATCTTTTGTAATTGTTTTACTTGTATTTCTGATTCTATTTTGTAGGGCATTTTTCTTGATTTTTTCTTAGTGAGCTCAATGGGTAATATATAATTATAAATTAGGTTTATCTTTTCAAAGAACCAGCTCTTGGTTTCATTGGTCTTTTGTATTATCTTTTGTATTTCCACTCATTAATTTCTATTTTAATATTTATTGCTTTTTAAAAACTTCCTTTTTGTTTTCTTTTTCCTCTTTTTATTGATCATACCATTTTAATGTTAGATTGTCTTCTTTCTTGCATAAAATCACTTCTGCTCTGTCCTGTAGGTTGTCATAGCTTGTCTTTCTGAAAGGAACATTTTTTAAATTTTTCTTTGATTTTTCCCATCAACCCAGCAGTGACTAAGTATTACATGTTGTTTAGTATCCACATGGTTGAGATTTTTCAGATTGTTTGACTTCTACTCTCATATCATTGTAATAAAAACATTTGATATATTTTCAATTGTAATGAATTAACTGCTTTTTTTTTTTTTTTTGGTCAGAATCTGTGGTCTATCTTTGAGAATGTTCCATGTGTACTTGAGAAGAAGATGTACTGAACTTCTGGATGGATCACCCTATAAATGTTAAAGTCCATCTGGTCTAATTCTCATTTAAGCTTCTGTTTCCTTGTTGATTTACTGCCTGGTTGATCTGTCCACTAATGAGTGTGAGATGCTGAATACTAATATTGTGTTATTCTCAATGTGTCCTTGGGCCTATAGCAGTTGCTTTATATATTCCATGTGCCTTTAATGGTTGACTGATGTCTTCTTGATAGATTTATAACATAATCATTTATTAATATTGATTCCTGTCTCTTGTTATCATTTTTTGCTGGGAATCGATTTTATCCCATGTAACTATGTGCTACTTTTATAGTTTTTAAAGGTCTTATTTTATGTTATCTTTTGATGATGTAAATACATTATTTTTCTTTCCAATCCTTTTCTTTTTGGATGGAACTTGAAGGAATTAAGTAAAGTGAGACAAGCAAGATTAGAAAGGTGAATACCAGATGATCTCACTCAGATGGAAGTTAAGAAATGTGGCCACAAAAGGAAAGCAGAGGACAAAATGGACTGTACTTGGTGTATTTCTCCAGAGCAAAGGACTCAGGGAAATAAGGAATATGGGAGTGAGAGTGGGGGCTTTGGGTCCTGTTATATGATGCTGGAAAAGGACCCACAAATAGGATAAAAATATTTTTTGGACATTTATTATGGGGTGATGAGGAGTTATAACCCTGTGTCAATGACAGTACTATAATCCATTAGTTCTCCAATAAAATGATAAAAAGAGGAAAAGATAATCATGAACTCTCCAAAAACAAACAAACATAACAAAAACCTATTTTGTCTTTGTGATTCAAATTGGCCTTCTGGAGACATCAGAAAGCTGGATTTTCTTTTTTTAAAGATTTTATTTATTTATGAGAAAGACAGAAGGAGAGAGAAAGAAGCAGACATCACTCTGACACATGTTCTGCCAGGGATCATGCTTGAGAGTCCAAAGCTTTATCACTGTGCCACCTCTCGGACCACGTGGGTTTTGTTTCTTAATTTAGTAAGTCATTTAAAATTTTTTGATTAACAGTTTCAAGTCAGACATTTAGAAAATTACTAGTATTTTTTTTTACTGGTAAGTATTTTTGACTATTTTGATATTTGATTTTTTTTTCTTTGCCTCCAGAGTTATTACTGGGTCTCTGTAGTTGCATGATGATTCCACTGCTCCCAGCAATATGTTTTACATTTATTTATGTTTTTCATTTTTCTGATAGAGACAGAGAGTGAGAAATAGGAGAGAGAGAATGAAAACAAACAAGACACCTGGAAGCACTGTTCTACTGCTCATGAAGCTTCCTCTGTGCAAGTGGAGATTGGGAAATTAAACATGTGTCCTTCTGTGTGGTAATGTGTGTATTATACCAGGTGTACCACTGCCCAGCCTCTTTGATACTTGATTATTGCATATTCTTGCAGTTTGCCTTTGCTCTGTAATTTTCTTATTCTCTTTTTCTACTTGTATAATTACTTTTTTTGGGAACATTTAGATTATACTCTCATCTTCTTATTTGTCTTATAAGTGTTTTTTGTTTAAGATTAACATAATGCTCCATGCAAGATGCTATCAAAATATGTTTTAAACAGGAAGAACACATGATCTTTTCTTGAGATCTGAAGAAAGCCTGTAGAAAAAGTAAAGCAAATCAAGTGAGATGCCCCAATGTCATATAATTAATCATGTAAAAGACATTTTTCTTGTTAGAGAATTTGTATGAAATTCTTTTTTTTTATTAAAAATTTAAGAGTTGACTTGTCTGATTTTTTTAAACTATGAAAATCTTACTAGAATAGCATTCCTTCGAGAATTCTTCAAGATTTTTACATGATTTCTGATTGAATAGACCCTTCCTCATCAGCTTCATTGTTCCAGTATCTTAGCAGTCAGAAGAAAAATACACCCTCACACTTGAGCATGTTCATCTTGAATACATTTAGCTGGGTGCTGGCACTGAAAACCAAAATTCTGCTTGCTGGTCTTTTAACAATTTACTCTAGAAAACCCCTCAAAACTAGCTCAGTCTAGAACATTGTTAACAAAGCCTTATTTTATGTCATCTTTTGCTGATATATATATGTATATGTATATGTATATGTATATGTATATGTATATGTATATGTATATGTATATGTATATGTATATGTATATGTATATGTATATGTATATGTATATATACATACATATATTTCACCTTTCTAATCATTTTCCTTTTGGATGGAGCTTGAAAGAATCATGTTAAGTGAGACAACCAAGATGAGAAAGGTGACTACCAAATGATCTCACTCAGATGCTTCTTTACTTCTCTCCTGAAACACAGACTTTCTTAGCTTTGAGCATAAACACATGGATCAAACCATTTTTTCTATTATCTGAACAAATCTCAGATGGTATTGCTTAAATCTTTTCAACCTTTAGTATTATTACCCCATTGCACTCATAGAAGTCACTTGCTTTTCTCTTATGTGAACTGGACCATTCTTTCCTGTATGATAATAACACCCTCCCTCCTGAGGGGGAGATTAAAAGGAAGTAAAAAAGAGCTCTTGTTGATAGCTAGTAGGCATATTTTAGTTAAATTCCAAAGATCCTGTGGCTATACAAATTTTTTTTTTTCTTCTTTTTCTTTTTGCCCCTGAGCCTGAAATCTGATATGCCTGTGGATCCAAGTTATTGTCTGGGGAGATGATGTCATGGATGGAAAAAGGACCAGAAAGCTAGATCAGGGAAAAGAGTAGCTCCCTAATATGGGAAAGAGGTATAAATATTGTTGATTGTAAACCTCATCTATTTGATGTGATCTGGGGCCCATACTTAGCTTAGGAGCCTAAAAAAAGAGAGAAAGAGAAAAAAAAGCTCCTGTTATGTAATGATTTTAGTGGCTTTGAATTGAAGGGCATTTGAACACACTCATGTTTATAGTGCTTAGTGTTCAGAAGAGATTTTAAAAGTCATATTGACCATTTCCTTAAAATATCAGTAACTAAATGCTGGAAAAGATATTAAAGTTATCTACTTAAACTTAGATCTTCATTGCATATCTTGATATGTTTAGCCACATAGCAGAAAGGAGAACAAAAATCTGAAAGACAATCATTTAATGCCAATAAACTATGTGTAGAAAGACCTGGAGTCAGAGTAGTATAGTCTTTATTTGATTTGCTCTTAGAAAACATCGAGCATATATTCAGGGCTTAGAAATGTCTCTTAGGTTCCGCCCTGATCCAGCTTTCTGGTCATATCTTCAACCCTGCCACCATCGCCCCAGACAATACTCAAGCCCACCTGCATGTTAGCTCTTGGGCTTAGGTAAAAATTAGTAAAGTCATAGGCTTCTTGTAGTAGACCTTAAAATAAACTTCCTAGCTTCTTCCCAAATGAAGATCCCAGATGCCATCTGATACATTCTTACCTTTAGATTCCTGTTTATTAAACAATTTGTTCTGTTTTATATCAGTGCTTTTCAGCCACCAAGTTGCAGTTGCTACCATGATGCCAACCTGACTTCTCTGGGCAAAAGATTTCACCAATGTGCCCTAAAACTCCACCTCCCCAGAACTCTGCCACATTAGGGAAAAATAGAAACAGACAGGGAGTATGGATCCACATGCCAACTCCCATGCTCAGCAGAGAAGCAATTCCAGAAGACAAACCTCCCACCTTCTGTACCCCATAATAATCTTTGGCCCAAGTTCCCAGAAGGATAAAGTGTAGGGGAATTCCCGGTGGAGGGGATGGAATACGGAACTCTGGTGGTAGGAATTTTACCTCTCTTATACCACAAACTTGTCAACCATTATTAAATCACTAATAAAATATTAAAAAAGGGAAATATCTCTTAGGATATATTCCTAATTTCTCTTCTATCTGATAGATTTCTTTTACATATTTGAAGTTGACTCCTGATTTTTTTGGGGATTGAATAAATTTCACCTTACATGCTGTCTAGTCATGAACTCACCCATCCTTACATCCTGATAATCTTAGAACAATATTTATTTCATTGATTTGCCTAAAATCTACTATATTCTTTAAAAATAATTTCTATTTTAATTAATTAATAAATTAATTTTAGCATCTATACAGAGAGAAAATGAAGGGGGAGGTAGAGAAGGAGAGGGAAAGAGACATCTGCAGCCCTGTTTAACTACTAATTAAGATTCATCCCTGTGGATAGGATTTGAGGTCTTGAACCCAAGGCCTTGCACTCAACCAGGTGCACTACCATTTGGCTGCTTAGCTCTCCTATATTCTGATAAATAAAAAATAGATTAAGATTCATTACTTTTGTACTTCAATAGTATCTTAGGATGGAGAATAACATGATTTTGTAAGAGCTCCAACTTGTAGTTAAGTTTCTCTGGGTTCCTGCCAAGATTCACCTATTTACTAGCTATGAGCCCAGTTTCTCCATCAATAAATTGACACAAAAACAATCTTATGGAGTTTTGCTCATTGTTCGAACCTGGAGATTATCTTAGAATAGGAAAATATGTATCTCTTTGAGTAAAATAGCATGAAAAAAGTAGCAACAAGAATAACACCACTTACAGTGTTCTGTGTAGTAGTCATTGAACTTAATGCTCTCCCCCCGACCACTTACCTTGCTTGAGGACTTCCCAATAATAATCTGAGAATAAAGACCTGTGATAGTAATAGCAGAGAGGACTCAAGAGAAAAGGAACAGTTAGATAGATAGATAGATAGATAGATAGATAGATAGATAGATAGATAGATAGATAGATCCACAGTACTGTTTCATCATTTGTGAAGCTTTCTCCCTACAGGTGAGGTCCAGGGGCTTGAACCTGGGTCTTTGCACACAGGATTGTGTGCCCTAAGCTGGGTGCACTACTAGCTGGCATCAAGAATCACACCATTTTGTTTGTCTTTTTTTTTTTTTTGCCTCCAGGATTATTGCTAGGGCTTCCTGCCAGCACAATGAATCCACTGCTCCTGGAGGCCTTATTTATTTATTCATTTATTTAATATTTTATTGGATAAGACAAAGAGAAATTGAGAGAGTGAAGGGTAGATAGAGAGGAGTAGAGAAAGACAGACACCTGCAGACCTGCTTTATTGCTTGTGAAGTGACTCCCTAGCCCTTCAGGTGTGGAACTGGGGGCTCAAATCAGGATCCTTGCACTTCGTACTATGTGCACTTAACCCAGTGCCCTACCACTTGCCCACCCCCCTTGGCTTTTTTACTTTCGTTCCCCCTTCATTTTTTATGTGATAGATGACATTAATTGACTTTAAGTATGTTGAATCAAAGGATTGATTTTGAGATTGAGAGTATTTTGTATACCTATCATAGGAGGTTGAGAAATTTAACCCCTGGGCCAACAACTATACTGGAACACATTAAATGACCTCCAATAGTTGAAAAATATGCTTTGATTCATTCCACCATACAAACTGCCTCATGAAAACCTTACTCTTCAAGAAAGTCTATTCCTCTCATTCAGTCTGTGAATGACCATGTCAAATGAAACCTCTTAATATCTTTTGATTTGGGATTGGTCAAACAAACACCAAATTCAGAGGTTTGATATTAGAAGTGATTATGTTGGTCAAAGCACTTTGTAAACTTAAAAAGCAATTATCAAAGATAATGCATATGGCTCACTCAACTAAAGAATGGAAGAATAATGTTTTCCACAGAATGGGTATTGACTTCTTCCATTCTGTGGGAGTCACAATGTTTGGATCACTACTGTCCACAGTCTATTCACCATCCCTAAGTATGTGTCTGATAAAAAAGTACTGGCAATTTGTATTGAAGATATTTAAGTGTAAGACCCGAGTTGGCTTTTCAGTTTGGTGAGTCTTTTCTAGTATTTCTTAATTTGTTTTATTTTGACTTAATTTGCTCACACTCTTGTACATAAAGAAAGGCCAGTAAAATGATAATGTAATTTTTCCTCCTTAGAAATCATTTTCATGATAGGTAAGTAGTGATGTTTTGTATTTTTCTCATATTCTATTCAAATGCAATAAGGCATTTTATCTATCGAAGTTCATTTTTATTCCATGGATCATGAGTATATAAAATTGTGACTGTTTCACTGAGGTAAATTGGTTGCAAGTGATAAAATGTTATAGTATATTTTGTTGTTGCTATCTCAAATATTACATTCTAGTTTAATAGAACTTGCCTGGGAACTTCAGACTTATAATAGAAGTAGAGGTATAATTTATTCTGAAAAATTATTTGATTCATCTGTTCAAATGTCCTTAAAAACTAAGAAGAAACATTAAAGCATTAACCAACTGGCCCAGTAATTTTTTGTTAAGCAGATTTATAGATAGGATTTATATTAAGTGCAAGAAAACTTTTTTTTTTCATTTTTTAAACCAGAGCACTGATCAGCTCTGGCTTATGGTGGGGAATATACCTGGGACTTTGGAGCCTCAGCCATGAGAATCTCTTTGCATAACCCCCACCACAGTAAAACATTTTTTAAAGTGCTTTGCAATATTTGAAATGCTTTTATCACACATGCATATTTTCTGTAGAGCACATGTGTACAAGTAAACACATTAGAAGAGGAATAATAAACCATGAAAGGGTAAAAATTGACTGATCTTACTTACTTGTATGGAAGTATCATTAATAAAGTGCCTAAGATATGCTCATTTTCTGGCTCCCTTCCCAAAAAATTACAGCAAATGAGGAAAGACCTTAAATAATACTTAGCAATTTCATGAATCCCATTGAAGTTCATTTGGCAGACTTTTTGTGGAAATCCTATGTAACAGTTCTAGCTATCCAGATACTATTGAATGATTGTTACTTATCTTTCCAATTCTCTTTTCATTCTCTAGTCAGTGTATACTTTTTCTGTATAATCTGTGTCATGGAATAAGTTTCAGTTTAACACTGTTAAACTGAAAATTGTTAGTTTCAGTTTAACACTGTAAACAGATTAAATGTCAATAGAAGAATTAGCTGAAATGAAGTTAGTGTACTTAGTGAGATATGCCTAGAACTGGTCTCTGCATTTATGAATGGTAGAAATCTAATGGATATCCAGCACAGACAGGCAGAAAGCACTTATTTGAAATAAATTTAGGAAATTAAAAATACTCTGGGGGCCAGTGGGTGAAGCAACCAGTACAGTGCACTAACCACTATTGTCTGTCCCTGTTCAGGTGCCATTATGTCGGGCTAGCTTCACGGGCGGGAGAGAGAGACGACCAGGGACTCATGGTTGAGTGGTATGCAGTTCAGTCTTTATTCATGTGGAACGCAACACAATCTAAGATATCCCTAATCACAATCTTGTCCTTATATATCCTGAGGCAGAAGAGTCAGGTCTGAAGAGGATGTAGGATAGGGGGTGGGGAGAAGGAAAAAGTGTGCAAAACAGTGAGGATTAAACCAATGCCCTGGAGGCAGGGCGGTGCTTAGTTAACAGTGGTTATGTAAATAGAATACAGTGTTAAGCAGGGGGATTAAACCAATGAAACAGAAGGGGTCTTAGAAGCAGAATTTAGAAGCATACCAACATTCACCATGGAGGAGGTCCCCTGTTCTAGTGCCAGGACCCACCTGCAGTGAGGAAGCTTCACAAACTGTAAAGCAGGCTGGTGGTCTCTCTCATCCTCTGTTTCTTGGCCCCCCTCTCTTGCTGTATTTCTGTCTTATCCTCATCACCAGAAGTTGTGGTTGGCACCAATGCCCAGAGTAACCCTGATAACAATACAAAAAAAAAGTTCTAAAATAAGCTATGTTGATTTTCTGAAATATCCTTTGGTTTCATGGATATTTTCCCTCAACCCTCATACCATTTGGTACTACTTTCATTCATTATTATTTTGTTGCTAAAATATAAAAGAATTCCTTATTAAAATGATTGATTGATTTGGATAAGGACAGAGACATTGAGCAGAAAGGAGAGAGAGAGAGAGAGACAGAGACTGGGATCCAAAATAATGTAAATATGAAGTTTTATATCTTTAATTCATCCTAAAACTCTCAAAAGCTAATCTTAACTTTATTAACATACTTCACCAGTGCTTGGTATCTAGAATTCACTTTGTAAGCATGGCCAAAATTAGGCTGGGGAGACAATATAATGGTTCTTCAAAAGCCTGTCAAACCTGAGACTTTGAGGTACCAGGTTCAAACCCCAGCCACACCATAAGCGACAGATGAGCAGTGTTCTGGTATTTTCCTTACTCTCTCATCAAAACTAAATACAAATATTTTTTAAAAAGAGTTGTCAAAATTTAATATTGGCCAACAATTGCACACATACTCAAAGTTGTATATAATATAAATTATATATTTATGTGGGTGGCATTTATCTTGTGAACATTTGAACTAATACTAAGTAGATGTCAATATGACAAGGATATATCAAGTCTTTCCTGCTATTTATCTAGCACCAAAGTACATAAATCAAACTATAAATTTATCAGATCTATGAATACATTCCAATCACATATGGAGGAACATGTAGTGCAGAGAATTCATGCAGAATTTTCTGGTGGGAATTAAATCTAGATAATATTATTTCTTACATGACTCTGAGTAGATATTTACTATTAGCTGATCATATGCCTATAGCCAGAGCACATTTTATATTATTTTATTTTACTAAATTATATAGGACAGAGAGAAATTGAGAGGGGAGTGGGAGATAGGGTGAGAGAAAGACACCTGCAGCTCAGCACTCATGAAGCTTCTTAACTCGCAGGTGGGTAGCAAGAGCTTGAACCCAGTCCTTGCTCACTGTATTGTGTGCTCTCAACCAGATGTGCTGCTGCCTGCCCCCATCTCCCCAGTGTACTTTTTATATAACAAAAATATTGTCACAGTGAATATTTTGGTTAAGAGAAAGAGCTTAAAAATACAGAATGACCTTTACAATTCATCAAGGAGATTATTGTATGAAAAAGTCATGGAAGGGACTATAAACAAGTGTGGTTATAGTTGATTGGTAGTGATGACACATCTACCCAAGCTGTTTAGAATAAGCCTTCCCCAAGAGGCTCAAAACATTTTCCCAGAATGCAATGCTTTAGCAAGTAGGTCCTTAGTTAGGAATCAATATCAGTGGAGGCCTTGCAGACCACCTCACCACGCCCTTAATAAGGGGAAGTCAGGTTGGCACCATGGTAACATCTGCAACCTGGTGTCTGAAAAAAAACTGAAACTTGGAGATCATATCCAGAATTAGTTTATTTTTTTTTTTATTCATTTGCTTGTTTTACCAGACATAATCTTTCCCTTGGAGAAACCTAGCTACATGGCAGGTAAATGGATGATTACAGAGCAACTAGTCATCAGTTTCTCTTCTCATGGGAGTCTCAATGAAGAACTAGACCCTTTCCCACTGTTCACTAAGTGCATTGTTCATCTTACCCCCCCCCGACTTTGCTATCAACATCTGTGTAAGTAATCTCTTACCATCTAATACAATTTGGCTGCTTGATTAGATAGAAAAGAACTGAGAGAGGTAAGGGATAAGTTTTCTTGCATTCTTGTTTCTCTCTGGTGAGCTGTATTTGATTTATATAGATATTTATTAGCATTTTACATATTAAGATATATACATATATACCTACATATCTCAACAGCCTATGAATCATATTTACTAGATAGAAATATATTTATTTGATTCAATATAAAATATTAAAACTAATTAATAAAATGAAAAAATGTGTGAATAGCACAAACATCAAGCCTTGTGTTAATTGGCCTCTTGTGGTCCTGATTTCAGACTGTAAAAGTGGTGACACACAGGCCAGTTTCTACTTCCCATTTCTTCCAGGAGATTGGCCAGACATTTAGAGAATGATCATTGAGTTGCAGTTCTAAGTGAAACACAATTTTGCTCCTACCTTTTGTAACCCCAAAACAGCCATAATCCATACTCCCAGTGGGGGAGAAGTGATAGGATGAAGAAGATAAGAGGGCTCTGAACTCCAGCTCCATAAGCAATGAGAGAGGAGGAAAAGGAGAGAGACATATGGATACAGTAATGGTGTCGTGAGTGGCTCAGAAGGGAAGAGAGGGTTAGATCAGGAAGGAAAATGGGGCAATTATGTATAAATGTAGGCAGATAATTGTAGAGATGATGGCTGGCCCATGTGGTGGCTTGCCGTGGGGAGACTGGTGGAGATTCAGAACCTGGTGGCGGGAATGGAGTGGATTTATACCCCTGTTGACATGTAAATTTGTAAGTCACTATTAAATCACTAATAATTTTTTAAAACAGTAAATATTGCCTAAGTGCACCTGTCATTAGTTTCATAGTCATTTGAAGAAAAAGACCATAAAGCTAGATAACAAAAACCATTTTTCTCTGATGGAAACAATAAGGAAGGGGACACTCCAGAAGAGAGGATTGGGGTAAGGGAAGGGGATAACACCTATCTAAGTGCTTCCACAAAGGTGGTTCTGAATAAGGCAGAGAATATCATTATTTAGCACATATCTCATTTTAGGGAATTTCACCATGGTTTCAAAGTTATACCTATTACTCCCATTTATACAATAAAAATTATGAACCTCAAAAAAAAAAAAAAAAAGAAATACAGTTTTGTATGAAGACCAAAGTGTTAGAGTCCTATCTGCAAGGATTTTTGCTTCTTGTGGTCAGTCTTTGTGGGAATTTTTTTCCCTCCTTCTCACTTAATTGATAGAACAAGCCAACAACCAATACCACCTCGGTGTGTTTCACTTCTGACTGTATTCAGAGAAGTCAGGTGTGGAATGTCAACCCTTCAGCCTCATTACTTTGGTTAAACCTTTCCTAGGTCATAGGACTCCTTAATTCCATTTTGGATGGTATACTTCTTTTATTATATAATTTAAAAAAATTATTTATTCCCTTTTGTTTCCCTTGCATTTTTATTGTTGTAGTCATTACTGATGTCATTGTTGTTGGATAGGACAGAGAGAAATGGAAAGAGATGGGGAAGACAGAGAGGGGGAAAGAAAGATAGACACCTGCAGACCTGCTCCACCGTCTGTGAAGAGACTCCTCTACAGGTGGGGAGCTGGGGGCTCGAACGGGGGTCCTTACCCGGTCCTTGCACTTTGCGCCACCTGCGTTTAACACGCTGTGCTACAGAACGACTCCCGGAGTGGTATACTTCTTAACAAACTTCAAAATCTAGTTATAGACCAGGGCCCATGAGATAGGACATAGGTACATGTATCCATAAGTTAGGGGAAAACATATGCCTTAAAGTAAAAATGCACAACAGTTTCCAGTGAGTCAATAAATGCAGCAAGCAAGCAGAAAAACTTAAAAAGACACCTTAAAATACCTAATGAAACAGTTTCTACTTAGACCTAGATACCCTCCTAACCTACTTCCTATTACAGGTCCCTCAGTCACCCCAAAGGTAAACTTGTCAGACTACTACTAAAGCTGAATAAGGGCAAGAGACAGGCATACTTTAAATGATGACTCTATAGACAAACTCATCTTTAAGACATTTAAGCTTTCTCACACTAGAGGAAATGAGACTTTGACATGTGCAGGCAAACGAATCAGGTTTTCAGGGTTAATTCTAGAGCTAAGGGAGCCCCCTGTGGTTGTCTAGTTTGGCATTTTTCTTTCTACCTGCATTTATTCTAGTCATCTTATGTCTTTGTGTCAGCTGATACCTTTGGTAGATGACTGGGATATTAAAGGATTGAGTCAGGATTAATTCCTGAGAACTCCCCATTTCTCACTTTCCACTCGAGAAAAGAATATCATAAGGTATTAGTGAGTCAAAAGCAGTAGTGTAGGGAAACAGATGTCTGACTTCATCAGGCTTATTTGTGTGGGCGTCTGGGTGCATGTAATTGCACCTGTCAAAAGAGGCTTGAAAACTACCTATTACTTGATGCACACACCTCAGAACAGTGACAATCATCAGAGAAGATTTGCTTTCCCAGAATGATAGTAACAACTTCAGCAGCACCAATAGCAGAAAACCAACCCAATTACAGTTAAGCTGATGCTAAATAGATGTCTCTCAAACACTATGATTGCATATTTGTACAAAACTAATGTGAATTTTGGCCACAGCCACATTTTCTAGAGCAATTATAAACCGAGGGTGTTCATAGGTTGAACGTGGCTAATTCTTGTCTTAATTCACCCTCTTCATTTTTTTCTGGAGGAAAAAAGGCTAGAGTTTTAATGAAGAATGAGATCAGATCAAAAGCAGACAATTATTCAGTAGAAGAGCTAATGTAACTCCCTATCTCTTTACCAAGTCCGTGTATCAACTTCTTTTCCCAAGTGGCTCCTCCTCTCCAAAATGACTCTAAATGCCAGTTGTCTTTCTCATTTCAATAATGCATGCATTTGAAGACATAAGAGAAAAAATAACATCTTCCAAATGTAAATCACTATGTCACTATGCAGATATGTATGTAATGTGTCCATTATTATCTGTATTCTGTGTTTAATTTTATGCCCTAAGTGCAAATCAGATGCAACTATTTCCTCTTATGGTGGAGAAAACAAACATGCAGATTTTCAAACTGAATCTGAAATTAGTACAAATAGATTTGACTTTTCACTCATTAAAGAAATCTCTCTTATACACACACACACACACACGCAGGATGTTGGTTGAAATTAATCCTCATTTTAATTTTCCAGATCACTGAATATCTGTCCGTAGTCTCCTGCTACTTCTCCTTGATTAAAAAGTTCTTTATGTGTTAGAATATTACTATAGTGTTCAGTGTATATATGTGATTTGCTTTTAGTCAAAGTTCAGTAGCAGAGATCTGACAATTAGAACATTATGTAGATGGAATGTATGTGGAGAAATGAGATAATTCTGTGGTAAACTCTTTCAAGGAATTGAGACCCACTCCCACCTTTTTTGTTTGTTTGTTTGTTTGTTTTGGCTGAAGTGGCAGCAAATGATTCCTCAAGTTGCACCCCAAGAAAAGAATTTTAATTAATTGCAGTCTTGTTTTGCAGAGTTTGGGAGAACTGGATTGCTCTCTCTCTCTCTTTTCTTTCCTGCTCTCTCTCTGGGAATTTGTGTGTGTCTGTCTTTGTCACTATCCATCTATCATCTACCCATCTATATAGATTTATCTATCTATGATTTATATAAACTGGAAGGGGTAAGGGATTTATAAGAATGAGGTGGTTTCTTCATTTTAAGAATTTTAAGGCAGAAAGCATGCATATGCCTAATCAAGGTTTTACTGTTTTGTGCAATATGCAGTGTTTTGCTTTTCGTCTCCCAATGAAACACTTCTCCAGTGGAATAATAATATTTTAATGGGCTAAGGTATTGGCTCTGTAATAGAGTATTACCAAGTGGCATGGCTTGTTTCAAGGTAAGTAGGAGATAAAAATACTTCTTAATATACGTATGTGTATGAAATGATGTGGAAAAAATAGGGGAAGATGATTTTTTTTAAATTTATAAAGTTAAAAAAATGTCGACAAGACCATAGGATAAGAGGGGTACAATTTCCCACCACCAGAGTTCTCTATCTAATCCCCACCCTTGAAAGCTTTCCTTGTGTTTATCTCTCTGGGAGCATGGACTCAGGATCATTATGGAGGTGCAAAAGGTAGAAGATCAACATATCAAAGTCAGCCTATGTATTAAAAAGACTCAGTCTGTTTTTTAAGAAGCTCTAGACATATGATCAATTTTTCCCCTCTCACATTAATTAAATAGTGGTTTTTATGTCTACACTTTAATAGGAGTGTACACAAACACCATTCCCACCACCAAAAGACTGTGTCCCATCCCAACAATCCGCCCCAACCCCACCCACCCCACCTCCCTGCCACGCCGGGAAGCCCAATGGCCACCTTCCCCTTCACCACAGGGTTTTTACTTTGGTGCCCTGCACCAAAATTTAATCAGATCCTGCTTTTAGTTTCCCTTTCTGTTCTTCTTTCTCAACTTCTGTTGATGAGTGAGGACATCCCATACTCTGTCTTTGATATGTTGACTCTCTCAAAAGCCTAGACCAGGGAGAACAGAAGCAACTGGTAGCACAGCTATATACAAGATGCTGGGTATTATACCCCAAACCCTAACAAAGGGACTTTCCAAAGTTAACCCAATCACCAAATAATGTGATGATAGCAATAACTATCCATTGTCTTCTTGAACCCTAAGGCAGCAGGAGCTTCACATTTCCACTATAGATCCTATATTTCCCTTAGTCCTGGAACTTTAGGGTGGGGTCCACTTTCCTGCATGCTTCTCTCAATCCAAATCAAATAATATTGCATCCGTGGACTGCAACCCAATCAATGCAACGAGTGCCACTCCAGCATGCTTCACTTCAGACTGTGTCCAGAGACTTCAGGTGTGGAATGACCACCCTTCAGCTTAATCACTTGGGTGAGACCTTTCCTTTCATAGTATTCTCTAATTCCATTCCAGGTGGTCTACTCCCCAATAAAGTCCCCAAATCTAGATATAGTCCAGGTCCCCTGAGATAGAGCATATGTTCACACATGCCCATAAACTAGGGAAAAATATATACCTGAAAGCTGAAGTGCTGGGAAATTGTGCCAATGCAGTCACATCTGCCATGTTGTCCCCTCAGGCTACTGCTAGTTCCCTGGAGAGTTGGGACATTCTCGGAGTGCCTGTTCAGCCATGTTGTGCCCTCAGGACATTGTCTATATCCCCGCGATATCTGGAGTGCTCTGGTTACTCCTCCCCCCTCCCATTCTCACGAGAGTTATCATCCTATCCTGGAGTGCTATGGTTACTCCTCCCCCTTCCCATTCTCACGAAAGCTACTCCTATAAAAACCCTTCATTTTCCGCACCTCACTCTCTTGCCGGTGCTCCACTCTGGTGTTCAGATGCAGGTAAGGTTACTGTGTGAGGCAGCCATTTTCTCTACCTCCACGTGGCCCAACCTGCTTCTCTAACACCCAACTCTGAGGTGCCAGTGCGAATAAAGATTTGTGTTTCCTCTTCGCTCCGGACCCTCTCTCTCTCTTCTCTGCGGCCCGCGCACTACAACATCTGGCTCTACAACACTGAAGTACACAAGAGCATGCAGGGAACACCCCCCAACACTTCATCTCTACTATTCCAACCTTTAGGTCCATGATTCTTCAACAATTTGTTTGGCTTTGTACGTTAACTCTCTTTTCAGCCACCAGGTTCCGGATGCCAGCACGATGCCGACCAGACTTCCCTGGACAGACAACCCCACCAATGTGTCCTGGAGCTCCACTTCCCCAGAAACCACCCTACTAGGGAAAGAGAGAGGCAGACTGGGAGTATGGTTTGACCAGTCAAAGCCCATGCTCAGCGGGAAATCAATTACAGAAGCCAGATCTTCCACCTTTTGCAACCCACAAAGACCCTGGGTCCATACTCCCAGAGGGATAGAAAATGGGAAAGCTATCAGGGGAGGGGATGGGATATGGACATCAGGTGGTGGGAATTGTGTGGAACTGTTCCCCTCTTATCCTATGGTTTTGTTAATGTCTCCTTTATTAAAAAAAAAAAAGGTGAAAGGTCTGGCTTCTGTAATTGCTTCTTTTTTGGACATGGTGTTGGCAGGTTGATCCATATCCCCATCCTGTTTCTATCTTTCCCTATTTGGGTAAGGCTCTGGAGAGGTGAGGCTCCAGGACACAGTGGTGAGGTAGTCTGACCTGGGACTTCAGGTTGGTGTCATGGTAGCAATTGCAACTTGGTGGCTGAAAAAGCATCAAGATATAAAGCAGAACATTTAAAAAAAATAATCAGGAACCTAAAGGCAAGAATATAGCTGATGAGATTTGGGGGTCTCCATTTAGCAAAAAACTAGTAGTTCTATTCCAAGGAGCCCATGACTTTACTAATTTTGGCCTGAGCCCAACAACTAACATGCAGGTGGGTTAAAGTATTGTTTGGGGAGATGGTGTCAGAGTTGGAAATAGAACTAAAAAGCTGAATCAGGGGGAGAGAGTAGCTCCTAAATCTGGGGAAAATATATAAATACTATTAACTGTCAACTCCATTGATTTGATCTGGGGCCAATATTCAGCACAGGAACCAGTGTAACTTCTGTATCCCTTTAAGTCTTAGCTCACATTCTGTGGTCATGTCTAGGAATATTCCAGGCTTCACCCATTGCCAGAACCAGGAAGTTCTGTGTATTACCTTTCTGAAAAAGTTAGAGGGCTAAGAAGGTTCTAAATTGTCCCCCAACCCTGAGATCTGTCTTCAGTATTTCAGGGATTAGAAGATAGTTTTGAACACATCATTTATGTGACAAGAAAAGAAGTGTTGGTCTTTCTAAAATGTTCAACAAAAGTCTTCTCAAGACATGCCATTTGGACATGTGAATTCTTTCCTTTTTAAAATTTTATTTTCTTATTTTTAATATTTTATTTGTTTTTGATTATATTGGAAAGAGGCAGTGAGAATTTGAGAGGGAAAGGGGAAATAGAGAAGGAAAGAGACAGAGAGACATCTTCAACCTTGCTTCAGAGCTCTTGAAGCTTTGCCCTTGCAGGTGGGGAGCCGGGGGATCCAACTGGGATTCTTCTGATGACTGCTTTGTGCCATGTGTGCTTAACCCACTGCACTACCGCGCATCCTTCCCTCTCTCTCTCACTCTCCCTGGACCTCTAAACACTATGTAAGTCTCCTTTTACTCTTTCTCTTTTGCTCTTTGTCTCTGTCTCTCTTTCTCTCATGTCTTAACATGTGAATGTTCTCAACTTTTCCTGAATAAAAGTTTAAAATACCCAAAAAAAAAAATAGCATGTCTGACATGGAAGCATATAAATCTCTATAGCAGGGCAAATATCTACAGAGCATTTGCTCTCTGTAATGGAAGTTACCCTCGCTGCCATGCTAGTTGCCTCCTCATGTCCATACCCCATTTCTTGTTCAGGGTTCTATATCAGTATCTCTCATTTTGTCTCACTGTCTTTGAAAGATACATCTATGTAGATTCCCTATACTCATATCATTAAATTTGTTTCTTTCTACTTCATCTTTTATCTATTATTAGTTTGATCAATTACATATATGGTGGTGATGGGAGGGGGGCTTATCCTCTTTTTTTTTTTTTAGACACAAAATAGCAATAAAAGTAAAAAAGTAACCTTACTTATCATTTTCATGGATTACCTGCAAAAGTTCATTGCAGTTTCACTCTTCTAGTTTGACTTGTTAGTTTTTAAGGATCTGAGTAGTACTTTACTGTTGGGGTCTCTGGTTGGGTGATCTCCAGGGGAAAGGTAATGGACTGGTTCTTTCTCACTCACGACAGGGGACAACACAAAGTAAAGACACCGGGGAGAGTTGCAGCGTGCTCAGATCTCATTTATTAGCAGGTGGACATGAGTTAAATAGAAAACCAAACAAAGGGAATTATTGAAATATGTCAGAAATTACAGGTTTCTTAAAGGTCAGCTTGCCCTTATGGTAGGGGGCTTGTATGACAGGAATTGATGAGATACAAGACAGTTATTCTTCATGAAACAAGCAACTTAATTATACAAAGGTATCTGAGAGAAGCATAGGGGTTAAACCAGTAGGGTGAGATGAGAGAAGATGGATATCAAAGGCCATATAGTTTGAATTTTCTCTTGTCTGGGGTCTGAGGTGTATGCTGGAGTGTGTGATAAGGTGTGTTCTGTGATCAGAAGGTAAGGTGACTTTGAGTAAGTGAATCTTAAAGTAGCCGGCCATGTGGCCTGCAGTTAATGGGGAGAAGTGTTGGGGTTTCTGTGGGCCTGAGAGTCAAGAAGGAAAGAACTAAGTCTGAGTTTCTCCCCTTTTGCTCACCTCGGTTGAGAGAGACTAACCAAGCGGGTATCTTCTCAGACCTCCATCCAAGGATGGGGGAGTTCTCCCTAAGCTCTATCAAGCTTACACGTCCATCCAAGGATGGGGGAGTTCTCCATAAGCTCTATCAGGTTTACACATAGTCCCAACACTTTACTTTGAATTTTGAATATCACTAACTCAGCCTATTGATCAAGCAAACTTAATGGATTGATTGCTCACCCACATGAGGGAGAATGTCATCCCTCTCTCTCTCTCTCCTTTTTTAAAATTATTTTTATTTGTTGGATAGAGACAGCCAGAAATTGAGAGAGAATGGGGTGATAGAGAGGGAGAGAGACAGACACCTTCAGCCCTGCTTCACCACTCATGAAGCTTTCACCCTGCAGGTGGGGGCTGGGAATTAGAACCTGGGTCTGTGTGCATTCACCACCACCCTGCCACAAAATGTTATCTCCACTGAGCTCTGAAGTTCTCAGATGACCAAGGGAGCTGAACTGAATGTGAGTTGTAAGCATTGGGCGGAATGGAAGAAACAAAGAACTTTGAAGGTTAGCATGGTGTGGAACAACTTTTCTATAATCTCACCATTTTTGTAAACTGTTGTTTAATCACTAATAAAATTGTTAAGATAAAAGAATGGAAATTTTGGTTAAAGTTGACTTTCTCAATGAAAGTGATCAAGTCATAAAGTTGGGGGGAAATTTAATGTAACATATAAGGATGGCTGAAGATAGCAAGGTTGTGGGTGAGATGTGAAGATTATCAAATGATCACTGTATTAAATAAATCAGAATCCTTAAGTCTGTGCTGGTACCTTCTACTCAAAACTGAGGAGGGAATTCAAAAGTTTAACAGATTATTGTAAAAATCAATTATTTGCCAAGATATGAATTTCCTGGAAACAGTGAAACTTAAATCCTTATTAATATCTATGTTAATCTGTGTATGAGTATGAGAGGGAGAGAGAGAGAGAAAGTTGGGAGACAGTTAATTTTGAATTCATATACATGCCCTAAGTAATATAGGTAACTACAGGAGAAAAATCCATTATTTTTTGTTCCAGCTCATTTTATGTCATATACTTGATTTGATACATTTGTTTGTCTTAGTTTTTTTTAAGAAAGACTTTATTTATTTATTAATGAGAAAGGAGGAGAGAGAGAGAGAGATGGAGAGAGAGATGGAGAGAGAGAGAGCCAGACACCACTCTGCACATGTGCTGGCAGAGATTGAACTCTGGACCTCATGGTTGAGAGGCCAATGAGCATCCACTGTGCCATCTCCCAGACCACCAAGTCCTATGTTCTGATGTGAGAACTCCCTGTCTGTAAAGTTTCACATTTAACTTACAAAATTATGGATTTATGGCTTAATTTATACTGATGAAGAGTTGTGTATAGTAAGTGGATATTGTTGGGATGCATTGGATCGACCTTCCCGTGGTGCATCCTGTGAGTACCCATTCATTGGGGAAACTGACGATCCTTCCTAGCCGACTGAATCCACATGTATCCCAGTCACTTTCAAAGCCAGAAACAAGCAGTTCCTGACAGCTTTCAAACTGTTGGTCCTGCTCTTCCAGTCCTCCAACTTAATGTTGAGGGGCTGTCCTTTGCCAAACGCGTTCTTATTGGTCAATTGGCAATACAGCATCAGGCAGATGTTATTTGCCTACAAGAAACACATATAGCAGTCGATGAAGCTGCTCGATTCACCATCAGTGGATTCGATTTAATATGCTATAATCTCCATCCTTAACACGGCCGAGCTATCTACGCCAAATTGTATCTTGTGGACGTTTACCATACAGCCTCTTCAACCTTCTTCTTCTTCTTCTAGCGTTTGCCCTTCTTCCGTAGCCAGTCCAACAGCATCAGGTTGAGCCTGATGTAAAGTTTCGAGACCTCCTTTGAATCTGGAGAGGTGGCAGTCATTGACTATGTGGGTCATAGTCTGTCTGAAGCCGCAGGGGCAGTTCGGGTCGTCTCTGGCTCCCAGTGATGGAACATAGCGGCGCACCGGCCATGGCCTGTTCGAAAGCGATTGAGGAGGGCCCAAAAAACGTGCTAGGTCAAAGCCGGGTTGACGCTTGCAGGGGTCTGTGATGAGATGTTTGTTCTTTACCTCAGCTGACTGCCAGCTCTGTTTCCAAGAGACTGGAACAGAGAAGTTCAGTGAAGGCATAGGGGACCAGATTGGGTGACGAGACGTCAAGCGTTGAACAGGGTGGGCGAAGATATCCGCGTATATTGGCAGGTCCGGTCGAGCGTAGACGTGGGAAATGAACTTAGATGATGCTGCATCCCAATGAATATCTGGCGGGGCGATGTTGCTAAGAACTGGCAGCCATGGAACCAGGGTGGAACGGATGGTTCCAGAAATTATCCTCATGGAGGAATATAATTTGGAATCGCCCAAGTGGACATGGGGGCTACAGAACCATACTGGGGCACAGTATTCTGCAGTGGAATAGCATAATGCCAGAGATGATGATCGTAGTGTGGAAGCACTCACGCCCCATGAGGAGCTGGCCAGTCTTGCAATGATGTTATTCCTCGCGCCCACCTTTGCTGCAGTTTTTATGAGATGTTTGTGAAATGACAGAGTGCAATCGAGAGTAACGCCAAGATAGACTGACTGGGCTTCATGCCGGATTCTCGTATCACCAAGCTGCACATTAAGCTCACGTGAGGCCGAGGCATGGTATAGATGGAAAACAGATGATACCGTTTTAGCAGTGCTAGGAATTAGTCGCCTTAAACTTTACATCAGGCTCAACCTGACGCTGTTGACTGGCTACGAAAGAAAGGCAAACGCTAGAAGAAGAAGAAGTGGATATTGACAATTTCCACTCTCTTAGGATAACAAGGCCCCTTAAACTTTCTCACATAGGCCAAGGTAAAAAAATTGATAATGCTCTTTTTGAGTAATAATCTGTCAAGAGTTCTGCTTCTTAGGAATCTGTTGGTGTTTAAAATCCACTTCTTTATTTTATTATTTTTTATTTTTTAATTTCTTAATTGGGGAATTAATGTTTTAAATTTGACAGTAAATACAATGGTGTGTGTATATGCATAAAATATCCCAGGTTTTGCATATAACAATACAACCCCACTCGGTCCTCTGTCATCATTTTTGGACCTGTATTCTCCGCCCTCTCCCACCAGAGTCTTTTACTTTGGTGCAATACACAAACTCCAGTTCAGGTTCTACTTGCCTTTTCTCTTCTGATCTTGTTTTTCAACTTCTGCATGAGAGTGAGATCATCCCGTAATCATTCTTCTGTTTCTGACTTATTTCACTTAACATGATTTCTTCAAGCTCCATCCAAGATTGGCTGAAAATGGTGAAGTTACCATTTTTAATAGTCCTTGATCCACTTGGAACTCACTTTTGTATTTGGTAAAATATAGTGGTTCAGTTTCATTCTTCTGCATGTTTCAACCCATTTTTTCCAATACCATTTGTTGAACAGACTCTGCTTTCCCCATTGAACAGTCTGGGCACCTTTGTCAAAGATTAGATGTCCATAGGTATTGTGGCTTACTTCTGGGCTCTCAATTCTATTCCAGTGGTCAGCATGTCTATTCATGTTCCAGTACCAAGCAGTTTTGATGACAATGGCCCTATAATACAATTTGAGATCTGGGAGTGTAATGCCTCCAGTTCTGTTCTTTCTTCCCAAGATTGTTTTGGTAATTCTAGGTCTTTCTGGTTCCAGATAAACATTTCTAGCATTTGTTCTAGTCTCCTAGAAAATGTGGTTGGGGTCTTGATAGGGATAGCATTAAATTTGTAGATGGCTCTGGGTAGTATATTCATTTTGATGATGTTAATTCTTCCAACGCATGAACATGGAATATCTTTCCACTTCTTTGTGTCTTTTTCAATTTCCTTGAGTAGTGACTTATAATTTTCAGTGTACAAGTCTTTCACTTCTTTGGTTACATTTATTCATAGATATTTTATTATTTTTTATTGCTATAGTAAAAAGAATTGATTTCTGTATTTCATGTTCTTCTAACTTAGTGTTTGCATAGTGGAATGCCACTGACTTTTGAATGTTAATTCTGTAGCCTGACACCTAACGGTATTGCCTGGTAATTTCCAAAGTTTCTTGCTAGATTCTTTAGGTTTTTCTATGTATAATATCATGTCATCTGAAAATAGGGAGAGTTTGACTTCTTCTCTTCCAATCTGTATGCCTTTAATTCCTTGCTCCTGCCTCATTGCTATGGCAAGAATTTCCAACACTATGTTGAATAATAATGTTGGTAGTGGGCAGTCCTGTCTAGTACCTGATCTGAGGTGAAATGCTTCCAATTTTTCACCAACTGAGTATGATTTTCACGGGAGGTTTGCTATATATAGACTCCACTATCATCAGGAATTTTTCATCTATTCCCATTTTTGTAGCATTTTGTACATAAGGGGATGGTGGAATTTGTCAAAGGCTTTCTCAGCATCTATTGATATGGCCATGTTGTTTTTGGTCTTGATTTTATTGATTTGGTGGATTATGTTGATTGATTTACTTATATTAAATCAACCTTGCATCCCTGGGATAATAGCCACTTAGTCATGTTGAAAATCTTTTTAATAAAAAAATCTTTTTTGCTGTATCCAGTTGGATAGAATTTTGTTCAATATTTTATCATTTATATCCATCAGAGATATTGGTCTGTTTTTTCTTTATGGTTTTGTCCCTGTCTACTTTTGGTATCAGAGTGATGTTGGCTTCATAGAAGCTGGGAGGGAGTATTCCTGTGTCTTCAATCTTCTGGAAGACTTTTAAAGTAGAGGTATTAACTCTTCCTTGAAGGATTTTTAGAATTTATTTGTAAAACCATATGGTCCAGGACTTTTATTCTTGGGAAGATTTTTGATAACTGTTTCAATTTCGTTAGCTGTGATGGGCCTGTTCATGTTATCTAGTTCCTCTTTATTTAAATTTGGAAGTTCATAGGTATCTAGGAAATTGTCCATTTCTTCCAGGTCCTCTAGCTTGGTGGCATATAGTTGTTCACAGAAGCCTCACATGATATGTTGAATTTCTGTGGTGTCTGTTGTGATATCTCCTCTTCATTTATGATCTGATTTATTTGGGTCTTCTCCCTTTTTTGTTTTGTGAGTCTGGCTAACTGTTTGTCGATTTTGTTTTACTCTTTTGAAGAACCAACATTTACTTTCTTTGATCTTCTGTATGGTTTTCTTATTTTAATTGTTATTGATTTCTGCAATAACTTTAGTGATTTCTGTCCTTCTGGTTGATTTAGGGTTCCTTTGTTCTTCTTCTAGGTCTTTAAGATGTGCAGTCAGGCTGTTTATTTGTGCTTTTTCTTGTTTCCTAATGTGTGCTTGTATGGCTATAAACTTCCCTCTCAGTACTGCCTTACTGTGTCCCAAATATTTTGATAGCTTGTGTCTTCATTTTCATTGAACTCTGGAAACATTTTGATTTATTCCTTTATTTCCTCTTTGACTGAGTAGTTGTTAAGTAGTGTACAGCTGATCTTCCACATTTTGGGACTATTACTAATCTTTTGTTGATTGTTAAGTGTTAGCTTAATTCCACTGTGGTCTGAGAAGAGCTTGGGATGATTTCAATGCTCTTGAATTTGCTGATGCCATCACTGTGGCCTAACATATAGTATGCCATTGAAAATGACCCATGTGGACTTGTATAGAATGTGTACTCCAGTTTCTTGGGATGAAAGCCTCTGAAAATGTTCAATAGTTCTAGTTTATTTATTTCCTCATTTAGCTCTCTCATTTTTTAAATTGATTTTCTGCCTGGATGATCTGTCCAGTTGAGAGAGTGGGTTGTTGAAGTCCCCTACTATGATTGTGTTGCTGTTAAGATATTGTTGTAACTTTTTCAGTAGATGTTTAATGTATTTATATGGCTTCTAATTTGGTGCAAAGATGTTAATAATTGTTAAGTCCTCTTGACTGACTGATCCTCTGACCATTAAGTAATGCCCATCCCTATCTTTTTTAAATTTTATTTATTTTAGTGTCTGTTGTGTCCAATATGAGAATAGCTATTCCTGCCCATTTCTATGTGCCATTGGCTTGTATGGTAGTTTTCTATCCTTTCACTTTGAGTCTGTGTTTTTCTTATTGAGTTAGGTGGATTTCCTGCAGACAGTATATTGTTGGGTTGTGTTTTCTGATCCATCTTCCTACTCTGTGCCTTTTAATAGGTGAATTCAGGCCATTGACATTTATTGATATCAAAGATTGAAATTGAAGATATTTTAACTCCATTTTTAATAGATTTTTGGAGTGATCTGATATATGACTTATTTATGGTATCTTACTGTTTATTGGAGACCTTTCAGAAGTGAAATGCCTAAAATGTAATGAGAGAATACTATGAAAGGAAAGGTCTCACCTGAGTAATGAAGCAGAAGGATAGTCATTCTACACCTGAAGTCTCTGGACACAGTGTGAAGTGAAACATATTGAGGTGGTACTTATTGTGTTGTTTAGGTTGGGATCAGCTGATGCAATATTATTTGGTATGAATTGAAATAAACATGCAGGAAAGTGTGCCCCACCCTAAGGTTCGAGGACTGGGGGATATATAGGCTTTATAGTGGAAATGTGAGGTTCCTGCTGTCTTAGGGTTCAAGAAGACAATAGATGGTTATTGTTATTATCACATTATTTGGTAATTGGATTAACTTTGAAAAATCACTTTGTTAGGATTTTCTGTTTTATACACAACATCACCATATGTCCTTTGACATAATTTGTATATAGCTCTGCAACTGGTTGCTTCTGTTCTCCCTGGTCTAGGCTTTTGAGAGAGTCACCATGTCAAAGACTCAGCCTATGTATTAAAAATATTAAGTCCATGCTTTAAAAAGTTTGAGACATACAATCAATTTTTCCCCTCCCATATTAATTAAATAGTGATTTATATGACTACACATTAGTAGGCATGTAAATAGATGTTGGGAAATTGTGCAGATGTGGCTAGCTTGGCAGGGCCCACAAACGACCCTGTTTCCATGCTAGTATGGCCCACATCTTTATCTACATACCAATCTTCTGCTTTGTCTTATAAATGATTAAAGGTCTTCTTCCTAAGTCCCCACAGGGTATTGCTAATTCCCAATAACTGAATCCCTGGCAATGGTTGCTAGGGAAGCCCCTGCCATTTCCAGACCCTCCCACTTATGGTATTATAAAATCCACTTCCCTTTCTGGTTTCTCTCTCTTCTGAGTCCCAACCTAGAGGAGGTCAGGCGTGCAGACCGGGAGACAGACACTGGCTACTGCAGTTGTTTCCACATGGCTTAACGCACTGCACTCATGCCTGACTCTGGGGCTCTCGCATGAATAAAGGTTTTTATTTCTACCACCACGAGTTTGGTTCCTGGATCAACTCTCCTGCCCACGATGCAAACCCAACTTGGATAAACACCAAAAGACCATTAACACATAAACACCATTCCCACCACCAAAAGACTGCGACCCATCCCACCCATCCATCCCTGCCACCACAGGAAGCTGGATATCAACCTTCACCCTCACTCCAGGGTTTTTACTTTGGTGCCCTACTCCAGATTTAGTTAAATCCTGCTTTTAGTTTCCCTTTCTGTTCTTCTTTCTCAACTTCTGTTGATGAATGGGATCATCCCATACTCATCTTTATCTTTCTGACTTAGCTCACATAACACAGTTCCTTCTAGCTCCATCCAAGATGTGTCAGAGAAGGTGGGTTCATTGTTCTTAATAGTTGCGTAGTATTCCATTGTGTATATATACCACAGCTTTCTCAGCCACTTATCTGTTGTTGGGCACCTGGGTTGCTTCCAAGTTTTAGCTATTACAAATTGTGTTGCTAAAAACATATATGTACACATATCTTTTTGGTTGGGTATTATGGAGTCCTTGGGGTATATCCCTAGGAGAGGGATTACTGGGTCAAATGGAAGTTCCATGTGTAGACTTGTGAGAGTTCTCCAGACTGCTCTCCAGAGAGGTTGGATCAGTTTACATTCCCACCAGTAGTGCAGAAGGGTTCCTCTGTCCCCACGGCCTCTGCAGTATTTGTTGCTGCTGTCCTTTTTGATAAATGCCATTCTCACAGTGGTGAGATGGTAACTCAATGCGGTCTTTATTTGCATTTCTCTGACAATCAGCAACCTGGAGCAATTTTTCAATGTACATTAGTCAATCAGTGTCATTCACCACATCAATAAAAGCAAAACCAAACACCACATGATTATTTCAATAGATGCAGAGAAAGCCTTTTACAAAATCCAACCCATTTAGACAAAACACTAAAAAAAATGGGAATATATGGGAAATTCCTCAAGATAGTGGAGTCCATATATAGCAAACTTTCAGCCAAAATCATCCTCAATGGACAGAGCTGAAATTATTCCCCCTCAGATCAGGGGTTAGACAGGGCTGGCCATTACCATCATTCCTCTTCAACATAATATTGGAAGTTCTTGCCATAGCAATCAAGCAAGAGACAGAAATCAAAGGAATACAGATTGGATGGGAAGAAGTCAAACACTCACTGTTTGCAGATGATATGATAGTATACATACAAAAACATAAACAACCCAGCAGAAAACTACTAGAAGTTATTGCATGGGGTCAGGCTACAAAATTAATGTACAAAAATCAGTGGCACTTCTTTATGCAAACACTAGATCTGAAGAAGAAGAAGACATCCAGAAATCACTCCCATTCACTGTTGCAGCAAAATCAATAAAATACCTAGGTATAAAGCTGACCAAAGACATGAAAGACTTGTATACTGAAAACTATGAGAAAGCATTCAAGGAAAGAGAAAATGATACTATGAAATGGAAAGACATCCCCTGCTCATGGGTTGGAAGAATTAATATCATCAAAATGAATATTCTCCCTAGAGCCATATACAAATTTAATGCAATGCCCATCAAAGCTTCACCAAGATTATTTAAGAGAATAGAAAAAAAAAATACAATCATTTATCTGGAACCAAAATACACCTAGAATGGCCATAACAATCTTGAAGAAAAGGAACATAAATGGAGACATCACACTCCCAGATCGCAATCTATAGTATAAAGCCATCATCATCAAAAGAGCCTGATACTAGAACAAAAATAGGCACACAGACCAGTGGAACAGAATTGAAAGCCCAGAACTAAGTCCCCACACCTATGGACATCTAATCATGATAAGAGAGCCCAAAGTATTATTGAAGGAAGGAGGCTCTCTTCAATAAATGGTGCTGGAAAAACTGGGTTATAACATGCAGAAGAATGAAATTGAACCACCTTATCTCACCAGAAACAAAAATCTACTCCAAATGGATCAAGGACCTGGATATTAGACTAGAAACTGTCAAATATTTAGAGGAAAACATTGGTTGAACACTCTACCACCTAAACCTCAGGGTCATCTTTGATGAAACAAATCCAACTGCAAGGAAGACTAAAGCAGAAAAAAAAAGTTGTACTACATAAAATTCAAAAGCTTCTGCACAGTCAAAGAAACTATCACACAAGCAAAGAGACCCCTCACAGAAAGGGAAAAGATCTTCACATGCCATACATCAGACAAGAGACTAATAATCAAAATATACAAAGAGCTCAGTAAACTTAGCAACAAAAAAGCAAATGACCCCATCTAAAAATGGGTAGAGGATAAGAGCAGAACATCCACTACAGAAGAGACCCAAAAGTTTTAAAGTTTTGAAGGAATGCAGAGATTGGGGGGGGGGGCACAAACAGTTCTTTATTAAAAACTAATTCCTTACACCAGACCAAAGGATTCTGTGGAAGGAAGGAATGAAGGAATGAAGTAAGAAAGGAAGGAAGGGAGTGATGTGGGCAGGCAGGCAGAGAATGAGTGGGGTTGGAGGGGGAAGAACTGTGATATCCTGGTGCATGACGATGGAAAAAGATCTAAGCTGTGGGTGAGAATGTTTTTCAGATGAGAAATTATGTGTCAACTGTACTGTAAACCACAAACACTCGATTAAAAAAAACCTTAATTTTATTTTTGTCCAAGGTAAACTATAGAGCTTGGCAATGAATTACTTGTAGTTTGTTTTCAAAGATTATTGATGTCAATTTATTCCATACTTTTATTTATTTATTTATTTTTTAACTTAATGATTTGCTTGACTGATTCTAATTATTGAAAATCATGTTTTCGGGGCTGGATGGTGACATATCTGGTTAAATGCGTACATTACCATGCTTAAGGCTGGGTTTGAGTCCCTATTCCCCACCTTCAGGGTGATGCTACATGAGTAGTGAAGAAGGTTTGCAGGTCTGTTGCAAGCTGGTTCCCCTCTGCTAGTCAGCTGGTGATTCACAGAGGAGGTGGGACAGGCCACCCACGGGTACCACAGGGACTGTTGAAGAGGGCAAGGGCATGGAGAGAAGAACACACCTCCAGTTATTCAAGGAGACAACTCATTTTATTGGGTGTACAGGCAAGTAGATATACTCAAGGGTTAGGAAAGGGCTAAGGTAACCATTAAGCAACACAAAATAGAAGGTTAAATTTTGACCTATCAGATATTTGTTCATTACTGGGAAGTTACCTTATAAGGTCTGGTTATGAGCTCTCCATGTATAGGCAGGTTTCTCTCCAGGGAAGGGGGGGAGGGGGAGTTAAACAAAACCAGGATATTTGTGGTGGGTTTCTGTTGGCTCTATGTGGAAACTTATGGCCTTTGTTCAAAAGGAACAAGGAAGTATAAGCAAGAAAGTTCCCAGTAATGGAAAATTCCATTACCTTATCAAAGCCATGTGGTCAAGTGGGGACCTTCCTACTGCCCCTTCTGTGAGAAGGGGACTCAGGGCTGACCCCTCAGACCCTCATGGAGACAATGGCCTAGTTTTCTCAGACAGTGGGCCTTTCCCCACAGGCTCTCTCTTTCTCACTTTCCCTCTTCCCTCTTCCCCCTTCCCCTTTTCTCCTCCTCTCTCCCTTCTCCCTTCACCCCTCTGTCCTCTCCCTTTTTCTCTCTCCCCTTTCAGTTTCCCTCTGTCTTATCAAATGGGCCACCAGGAGTCGTGGATTCATAGTGTTAACACTGATCCCCAAAGATAATCCTGGATGCAATTTAAAAAAATAAAAAGAAAAGAAAATCATGTTATTGCACTTCCAGAATGGGCCCACAAAATTTATTGCAACTACCTCCCAGACCTCTTATAATAATTTATTTTGGGACAGTTATTATTGGACTCCCTCATGCTGTCATGGAGCCATGCTATGAGAAGTCCAAGTCACTTGAAGGGCCTCCATGTGAATTATCTGACTCTAACCTCAGTTGAACTCCTAGGCAAGTGGGAACTTTTGACTATTCCCCATGTGAGTACTTTATCTCTCCATCCATCCCAGGAGAATGTCCAGGTGGCTTTCCTCACAGTTATGCCGCTGTAGTTGAATTAGATCACTCAAATAAAAGCAGAACTCGGTTAACAGGAAGAGGCTTCAGAGAAAACAGCTAGTTGTTGCTTTAATCTGTGAAGCTGGATGTGGTTTATTAACCATAAATATATTACTAGAACAATCCCCAGTATACTATGGATGTATAATTGTGTCAGTTCATAATGGGTGGAAGCAGCTATACAATGAGAATGAGTAGATCCTGGAGGTACAACAAAACTGAAAACAGAAGTACTTGCTATTGTTCTTTCTTATAGATATCCTAGCTAACTTATTCCCTAGACAATACCATGCTCGGTGGTAGGTACTAAAGCCTTCATAATAGGGAACACCATCATTCCCTATGTTGCTAGCCCCATTTTACAGTGTAACTTGCATCACAGCTTATAAGGTACATAAATGATAACATTTTAATTTAAATATATATATACATATATGTATTTAATATATTTATTTGATAGAGACATTTTTACTATATTTATTTGATAGAGACAGATATCAAGATGGGGGCTGGGGGATTGAACCTGGGTCATTGCACATTATAACATGTGTGCTCTACCAGGAGTTCTACCACTCAGCCCTCACTCCCTTTTTATTTTTTGTATTATCTTTATTTACTGGATAGAGACAGTCAGAAACTGAGAGGGAAAATAGGAAGAGAGACAGAGAGACACGTGCAACAGTGCTTCACCACTTACAAAGTTTTCCCCCTACAGGTGGGGACTGGGGACTTGAACTTGAGTCTTTGCTCATTTGTAACATGTGTGCTCAACCAAAATGTGTCACCACCCCAGCCCCCTGATACATTTTATTTTCAAATGATGACTGCGTTGTCTGGATAATTTTGGTGATAGTTTAGCATTCTACAGTTACAAAGCATTTACATGAACATATAGAGAAAAAGTAAGAAGATATTTGAGTGAGAGTCTTTCACCTTGTGGTGTAAAAGGTGAAAACATTAGTTTCTGTGACTAATTAGTTTCAGGTTTCTCACCTTCACAACTGATAGTAAAGGGGCTTAAGCCAGAAATATTCCCTCACATTGCTAAGAGAAAATAGAGAAATAAGACATTGTGTTGTTAAAATTCGGAGGCTCCAGCTGGCTGGGCTAGCTTCACCGGTGGGTAACAGAGACGACCAGAGACACACAGCTGGGAAGGGAAGCTATATTTCTTTATTCAGGAACAACGATTCATAAACTAACCCAAACTAATCACCAAACAAAAGTCTCTTGCCTCCTTCCCCTGCAGCGGCGCCAAGAACTTTTGAACTCTGGGACCCTGGAACTCTCTCGGGGTTCCTTGGGGCAGGGACAAGTGGGCCCGCGAAACTAGCAGGACTGAACCAATTTTCTTGGCAGGGGGAGAGCTAGAACAAACCAATGTAAAGCATACAACAATTCCCCCTTTTCTTTTTAACTAAATGACTACAGTATCAAGGGTGTGGGGTGAACAGAAACCTATATCGTACAGGCATTTTTAAAAAAGAAACTGGCACAAACATGGAGAAACATGTAAGCAAGTAACAAGAACCATTGTGCTGTCAAGGGAAGGCCTGAGGGGGCCATTTTTTGTCTCTGTGGGCAAAACTTTATCAGCTTAAAATTTTTTTTGCCTCTGTGGAGCGTACTTGCCTCGACAGGCATTTGCATGGGGGTGGGGAACGGCCTAGAGTCCCAAAGACAGCTGGCTGCAATTTACTTACTATGAAACAAAACTTGTCATTAGCATAATCATATCACAATCTAACGTTTCTAATAGAGAAGGAATTTGAGACTTTTACATATCAACAACGTCTTTTTAACCTTTTGTTACACCCATTTAAGATGGAGACACACCATAGGTGTGTACAGGAAAGAAAACCTCAGGCATGAGAATAATTAGCATAGCCATTGTGTAATCTACCCATTTCTAATAGAGAAGGTAATCGAGAGTTTTACATATCAACAAGCCTATTTAGCCTTTTGTTACACCCATTCAAGATGGAGACACACCCTAGGTGTGGGCAGGTCTTGTTTAGACCAACTTAGTTAAAATATATTGATTGTTAACTAATTTTTACCTAAGACTTTAAATGTAAGTTAATTTTATCTTTATGAGAATTACATTGAAAACATTTTTCATTTAACTTTTTCTAGTAAGAATTTCGCCTTAAAGTTACTGTTTACCAAACTTTAAACACACACATAAACATGGTCATTAATACACAAGGAGAGAAACCTTTGTTACGAAGACATGTCATTTTAAACACAAATTTAGATCTGTACTGTCTTAGTTGTTGGGGGGATCACCATCTGGAGGTGGCCTCTCGCGCAGCTCCACTTCAAGGAATTGCAGGTTGCGATCTCTGCACGAATCTCTGCGTATTTCAGCTTGTCTGCCTTGAGACCGGAGCTGAGGATCTTAGCCAGGGTACCCAGTTTCAGCAGGGATCCCGGGGGGTCCGGGAGGTCCGGGATCTGTATAGAATTCGTAGCCCGAGGGCGGGCAGGCCAGCCTTGTAGAAGGCACAGGCTGAGGTGACCAGGGGTGGCGGCCATGATAGGCCGCCGTGGCCCTGATGCATGGCCCTGCCATGTCTGCTGTCCTGCTCGCAGTGGCCGAGCAGCGTGGAGGGATCACGCGTCCAGTGCCTTGCATCACGCGGTGGAGAGCCGGCTCTTGTGGGCTGGCCTTGGGCTCCTGCATGTTGGCATCGCTCCTGCATGTTGACATCGGGCTCTAGCGTGTTGGCATCGGGCTCTAGCGTGTTGGCATCAGGCTCCTGTGTGGTGGCATCAGGCTCCTGCATGCTGGCGTCGGCCTCTTGCGGGCTGCGGGGCTGCGGGGCTGCAGGCGCAGTGCGCGGGGTTGTCTGGGCGCGGCAGGCTGACTGGCTGGCTGGCTGGCTGCTCTACCAGGTGGAAACGGCAGCTCCGTGCCTCACCTCCCGCCCGCTGGTTCTTCCCAACTCTGCTGGCTGTTCTGAGTGTGCCCGAGCGAGTGGAAACTACAGAGTGGTCCAGAGATAAATGTTCCAGAAACAGCAAAACAGTCTCATGAAGAAAGGGCAGAGGCGTTTGGAGATCTCTTCACAAGCAGAGGAGAAGGCCATAGTACATAGGTAGCCAAATTGTCTTCACTTGTCTGAGAGATGCGCAGGTCAGGTCCACATGGGCGCCATTTGTTGTTAAAATTTGGAGGCTCCAGCTGGCCAGGCTTGCTTCACAGGCAGTAACAGAGACGACCAGAGACACACGGCTGGGAAGGGAAGCTATATTTCTTTATTCAGGAACAATGATTCATAAAATAACCCAAACGAATCACCAAACAAAAGTCTCTTGCCTCCTTCCCCTGCGGCGGTGCCAAGAACTCTCAAACTCTGGGACCCTGGAACTCTCTCAGGGTTCCTTGGGGTGGGGACAAGCGGGCCCATGAAACTAGCAAGACTGAACCAATTTTCTTGGCAGGGGGAGAGCTAGAACAAACCAATGTAAAGCATACAACAACATTGTTTATGGTTTATAAGTATACTGTGTTGGGGAGACATAAACCAGAGCTAAGCAGTGCTCTGGCAGTAAATTATGCATGTTTATTAAGTATTTCTGTATTAAGATGGAAGTATAATCGCTCAGAAGCCACTTGCATTGTGGTACTGAATGACTAGAATGATAAAGACAAGTTCTCAGCCTGATTTGTAGGGCTACAGACAATTTAGGTAATCTGATGTCACTGACATTTTACGTTGTTAATGTTTGATACATACTGTCTACTCTCTCCTGGCAGTCCTGATGGGGCACATGACTAATATGATTATTAGAAATGGGAAAAGGAGAGATCAGCAGCTACTTGACGGGCATGTGATATACTAGGAACTACAAGTGCGCCTTCAGAGGTCCAGTTGTCTAGGCTGATCAGATGAACATTAAGAAAACAAATCAAAGGTTTGCAATATACAAGGGAAGATTTGCTTCTCTGCTTCATGTCATATTTACTTTTGCAGAGGAACAGCTTTTCTCAAACTTCTCAGGACAAGAGTAAGGGGGTGGCAGGATATGTAGAGGAGCAGCACCTGCACACACCAAGGTCTAGGGGGAGCTCAAGGCTTTCTCTTATCCACCTCCTCTCTGCCCCTCCTCCATGACCATGTAGTTCTCCAGTAGTTGTGCTTTTCAGTTCATTGTTCCACTTACAACATATTATTTGGTTATCATTATTAAGTTCACAATTTTGCTCATAAAGTAGTATCCTGTGTAAAAAAACAAACATTTATCACTTTCAGTGGAGTAAAAGTGAAATCATTAACCATCAAGCATTCTTAATCTGATCAGAAACATATACATGCAAATGGATATACCTTGGGGGACCAGGTGGCAGTCACCCTTTTAAGCGCATATAGTAGGTAGCAAAAGGACCTGGGTTCGAGACCCTCAGGTGTCTCTCCGTCTCACTCCCAGGAGCAGTAGATTCACAGTGCTGGCACCGAGCCCTAGTGCTAACCCTGGAGGCAAAAAAATAAATAACTAAAAAGAGAAAGCATATATGCATATGTAGGTGTGTACATATATATATCAGTTATTTATACATCTATACATGTGTGCATATGTATTATTTTATGCCTGTGAGTCTGTATCTATACACATTTATTCTTAATAAAGATGGTGACTTCCCTATATTTCAGTGGTGATGTAAGATTATCACATATCATTTATCCATTGAAGACAATCACTGATTAAGAGGGACAAATGTACCCCTTTGTTCATATCTGACTTATTCTCAGTAGCCAGAGTGGAAGCATCCTAAATGCCCATCAACAGATGACTGACTTTAAAGATGTGAAGGGATCTATACTTCATGTAATACCACTCTCCAATCAAAAAAGACACTATTGTGTCCTTTGGTATAAAATGGTTGGAACTGTAGGTGATTATGCTTAGGAAGACAAGTAAAAGGATATAAGACAAGTTTTGAATGGTTTTACTCTTATGTGGCATCTAGAGATCCGATACATGAACTTACAGAATAAAAAAAGAAGAAGAAAATGTTTCTGTGACTTTGTGAGAATTATGGTGTTGTTATCTTTGGGAGGCATGAGGGTAGGGGGACACAGAACCATGGTACTGGGTGCGGTGTGGAATGATATACACTGTAATCTTAGAATCTTGTAACCCATTATTAATCATATGTAAAATATGAAAAATATAGCTGCCTAGTAAATAACAACAGCAAAAAATCATGAATATCAGCTGAAAAGCCACTAATTTTTAACTGAGATGTCTTTGACACAATTAAAATCATGCATGATAGATGCTGGATAATTTAAAGAATGTGACAGATAATTCATCTTCTTGCAGTCACTGAGTGATCTACAAGTAGTCAGAAAAATGATGTGGTCTGACAGATTTTTTTCCCTTCTTGATAAATAATAAAGCATTATGTTTCTATAATTATCCTAAACTGTGTTAGCACTACAATCCAAAATGATGTCATGAGGACTGAAATTAAGTTTACAGCAGTATTCCTAAACAGTAGCTCTTTGTATGAGGAATTTAACTGACCATATCTGGATTTTTGTTCAAATTTTATATATTTTTTGTATCTAGATGTTAACTCAGAGCACTTTCAGAAGAGGATATATATAATCTTATGTGAAAAGACTTTTGATTAGTTCTTTGCTGAGCTGAAGAAAATTCTGGTGTTAGGAATGTGCAGTAAACTTCTGGTAAGTCTGAAATTTTATTTCATCCATTATGTGTCTTGTGATTTGGGAAAATTTCAAAATTGGCATTTTCAAAGATTCTATGAATTCTGGGATGTATTCTGACTTTATAACCCTTTGAAGAGAAAATTTACACAAATATTGTCTTAGAAAATGTAAACAAACTTTATATTTGGATTTCAAAATTAGGAAATTTTTCTCACAACACTCCATTAAAGACTATGAATGTGATTTTTTGGTTTCTCATCTATTTTCACTGCAACAAACTATTTATTGACTATACAAATATTAATACTAGTATATTTCAATAGTTAAAGATACCAGGAATAAAGTTAGCACTTTATCTTTTGGTGTAGACTTTACCTTGTAGAGTCACAGTGATTACTCAAACTACCTCAAACAATGCTCAATATTTCTTTTTTAATTTCTTTATTGGGGGATTAATGGTTTACAGTAAAGAGTAAACTACGATAGTTTGTACATGTGTAATATTTTTCAGATTTCCACATAGCAATTTAAGCCCCACTAGGTTCCCCTCATCATCATGGTCCAGACCCTGACCCCCACATGCACCCCAAAGTCTTTTACTTTGGTGTAATACACCAACCAAAATTCCTAACATGTGTGCTAAGCCAGATGCACCACCACCCTCCAACCAACTTTCCTCATAGTGATTTTTAGTAGTGTTAATAGATGACTTGAACATACACATTCTATGCATTAGACTAGAGACCTTGAAATTATAAATATTATTTTTATACCTGAAACTTACAAAAAATATTCATTACATTATAGGACCTAACTGGGGAGTGTTATACAGCAGACTGAGAAATATTACACATATACCAACCAATGTATTTTACTGTTGCTGGTAAACCATTAATCCCCCAATAAAGAAATAAAAAAAGAAAACAAAAATAATTTAGATAAAGTTAAAGACATTCTATTCTAAACTAACAAGAAATTATCCATCACTATATAATACAGTTTTCTAAGTCGTTGGCAATTTACATCAATTTATAGGATTTCGAATGGCAACTTTAAAGACAAACAACCCTTTTAGAGTTAGAAATAAATTCTATATAAAAACACCCCCAAGGGGACAAAGGAACCCTCCTACACTGCTGATGGAAATATAAATGGGTCCAACCCCAGTGGAGAGCAGTCTGGAGAACTCTCAGAAGGCTAGAAATGGACCTACCCTATGACCTTGGAAATATATCGTAAGAACCAAACATACCCATCCAAAAAGATTTGTGTACACCTATGTTCATAGCAGCAAAATTTGTAATAGCCAAAACCTGGAAGCTACCCAAGTGTCCATCCAACAACAGATGAGTGACTGAGCAAATTGTGGTCTATATACACAAGGGAATACTACTCAGTTATTAAAAATGGTTATTTCAACTTCTTGACCTCATTTTGGTTGGAGCTTGAAGAAATCATGTTAAGTGAGATATGTCAGAAAAATAAAGATAAATATGGGATGATCTCACTCATAGATATAAGTTGAAAAGCAAGATAAGAAGGGAAAATACTAAACAACTCTGATTATGTGATGACACAAGGATTTCTAGCAGAAGCAGACACACATTCTATCTGGTTAAGAATCTGTTGGGGTTGGGTAGTGGCACACCTGGTTGGTTGCACATGTTAGTTACAATACACAAGGACCCAGGTTCAAGTGCCCAGTAGCCACCTGCAGGGGGGAAGCTTTGCACATGGTAAAATATTGCTGCAGGTGTCTCTCTGCCTCAGTCCCTCTCTGTCTTCTCCATCCTTCTCAATTTCTGGCTGTCTATCAAATAAGTAAATAAAAATTTAAAAACATTAAAAAATAAGAGAATCTGTGAAAATCAGGTCTGAGTAGAAAACTTAATGTTTAAGCAAATGACTTTCATGCCTGAGGCTCTGGAGGACCCAAGTTTAATCCTTGTATTGCCACAAATCAGAGTTATTTAACCTGTGCTCAAGTTAAAAACAAAAAAGAAATTATCAAATCTTTGCTTCAAAGGAATATTCACAGGAAGACAATAAAGAATGAGAGATAAGTTCACAAAAGTTTAGTTAACGTATCAAATTAATGTAATATGCCTCAAAGAGGGCATATTCAACTTGCAATAATATTTAGACTTGACAAAACTGGAGGTAAGACAATAATTAAGATGAGAACATAACTTAATTGCTTACTACTATCAGCATGTTTAAAAAGTCATTAAAATTCTACGAAAATGCAGAGACTCTTAAAGAAGAATAAATAGTTGGGCAAAAAGAAGCAAATCAAACTTCAAAAAATGAAAAATAAAGCTACTGGAAGAAAAACAGAATCAACAATTTAAGAGCAAATGAGAAACAAATGAAGAGGAAATAGTGAACTGAAAGAAACATTGAGCAATTAGCCAGCTGGAAAACAGAACAAATTAGGAAAAACAATGTTGTAAAATGGGAAACCTAAGAAACAGGGAGCAGAGGTTAAAAAGTGTCAATATTTGCATGGTTGATTTTTTTAATTAGTTTGTTTTGTTTTTGGTCATGACTGAGACTACACCTCTCCAGGAGGACTTGTTACAGAAAGGAATACAGAGAGAGAGACAGAGAGAGAGATGAAGGGCACAGCATCAAAGCCCCCTTCAAGGCAGTGGGGGCTTGGAGGTCAACTTGAGTTGTGCCCCTGGCAAAGCAAGTGTACTCTGTGAGTTATCTTCTAAGTTATCAACTAAGCCAGTTACTTATCTTCTAGGTCCATCACAGGTTTTTATTATTATTATTATTTTTTTTAAGGAAGCTAGAATTAGGAAGAAACAATACCTACTCTGATAAAACTTCCAGTTATAATGATAGATTAAACTGTTTAGACAGACTTTCCTATTTAACTAACATGAGAAATTCTCTGAGTTAAAGAGTATGGGTTGTCTGAAAATTACAGATAAATTAGTAGGCAGAATCCATAAGCAACACAGATGCAAAAAGGCCAATTGATTATTTGTGAGATCCACTAAGCAGCAGAGGCTCACTGATTTTGAAAGAGATCCTACTTAGTTTAGGAGAATAAGAACCTTTTGATAGGGAAACACAAAAGTAAAACTTGGATTGAGTTTGGTGCATTACACCAAAGGAAAAGATTCTGGGGAGGTAGGACTGGGGCTGGGCGGAGGTTTTTGGTCAGGTTATTTTGTATTTTTCATCTAATTATCTTTGCCTTATATTCTAAATTTCTTTTATTTGGATCTAGGCTCCACTTAATAATTTATTACTGTCTATTTATTTATAAACACTCTATTGATAGAATTCCCTAATTGAAATGACTATTGCTTTATTTTTACAATGCTATATCATTGTTTATAGTATCACCCTATTGTCTTTTCCACTTTGACTTTATATTTACATGTATAACTCTATTATTGTATACTTTATTTGAAATATCTGATTTCTTTTTGAGTTCTTGGAGGGCACATTTATTTTTGCAGTTACTGGTCCCCTTATAAAAGATTCTCCTTGTGTCTTTAGTCCTATTTGAGATATTGTCTTCATTGGAGATTATTTTCTATTGATGTCCCAGTATTACAGCTGTGAAAGTGTTGCTTTTGAGGCAGAAGATTATTTTTCACTTCTGCTAAATTTTCCTCATGCTTATGTTCACTCCCGTGCTGAGATCCACATGTCTACAGGGCATTATAAATCTCAGTAGCATCAGCACTGCTGGAATAAAGTCTGATACTCTTGATGATAAAATCCATTCAGGATGTCAGATTCATTGAATCATGATTTTTCATCTTAGTTGTGAGGGGAAAATTCTACTTCCCACTGCATTCAAAGATACACCCTTGATGTTGTTTGGTTTTATATAAGAAATTCACTTCTGGGGATGGGTGGCGGTGTACTCAGGTGAGTGCAGCCATTATCATGCACAAAGACCCAACTATAAGCCCCTGGTTCACACCTGTAGGAAGTAAACTTCACAGGTGGTGAAGCAGTGCGGAATTGTCTCTCTCACTCACTATCTTTCTCTCTTTCTTCTCTCCATTTCTTTTTGTCCTATTAAAAATAAGTGAATAAATATCGATATATTTCAAAATTCACTTCTAATTTCCTGCTTTATGTCTTGTCCTGATCTTGAGTATAAACCAAGTTATTTGAAACCTACTAGTTCTTAAAATTTTATGAGGAATTGAATGACATTTAATTCAAGGAAATGAAGTTTTAAGTTACATAAACCTGTCGAAATTTATTGAATTTATTTTAAAAGAATTTATTTATTCATCAATTATAAAGATAGGATGTGAGAGAGAAAGAACCAGATATCACTGTGTTAATGTGCTACTTGAGAGTCCAGTCGTTTCTCTATTGCACCATCTCATGGAGCACACATTGTCTAAATGTATGAATAGTTAGCATTTAGATTGTAAAATCAGTAGTGTTCCCTGTGAGGAATATTATTTGTGAGGAATTACTTGTGTTTTAATTTTATTTATTTATTTTTTTACATTTTTAAATTTTTCTTATTTTTATTTTATTTTTTATTAAATATGCCTCTGCCAATCCATAACAAATAATATTGCATCCGCCGATCACAACCTAACCAATGCAACGATTGCCACCTCAACATGCTTCACTTCAGACTGTGTCCAGAGACTTCACGTGTGGAATGACAACCCTTCAGCTTCATTACTTGGGTGAGACCTTTCCTTTCATAGTATACTCTAATTCCATCCCAGGTGGTTCACTTTCTAACAAAGTCCCAAAACCTAGATATACACCAGTTTCTGTGAGAGAGAGCATATCTTCACACGTATCTATAAACTACTGCAAAATATATACCTGAAAGCAGAAGTACACTAGAGTTTGCAGTGAGTACCTCCCTAACACTTCCTCTCCACTATTCTAAGCTTTGGGTCCATGATTGCTGAACAATTTGTTTGGCTTTGTATGTTAACTCTCTTTTCAGTCACCAGGTTCCAGATGCCATCAGGATGCTGGCCAGGATTCCCTGGATTGAAGACCCACCAATGTGTCCTGGACCTCAGCTTCCCCAGAGACCCACCCTACTAGGGAAAGAGAGAGGCAGACTGGTAGTATGGACCGACCAGTCAATGCCCATGTTCAGCGGGGAAGCAATTACAGAAGCCAGATCTTCTACCTTCTGCAACCCACAATGACTCTGGGTCCATGTTCCCAGAGGGATAGAGAATGGGAAAGCTATCAGGGGAGGGGGTGGGATATGGAGATTGGGTGGTGGGAATTGTGTGGAGTTGTACCCCTCCTACCCTATGGTTTGTTAATTAATCCTTTCTTAAATAAAAAAAATAAATAAAAGAAAAAAGAAAAAAATTTATTTATTTTTTTACATTTTTTAAAAATTTTCTTATTTTTTATTCCCTTTTGTTGCCCTTGTTGTTTTATTGTTGTAGTTATTATCGATGTCATAGGACAGAGAGAAATGGAGAGAGGAGGGGAAGACACAGAGGGGGAGAGAAAGATAGACACCTGCAGACCTGCCTCACCTCCTCGAACCGGGATCCTTATACCGGTCTTTGTGCTTGGCGCCACCTGCGCTTAACCCGCTGTGCTACCGCCCGACTCCCGTGTTTTCATTTTTTTTAATCTTTATTTATTTTATCTTTATGTGAAAGAGGCTGATTAGAGCATTGCTCAGCTCTGGTATATGCACAACTGGGAGTTATACCTAGGATCTCATATTGACAAATCTCTGTCTCTCCAGCCCTATTAGTCCTGTTTCCCTCTGAATTCTCTTTGCATGGGTTGATTGTGTAGCAATGAGGGTTCTTTGGTCACCACCATGGATTATCATTTTTAAAGCTTCACATTCACTTCATTGGGGAAACAATAATTTCAAGGATTTATATTGCCACATTTTTTTTTTCTAGAATGGACTTTAGTACATCTTCAAGTTGATGTCATATTCATAAGGACTTCATCTCCAGTCTTACACGGAAACTTTGTCATCTACCTTGTCTTCTTTTCAAAAACCAACATAGAGTTCTCTATACAATAAAACTGGTTCTTCTGCTTATTTAAAAAATATTTGTGTATCTATTAATGGGAGGGGAGAAGAGAGAACATGAGAATCACTGAGGTACAGATGATGTCAGGGACTGAAGTAGGGACCTCATGCTTTTGAGTCCAATGCTGTTCCTACTGTACCACCTCCCAAGTCATTGTTCCCCTACTTATTTTAGTAACCATTTATTTTAAAGAACTGTTTCTCCTTTCACAAAATTCAGCAAGCTATGCACATTGTACATATATTGTTATGATGAATAATTCCCATCTTGACGGTAAGGAACATATTGGTTTTATTTTCTTTGAGGTTTCAAAGGCTTACTAAAGTGAATGGTGTATAAAAAAACACACTAGATGATTAAAAAAAAAGGGAATTAGAGGATGAAATCTCATCAGTCAAAGGAAATACTTAAGATTTATTGAAGTTAAAAGCCCAATTATTTCAGAAGCTTCAGCAGAAACCAAGAAAGGTTCATTTGAGAGCTTCAATTTCAGTTCATTTCTAATATTGAATTAGTTTATTAATATATGAGTGCAAACATATAAGATCAGTAAAATATTTAAGTGGCTTTAATAAAAATATTACAAAAATCCAGAGGAAAATCAACACCATGAAAAGTAGATATGCTATTATTACTTGTATTATTTACTTTTCTTGAAGCCATATAGAACAAAATAAACAATTGAAAGGTTTAATTTGTGAGTGGGGCAAGCAATTTGTCAATAATTCTAGCTACTTCAGATACATACCTTAAAATTGTAAGATCAAACTAAAAATTTTCTTCAAATTATAATTATCTTGGGTGTGGTAAATACATAGATCAAAGATGTGAGATTTATTTATTTATTTAACCAGAGCACTGAATAGCTCTGGCTTATGGTGGTGTGGGGGATTGACTTTGGAGCTTCAGGCATGAGTTTCTTTACATAACCATTATGCTGTCTACCCTCATCCAAGATAGGAAATTCTAATCCCAGAAACATTACTTTTTATGACAAAAAGGACTCTGTAGAGGCAATTCAGTCAAGGATGTTGAGTTAGAGAGATTTTCTTTTCTTAAAATTTTACAGTCAACAATATTTATATACCTTTCTCATATTTGGGAGCTACTCTCTTCCCTGATCCAATTTTCTGGTCCTTTTTCTAGCCATGAACTCATCTCCCCAGATAATAACTTGGATTCACCTGCATATCAGATGTCAGGCTCAGAAAACATACAAACAAAAACTAGTATAGTCATGGGCCCTTTGGAATATAACTAAAATAGGCCTACTAACTATCTAAAAAATGAGACCCCCAAATATTCACCTGCAATACTCCACCCTTTAGGTTCATTATTAGTCACAATTTGTTTGGTTTTATATGTTAACTCTTCTTTGAGTCACCAGGTTCCAGATGCCAGCATGATGCCAACCAGACTTCCCTGGACAGACAACCCCACCAATGTATCCTGGAGCTCCGATTCCCCAGAACCCCTCCCCACTAGGGAAAGAGAGAGGCAGGCTGGGAGTATTGATCTACCTGTCAACACTCATGTTTAATGGGGAAGCAGTTACAGAAGCCAGACCTTCTACCTTCTGCATCCCACAATGACCTTGGGTCCATACTCCCAGAGTATTAAAGAATATGAAAGCTATCAGGGAGGGGATGGGATATGAAGTTCTGGTGGTGGGAATTGTGTGGAGTTGTACCCCTCTCTTATCCTATAGTTTTTGTCAGTGTTTCATTTTTATAAATAAAAATTAAAAATTAATTAATTAATTACTGGTACACTGCTTAGCTCTGGCTTGTAGTGGTGCAGGGGATTGAACCTGGGACTTAATGGAGCCTCAGGCTATCTACCCCTGCCCTAGAGTTATATTTTCCTGGATCATGTGAGTGGGCACATGTCCTGATAAAGGAGATTGTACAATTAAAGAACATCATCACAGAGAGAGATAGTGAAAATGCCATTTTGCTGACTTTGAAGACAAACAGAAGACAAAAGATAGAAGGAGTATAGTTCTTTAATATGGAGAAGGCCAGGGAACATATTTTTTCTATAGTCTAAAAAGGGAGTGTATACATTTGTGTTATTTTAAGGTCCTGTGTTTATGGTAATTTGTTACAACAGTAATAGGAAACTAATGCAGTGAAAAGAGATTCTTTTCAGGAAGATAAATATGGGATGATCTCACTCATAGACACAAGCTGAGAAAGAAGAATAGAAGGGGAAACACAAAGCAGAATGTGGATTGGGTTTGGTGTATTGCACCAAAGTCACAGACTCTGGGGTGGGGCAGTGGAGTGTTCAGGTCCTGGAACATGATGGCAGAGGAGGACCTAGGAGATTTGGGGGTGGGGGGTTAGATTGTTATGTGTAAAAGTGAGAAATTTTACACACGTGCCAGCTACTGTATTTTACTGTGGACTGTAAACCATTATTTCCCCCAAATAAGGAAAAAAATAGAGGAAAAAAAAAAAAGAGCAGACTCAGACTCATCTCGTAAAGTTTGTAGAGAGTATCATATGCAGCCAGAGAGATGGCATCTAGATTCACAGGGAAGACTGAATGTGGGGAAAAGAAAAAGAACAAAAACTAAGAGAAGTTAAACAGAAGAAATGAACAAGAAAGGAGAATGTGAAACATCATGCCAAATATGAAAATTTCTTATTAAAATAATCTTTTCAATCCACAAATTCTGGTACTGCCACGAAGAGGAAAGAGTATCTTTCTCAGTAAACCCATATTTTTATAGACTAGCAACTTCATGTATAGATATGAACACTTAAGATTTGATAAATGTGGGGGCGGAGCCAAGATGGCAGACTGAGAAGTAGCTTCTGGTCTGAGTTTTGACAACAGCTGCTGGAAAAGATAGGATTTTTTGCCTTCAGCAGGACAGTGAATTTGAGTCCTAGCTGTGACACCAAAGGGGTGAATATAGCCCTGTTTGGATCAGAATATAGGGGTTCCATTCCAAGTCTATTCCTTTCTGAAACCCTTGGCCTTCTTTCTTTCTAAATGGCCAATTGGATCTACAAAAGGGAAAGACTGCCCTAAGGTGTTTTTGTTTGTTTGTTTGTTTGTCTGTTTTACTTTCTTAACAATCAGCTGCTTCTGCTCAGGCGGCTTGAGGCAATCTGGGACAGGTTATTTAACCTTCTCTATTTTATTATTAATATTATATAAAAGTGTATCTCTTTGCCCCCCCTCCTTTAGGTTGACCAGAATTAAGTCTTAGTATATTTTCCACTGCAAGGGTACCACGTGTCTTATCCATTGAGAGAGGAACCTGTTTCACTACTCCTACCTAATCTACCCACTCTCCCCTTCTCCCTCCTCCTGGCTAATTAAATAATAAAATAAAATAAGTTAATGAATTAAAAAACTTTACTTCCACTGCTTCTTTATTACAGTTCTTTTTCTTATCTTTTTTTTTTCTTTTTCTCTCTCTTGTTTTTCTTCCTTATTTTTTCTTGTCTTCCTTTCTTCCTTCCTCCTTCTTCGGCTTTCTGAATTCATTGATACTCATTTGTGAATTATTTTGGGGAAGAAATCTGACTCAGAGTGGACTCTTTATGTGTGTATCTCTGCTTTACCTCCCTTTCTCCTCTTGCTACCCCTAGAATATACAGTAGGTAATAGATGTGCATAATTGACTATTCTTGCTATCCCTTTTTTCTTTTCTCTTTCTTCTTCACTTGGACTTGGTTGATATTTTTTCATGGACTGGAGACATGGGCTACCTGGTAGTGATTAAACTGCTTCAATCCTTGCTTCAGTTGCTATTGTAATTTCTGAGGTTGGTGATTGCATTTGTCATAAAGGTATTTAGTACCGTGTTGCTTGTACTCAAAACACAACAACTGAGGAACAACAGAACACAAAAATAAGAAACACATTAATCAAAAAAATGGGTAGATCAAGAGCAAATAAAACTGCTACTACAATGAATGAAGACAAGGGCCCAGAAGAAACTACAAATCAGCCAGAAGCAACCATAGATAAAAAAGTATGCAAGCAATAATAAACTTATTAATCATACAAATGAGAACAACATTGGAGGAAAGGAATGGCAGTATTAGGGAAACAACAGTTGAGACCCCCCAAGGAAAATACTGATTATCTTGAGGAAATTAGAGAACTGAAAGTTGAAAGAGCAGAACTGAGGAAAGAAGCTGAGGGAAGGGAAAGCAGACTAACAGAAACAGAAAACAGAATTAGTAAGATAGAGGATGAGTCAGAGAAAACTAAGAAAGGAGTGAAAGAGCTCAAAAAGAGATTGAGAGACACCGAAAACAACAACAGAGACATATGGGATGATCTCAAAAGGAGTAACAGTCATATAATTGGCCTGCCAGAGGAAGAAAGAGAGGAAGGGGAAGCAAACATTCTAGAGGAAATAATAGAAGAAAACTTCCCAGACCTGAATAACAGAAAGGACATCAAGATTCAAGAGGCCCAGAGAGTACCAAACAGAATCAACCCAGACCTGAAGACACCAAGACACATCATCGTCACAATGAGAAGAAGTAAGGATAAATAAAGGATCCTAAAGGCTGCAAGAGAGAAACAAAAAGTCACATACAAGGGAAAACCCATAAGATTATCTGCAGACTTCTCCACTCAAACTCTAAAAGCCAGAAGAGAATGGGAAGATATCTATCGAGCCCTGAATGAAAAAGGTTTCAACCAAGGATAATATATCCTGCTAGACTTTCATTCAAACTAGATGGAGGGATCAAAACCTTCTTAGACAAACAACAGTTAAAGGAGGCAACCATCACCAAACCGGCCCTGAAAGAGGTTCTAAAAGACCTCTTATAAACAAGAACATCACTACAATACTGGCAATATATCAGAGCAAACAAAAAAAAAATTTTTTGAACAATGGCACTATAATATATTAAATCCATAATATCAATAAATGTCAGTGGCTTAAACTCACCCATCAAAAGGCACAGAGTGGAGATGGATCAGAAAACAACCCAACCATATGCTGCTTGCAAGAATCTCATCTGTCACAATAAGATAAACACAGACTTAAAGTGAAAGGATGGAAAACTATCATACAGGCTAATGGACCACACACAAAAAAAAAGCTGGAACAGCCATTCTCATCTCAAACACAATAGATTTTTAATTAAATAAAGTAATAAAAGATAGGCAAGGACATTACATAATGATTAAGGATCAATCAGCCAAGAAGACTTAACAATTATGAACATCTATGCACCCAATGAGGGACCATCTAAATACATCAAACACCTACTGAAAAGAACTTCAAAAATACATCAATAGTAATACAATAATAGTGGGAGATTTTAACACCCCACTCTCACACTTCGATCAACACAGCAGAGAATCAACAAAAACACATGAAACTTAAATGAAGAGATGGTCAGACTAGACCTACTGGACATCTTCAGAGCACCTCACCCCCAAAAAGTGGAATACACATTCTTCTCAAATCCACACAACACATACTCAAGGATAGACTGCATGTTAGGCCACAGAGACAGCATCAAAAAATTCAAGAGCATTGAAATCATCCCAAGTATCTTCTCAGACCACAGTGGAGTAAAACTGACATTTAACAACAAACAGAAAATTATTAAAAGACACAGAAGTTGGAAACTAAACAACATACTGCTTAACAACCACTGAGTCAGAGAGTCACTCTAGCAAGAAATTCAAATGTTCCTGGAAAGAAATGAAAATGAAGACACAACCTATCAAAATATTTGGGACACAGCTAAAGCAGAACTGAGAGGGAAACTCATAGCCATAGAATCACATATTAAACAACAAGAAAAAGCTCAAATAAACGACATTACTGCACACCTCAAGGACTTAGAGGAAGAGGAACAAAGGAACCCTAAAGCAACCAGAAGGACAGAAATCACTAAAATTAGAGCAGAAATAAACAACATTGAAAATAAGAGAACCATACAGAAGATCAATGAAGTCAAATGTTGGTTCTTTGAAAGATTAAACAAAATTGACAAACCCTAGCCAGACTCACTAAACAAAAAAGGGATAAGACTCAAATTCATAGAATTATAAATGATACAGGAGATATCACAATTCACACCACAGAAATCCAGAAAATCATGCAAAACTTCTATGAAGAACTATATGCCAGCAGGCTAGAAAATATGGAAGAAATGGACGAATTCCTAGAAGCATATGCCCTTCCAAAACTGAACCAAGAAGAACTACAAAACCTAAATGCACCAGTCACAGACAAAGGAATTGAATAATAATAATACCCATACTTCTTAAGCTTTTCCATAAGATCAAAGAAACAGGAACACTCCCTTCCACCTTCTATGAAGCCAACATCACCCTGATACCAAAAGTAGATAGGGACACAACAAAAAAGGAAAACTACAGACCAATATCTCTGATGAACATAGATGCCAAAATATTAAACAAGATCTTGGCCAACCGGATACAGCAGCACATCAAAAAGATTGTTCATCACGACCAAGTGGGATTCATCCCAGAAATGCAAGGCTGGTTCAACATCCGTAAGTCAATCAATGTCATTCACCACATCAATAACAGCAAAGCCTAAAACCACATGATTATCTCAATAGATGTAAAGAAAGCCTTTGACAAAATCCAACACCCATTCATGCTCAAAACTCTATAAAATATGGGAATAGATGGGAAATTCCTCAAGACAGTGGAATCCAACAGCCAACATCCAACAGTGGAATCCTACAGCCAGCATCATACTCAGTGGACAGAAGCTGAAAGCATTCCTCCTCAGAATGGGGACTAGACAGGGCTGTCCACTGTCACCATCACTCTTCAACATAGTGTTGGAAGTTCTTGCCATAGCAATCAGGCAAGAGAAAGGAATCAAAGGGAATACAAATTGGAAGGGAAGAAGTCAAGCTCTCACTATTTGCAGATTTTATGATAGTATACATAGAAAAATCTAAAGAATCCAGAAGAAAACTACTGGAAGTTATTAGGCAATATAGCAAGGTGTCAGGCTACAAAATCAATGTACAAAAATCAGTGGCATTTCTTTATGCAAACAACAATGCGTCCTGGAGCTCTGCTTCCCCCAGAGACTCACACTACTAGGGAAAGAGAGAGGCAGACTGGGAGTATGGATAAACCAGTCAATGCCCAGGTTCAGCGGGGAAGCAATTACAGAAGCCAGACCTCCTACTTTTTGCAACCCACAACGACCCTGGGACCATGCTCCCAGAGGGATAGAGAATGGGAAAGCTATTGGGGAGGCGATGGGATATGGAGATTGGTTGGCGGGAATTGTGTGGAGTTGTACCCCCCCATCCTATGATTTTGTTAATGTCTCTTTTCTTAAATAAATAAATAAAATTTAAAAATAAAAAAATAACAAAGATTTGATAAATGTGACATTTCAAATAAAGGAGAAATGATGGATTATTCAATAAATCTTGCTGAGATAATTCATTATCTCTTTAGAGAAATTGTATACTTCAGGCCAAAATAAATTCCAGAGAGATTGAAAAAGTCATAGAAATGAAACAATAAATGAATATGTATAACTTTTTCTTTTGCCTCCAGGGTTATTGCTGGGACTCAGTGCCTGCATCATGAATCCACTGCTTCTGGAGCCTACATTTTTCCCCTTTTGTTGCCCTTGTTGTTTTATCATTGTTGTGGTTATTATTATTATTGTTATTGTTGATGTCATTGTTGTTGAATAGGACAGAGATAAATGGAGAGAGGACGGGAAGACAAAGAGGGGGAGAGAAAGATAGACACCTGTAGACCTGCTTCACCACTTGTGAAGTGAACCCCATGCAGGTGGGGAGCTGGGGGCTTGAACTGGGATTCCTACTCTGGTCTTTGTACTTTATGCCATGTACCCTTAACCTGCTGCACTACTGCCTGATCCCCTTATGTATAACTTTTTATAATACAAAGAAATTATATTAAAATTATTGACTATTTGACTTGCAGAATTTACCAATTTTCACACTGCAAAATCTGGGCAGAAATTCAATACAAGCAGAAGAAATAAAGCCTGTCTGAAAAATGATGTGGAAATTTGGTAAGGTAAGTATTATGTGAGAAGTGTTTACATATATTGATAATCAAGAGACTTAACACTTGAAAGAATGGCTGAAGTACAGGAGTAGATTATGCAGTAAAGAAAAAACCACAGATGGCCATTAAGCTTTAAGAAAACATATAATCTCAATCACAGTAAAAATGCAAATTTAAACAATGAGGTTCTGCTTTGCTTTTCAAATTGATAAAAAAAAAAACCTAGGGGGGGAGGTAATTATAGGTACTACAGTAATGAAATTTCTAGTAAAGTGAAACTTTGTTAGTGTTTTATAATAACATAAAATAAACACTAACAGTGAAAAAGAAATTTTAAGAAACTTTGATCTCCTTATTTGACCATATGAATGACTCTGTTATTTGGTTCATGCTTATAGGACATTGCTGCCTTTCGGGTAATGTGCTAGAATTCAGTCAAGAACTCCAAATTTTTTAGGAGAAGATGTTTAAATGCATAGAGGCTGGAGGCTGAGGGGAAACTGACGGGTCAATTCATATTTTACAGCTCAGGATGACAAATACTGAAAGACTGCAGAGGAACTTGACTTGTGTGGATAGAAAATTCTTATTTCAGGGGGTCAGAGAGCAATTATGGAGGGGAGAGAAGGTGTTTGAGGTGATATTCAGAAACTACACAGACCCAGGTGAGTTTAAAAACAGAAATGGTGGTGAGGTGGGGTAGGATGAAATTTTATCATTTTTTGGGGGGTGGATGTTACTATTTCTTTTTTTTCTTGTTTTTCTTTTCTAGTAGTTATTATTGCTGTTGTTACTGATGTCGTCTTTGTTACAACAGAGAGAAATGGAGAAAGGAGGGGTTAAACAGAGGGGGAGAGAAAGATATACACCTGCAGACCTGCTTCACTGCCTGTGAAGAGACTCCCCTGCTGGTGGGGAGCAGGGGGCTCAAACCGGGATCCTTAAGCTGGACCTTGCGCTTAGTTCCACGTGCACTTAACCCACTGCGCTATGGCCTGACTCACCATTTTAGTATTTCTTATAGCTAAGTAGTTCCTCGTATTTACATACCACAATATTCTTAACCAAATAATGCTGTTACAAATAATAACCAAATAATGCTCTTACAAATAATGCTGTTACAAATCTATCTATCTATATATATGTATATATATATATATATATATATATATATATGCATATATATATTCTTTGTATTTTTAAACATTTATATATTTGATAGAGACAGAGATAAATTGGGGCCAGTTGGTGGTTCACCTGGTTAAACACACACTATGACACATAAGGACCTGGGTTCAAGCCCATGGTCCCCACCTGCAGGGTGGGAAGCTTCACAAGTGGTAAAGCGGGGCTGCAGGTGTCTCTCTGTCTCCCTCTCCCCTCTCAATTTCTCTCCATTTCTGTCCAATAACTACTTTATTATCCAATAATATGATTTATAATAAATAAAAATAAATAGAAATCTTAAATAAAAAAGGAGTAAGGGTAATGAGACAATATAAAGGAAAGAGGAAGAGGAACTTCTAGTGACAAGCTCAGGCACACTTCCATCTGTACTGTGATACTGCTGCCCATAACACATCCCAACCAAGTCCTAGTCACCTTCCTCTGTGAACAGGCCTGGGACCGTGACCTTTCAACTGAGACATTAGGACAAGGCTCACATAGAGAAGCTGACATTTTATAGGATTATCAGAAAGTCTCACTCTGAAATTCAGATTTTTTTTTTTTGGAATAATACTGAAGTTTCTTTGAATAGCCTACATCGAAGAGAAAGGATGGGGGAGGAGGGAGAGCGAGAGAGACTAGTACCCTCATTAGAAAGGTGAAGACTTAGCAGTAGCCTTTGCTGGGAAGGATGTCTTACTCCACTGAACCTGAGGAGTTATCTGAGCCAGATCACTTTTTTCATTTCCATCTTGGATTACACATAGAATCCCAGGTGTATAAATCATATCTTAACAAAACCTAGAAAGCACATTTACTTGTGTGGTTGAGAAGAATTTTATGTAGGGTATGCTATAGAAGTGAAGTATGGATGGGGTAAAGAATGACAATGAACGATACTGGGGTGTCCAGGGACTAAGCTCAATATGAAGTCATTACTACTCTGTACCTGAAGGGCAAGGATATGACATGCAGTTATTAGATTCAGTCGCAGCCAGAGCTACGGAAATGGACTACCTATTAGTGTCATAATCATGAAGCCAGAAACCTTAAACATGCAAATTTTGTTCTTTACCAGCTGAGAATTTCCCCCCCCACCCTTCAAGCTTACATATTAAGCAATGATTATAATCTCAATCACAGTAGAATTTTCAATTACGTATAGTATCAGAAAAAAAAAAAACACCTCACTGTGAAACTCACAACAGATATACTAGAAATGTAGGTTTGAATAGCATGGGGAACAAATCCTATGTTTGTATGAAAAAGACAATCTATTAATACTGCATGGCAAGGAGTTTTGAGACATTTTTGTAGAAAATAACTTAATTGGAAAAAAAATCAGTCTCAGTGCTTTTTTTTTTCTTTTCTTTCCCATCTTCTTCTTCTCCTTCTCTTCCTCCTCCTCTGCCTCCTTTCCTGTGTAATGCACTTGTTTATCATACCAGGGAGGAGTTTGGAAACATTTTTATAGACCTTTTTATATGAAAAAATGAATTATTTCATAATTTCAAGCAGAGAATGATCAAAGGGAAGCAGAGAAGGAATGGCAGTAACAAATCTGAGTCCTGTCACTCATAATCTTTATTAAAGACAATTCATAAATAGGACTGTTCCCTCATTAGTAGGTAGAAGGTAGAGACAACAATTTTCTTTGCCTCAACCTTAAAAAATAATCAGAAAAATTAGTTGAGAAGAATCATGGTGTTTGGAATAAAATATCCATTTGTATAAATGAATTTATAATGACCAGGATACCAGGATAATACCACAGCCAGTTTTCAAATTAATAGAAATGTTATGTATTAGTAAGAGACATGGTCGTGTAAGGAGAGTTTTCAAAAGAGCCTTTACCAGGAATATGGGTATCAGTGACGTTACATACCACTGCTGACATGCGGGGAGGTTCCCTGAATATACGAAATAGGCTGCACATTTTAAGTGTGCGACTAATGATTGCTGGATTCTGTGGTTGGAATAAAAGATTGATATTTTATAATTAATGTTCAGGGTGAATAAAAAGCTCAAATGTCACCTTTAACAAAACAGTAGGGAGTCGGGCAGTAGCACAGCGGGTTAAGCGCATGTGGCACAAAGCACAAGGACTGGCGTGAGGACCCCGGTTTGAGCCCCAGGCTCCCCACCTGCAGGGGAGTCACTTCACAGGTGGTGAAGCAGGTCTTCAGGTGTCTATCTTCCTCTCCTCCTCTCTGTCTTCCCCTTCTGTCTCCATTTATCTCTGTCCTATCCAGAAACGACGACATCAACAGCACTAACTACAACAACAATAAAAACAACAAGGGCAACAAAAAGGAAATAAATAAATATTTAAAATATATATTTATTAAAAAACAGTAAGCAGCTATTTATTAGTCTTTGATAGCAGCATTTAAGTAGTGCCATAGGAAGAAAACAAACATGCCTACCTATGTTCACAGTAGCACAATCTATAATAGCCAAAACCTGGAAACAACCCAGGTGTCCAACAACAGATGAGTGGCTGAGCAAGTGTGGTCTATATACACAATGGAATGCTACTCAGCTATTAAAAATGGTGAGTTCACCTTCCTTACCTCATCTTGGATGGAAATCATATGAAGAAATGATGAAGTGAGATCTCTTCTCCTCATCTTGAAGAAATCATATGAAGTGATATCAGCTAGAAAGAGAAGGATGAATATGGTATGACCTCATTCATAGAGGTAAGTTTAAAAACAAAATCATAAGGGAAAATACTAAGCAGAACGTGGACTGGAGTTGGTGTATTGCACCAAAGTAAAAGACTCTGGGATGGTGAGGAGATCCTGGAACACGGTGGCAGAGGAGGACATAGTGGGGGTTGAATTGTTATGTGGAAAACTGAGAAATGTTACACATGTAAAACTACTGTATTTTACTGTTGACTATAAATCATTAATACCCAATAAATAAATAATTTAAAAAAGTATATGGCCTTAAAGTACTCCCCCCCCTTTGCATATCAGGAACAGTTGTCCAACTGTTTTCTGAAATCCATTGTGGAATAATCCTAGGAAAACTCACACAGTTTAGAGTGTGGTTGGGGAAACCATGATCCCCTAAAATAAATAGAAAGTCAAGGGCCCAGCATTGGTGCAGCCAGTTAAGTGTATGTATCACCCTGGGAAAAGACCTGGGTTTGAGCCCCCACTCCCCACCTTCAGGGGGCAGGAGATGCTTCATCAGCAGTGAAGCAGATCTGCAGGTGTCTGGCATCTTTATGGGTCCCTTTCAGTTTCCCCTCCCTTCTCAATTTCTTTCTCTCCTGTCAAACAAAATAGGAAAAAAATTGAAAAGGGGGGCCAGACAGTAGCTCAACGGGTTAAACACTCATAGTATGAAGCACAAAACCCACACAAGGATCCCAGTTTGAGCCCACGGCTCCCCACCTGCAGGGGGATTGCTTCACAAGTGGTGAAGCAGGTCTGAAGGTGTCTTTCTCTCCACTGTCGATTTCTCTCTGTCCTATCCAACAACAATAATAACAACAGCAGCAATACAACAATAATAACAACAGCAATAACAATAAAAACAAGGGCAACAAAATGGAAAAAAGGGCCTCCAGGTGCAGTGGATTTGTACTGCAGACACCGAGCCCCAGTCATGACAATGAAGGCAAAAAAAAAACCAAAAAACAAAAAATAAAACGATGTTTTATATCTCTCTCTCATTTTTAGAGAGACTATGGAAGAAAGAGAGATCAGTGAAAAAGACCACAGTTCTGAACTTGAGTTGTGTCCATGTAAAAGCAGCACACATTCCATTTGAGCTATTTCACTGGCAAAGAATGGTTTATGCTGCTTGGATTCATCCCACCTGGTGTTTCATTCTCATCTTCCTCAACACCATCAATAGTAAGAAGCTTACAGTCTTACAGACAGCTTTTTCCTGATGAAGGGGTGTTTGACTAGTAAGTATTTTTGTTTTCAGATATTAAGTCACAATAAATGTCCCATATAATCCAAAACATCATCTGCCTACTGAGTACATGCACCAGACTCCTTGTATCTTATGATTTTCAGTAAACGTCCCTCTCCAGGCAGGTGGAATAGTGTATTCTTCAAGAGTAGCAGCATGAATCCTTTACAGACTGACTCTACTATTCCCTAACATGACTATCTCCAGATTCACTGATATGCTTTTATCTTGAACACTAATAGCACACCTCTTATAAATCCATGTGGATATTTAAAAAAAATACACACAAAACACTTCAAGTATTGAATGCATATAAAATAGCTGGAGCATACTTAGCCATTAGTGCCTGAGAGTTTTTCACCTGGTAATCACACAATTCTCTTTACTCAGACAGATCTCTTTCACAAAAAGTTTCTAAGATAGTGCAATTGTAAGACATCCTATTTCTTTTTTTAAATTTGTATTAGTGATTTAATATTGATGAACACAATTATAACAGGGGTATGATTCCACACCTTTCCTACCCCCAGAGTTCTGTATTCCCTTTCGCTCCACTGTAAATTGCATTAATTCTTTCAAGACCACAGGCATGGGTTGACTATTATTTCTATAACTGTATATATATATATATATATATATATATATATATATATATATATATATATATATCCCTTTTTTTATCCTTTTTGGTCTTGCATTCTTTTCCTTTCTAGGTCACACCTACTACTTCTTAGTGCCCTTCCTTTATTTTTTCTTCTTTTTTCCTCTCTTCTCTTCTCTCTCATGGTACTGATGGAGTTGGAGTTCATAGTTGAAGTTCAGGTCATCCTATTTCTTGAAAACATTCCCTCCTCATCACTACAAGGAGATTTCTGGAAGGAGTGAGTTTGCTAGGTTATAGTCAATGATGGAGCTGGTTAGAAGACTGGAAATCAGTAGAAACAGATTTATATAAAGAAAAAGAAAGTATGTCTTAAGACTTTGCAGAACCTCAAGTTTATTTTATATAACTAAAATAGGGGATTTTAGTTCCCTTTAGTTACAATAAATTTATACTTGTAAAATGAGCTATTAACTGTCTATCATTCATTTAACAATAAGAGCTGAAGGGAGTTTGAAAACAAAACAAACAAAATATTGAAGCTAATCAATCTCAGGATTCTGTGACACTCTTTAGGGCAGATTGCTTGAAGCTTCTTTTTTCTTATTTTTTTAAAATCTTTATTTATTGTATAGAGACAGCCAGAAATTGGGAGAGCAGGAGATGACAGAGAGGGAGAGAGACAGAGAGACACCTGCAGCCCTGCTTCACCACCTGTGAAGTGACCCCCTTGCAGGTGGGGAGCCGGGGGCTTGAAATGGATCCTTATGCACGTCCTTGCGCTTTGTGCCACCGGCACTTAACCCACTGTGCTACCACCTGGCCCCTGCTTGAAGCTTCTGACCACTGTAGGGGAAAGATAAACTTTGTATGCTATTCCACAGTAGCTACTTCCTCATTGCTAGCAACACAGTAGAAATGTATTTTATGTCATTTATTACTTTTCAAGGATTTCCAGAAAGAAAAAAAATATCCAAAGTTCCTGGCCAAAGAGCAGAAAAAATAATTTAGTAAAACTCTGTTGCTAAAAATTGATTCCAATTTTATGTCCCACTGGTCCAGTAATCACTAGTTTACAAAGTACATCACGCACTGGCTGGGATCAAATTTCATCTATCTGTCTATAAATGTATCTTCATTAGACTAGGTGAATATGTGGGTGGTGGGTGGGGTGGAAGGAAAGCCATGTGACTGTGACTGTGGACCTGAATTTTTTAGCTGGCAGAGTAAGCTTTTGGAACGACAGAGGCAGATTCTCTTGTCATTTATTCATTTATTCAATTTAATCATTGGAAGGCTTTTTCATACTCCTAATGTTTTTTACACTAACTTGTTTTAGTCACTAATTATATTTTTTGCTAGAGTCCTGCAAGATATTTTATTCCCGTGTTAAATATGAGGAAATTGAACTTGCTCAGTTTTATTAAAATGAAGCATTAGCTACAGTTAAAATGGATTTTGAGGGGATCAGGTAGTGGCACACCTTTGTTAGGTGCTCATGTTAAAGTGCACAAGGACCCAGGGTTGAGCCCCTGGTTTCCACCTGCAGGGGAAAAGCTATGTGAGTGGTGAAGCATGGCTTCTGGTGTCTCTCTGTCTTTTTTACTCCCTATCTCCCCCCTTCTGTCTCAGTTTTTTACTGCCCCTATCTAGTAAATAAAGATGAATAAAACAATTAGAAAATCGATTCTGAATATTTTAGTCTAATTACTCAACTTTTAAACTTGTTTAATTTTCACTGTTGTGGTAAATTCGCAGGTTCAAAAATGTATTAGTGATTTAATCTTGATTTACAAAATTATAAGATAATGGGAGTATAATTCCACAGGTATCCCAGTCAGTCTGAGCTCGCAGTCCATGGTCACAGCTAGGAACATTCTAGCTGCACTCATCTCAAGACCAGTCTTCCTCTGGTAGCAGAGTAGCTGACCCAGCCTCCCTTCAGAGAATGGGTCAGTTTCTACCATTGCTGCTCTACAGTGAGGACAAGGTCCTGGAAAGGCCCACAAGAGGGTATATGATGATGTTCCTGATGGAAGTGACCAGTGTCGGTGAAGAAAGGGATCTATTATAGGTCTAGGCCATCATGTTTATGTGGAAATCCAAGGATTCCCTGGCTAGGGCCCCAGATGATGGGGTGATAATAATGTTGATGTCCTGTCAGAAGAGATTAAAGATAGAAGAGCAAATATTACTTACCTTCTTTTGTATAGTTAATTGAGTAGATAGAATGATTGACATAAGTTAAACAAGTGGTAGGAGAGGAGGATGTCTGGGCCTAAGTAATAAAGCTGATATGCAGGTGGATTCTAGTTATTGTATGGGGAGATTATGTCTTCCCTGGAAAAAGGACCAGTTACTCTCAGGGAAGAGAGTAACTCTCAATATGGGAAAGGTGTATGAATAATGTTGACTGTAAACCCCATCGATTTAATTTGGTCTGGGGTCCATAATCAGCTTAGGAGCCTATGTGACCTCTGCATCCCTGTAGATCTGAGCTCAAATTCTGTGGTCATCAGTAGGATTACTCCAAGCTGCCCCAATATCAGGACTCATCGTCCTCAGGAGTAGCATAGAGTATGTTGTCCATTCTCCCTTCAGAGGATGTAGATCCAAGTTAAAGACAAAGTCCTATGGGGGCCCACATTGGGGTCTGTTTTGTTGTTCCTGACATAGATGACCAGTAACAATGGAAAGAGGGATTTATTTAAGGTCTAGGTCCATCATGACTGTTTGGGAATCTCAGGACTTTCCGAATAGGGCCCCAGCTGAAGAGGTAGCCTGATAGTGACTAGAGAGTTATAATTAAAGTATGCCAGTTTCCTATTTCATTATAAACATTGTAATGACTCACTGTAGACTATTGTGTACTTTTGCTTTCATGTATGTATTTTGCCATAATTTATGGATATATGCCTTATCATATGCCTTATCTCACGGGACTTGAGCCCTCTCATATTAATTAAATTGTGATTTATATGACTAGAAATTAATAGGAGTGTACATAAACACAATTCCCACCATGAAAAGACAGTATCCAATCCCCCCCACCCCAGTACCCCCTAGCCCATGAAGCCCAACATCCACCTTCACCCTCAATTTAGGATTTTTACTTTGGTGCCCGACTTCAAATTCAGTCAAATTCTGCTTTGAGTTTCCTTTTCTGTTATTCTTTCTCAACTTCTGTTTATGAATGGGATCATTCCATATTCGTCTTTATCTTTCTGACTTAGCTCACTTAACAGAATTCCTTCTAACTCCATTTAAGATGGGTCAGAGAAAGTGGGTTCATTGTTCTTAATATCACATAGTATTCCATTGTGTATATATACCACAGCTTTCTCTGCCACTCATCTGTTGTTGGGCACCTGTGTTGTTTCCAAGTTTTAGCTATTATAAATTGTGCTGCTATGAACACATATGTACACATATCTTTTTGGTTGGATGTTATGGAGTCCTTGGGGTATATCTATCTCTAGGAGAGGGACTACTGGGTCATATGGAAGTTCCTTGTCTAGCCTAGTGAGAATTCTCCAGACTGCTCGCCAGAGAGGCTGGACCAATTTACATTCCCACCAGCAGTGCAAAAGGGTTTCTCTGTCCTCATAGCCTCTGCAGCATTTGTTGCTTCTGTCCTTTTTGATGTATGCCATTATCACAGGGGAGAGGGGATATATCAGTGTTGTTTTTATTTGCATTTCTCTGACAATCAGTGACCTGGAGCAATTTTTCATGTGTTTGTTAGCCTTTTGGGTCTCTTCTTCAGTGAGTATTCTGTTCATATCCTCTGCCCGTATTTGGATGAGGCCATTTGATTTTTTTGTTGCTATGTTTGCTGAGCTCTCTCTATATTTTGGTTATTAGTCTCTTGTCTGATATATCACATATGAAGATCTTCTCCCATTCTTTGAGGAGTATCTGTTTGTGTGATAGTTTCTTTGGCTGTACAGAAGCTTTTCAATTTGATGAAGTCCCATTGATTTCTTTCTGCTTTAGTCTTCCTTGCAATTGGGTTTGTATCATCAAAGATGTCCTTGAGGTTTAGGTGGGAAAGTGTTCCACCAGTGTTTTCCTCTAAGTATTTGATAGTTTCTGGTCTAACATCCAGGTCCTAGATCCATTTGGAGTTGATTTTTGTTTCTGGTGAGATAAGGTGGTTCAGTTTCATTCTTCTGCATGTTACAACCCAGTTTTCCCAGCACTACTTATTGAAGAGAGCCTCCTTCTTCCATTTGGGCACTCTTATCAAAGATTAGATGTCCATAGGTGTGGAGGTTTAGTTCTGTGCTTTCAATTCTGTTCCACTGGTCTGTGTGCCTATTTTTGTTCCAGTACCATGCTGTTTTGATGATGATGGCCTTATAATATAGTATGAGATCTGGGAGTGTGTGATGCCTCCATTTCTTTTCCTTTTCTTCAGGATTGTTATGGAGATTTTAGGTGTATTTTGGTTCCAAATACAAATTATTGTATTTTTTTCTATTCTCTCTTTTTTCTTTTTTATTTAAGAAAGGATTAACTAACAAAACCATAGGGTAGGAGGGGTACAATTCCACACAATTCCCACCACCCAATCTCCATATCCCACCCCCCCCATAGCTTTCCCATTCTCTATCCCTCTGGGAGCATGGACCCAGGGTCCTTGTGGGTCTATTCTCTTAAAGAAGCTTGGTGAAGCTTTGATGGGTATAGCGTTAAATTTGTATATGGCTTTGGGGAGAATATTTATTTTGATGATATTAATTCTTCCAACCCATGGGCAGGGGATGTCTTTCCATTTCATGGTATCATTTTATTTTTCCTTGAATGGTTACTCATAGTTTTCAGTATACAAGTCTTTCATGTCTTTGGTTAGCTTTATACCTAGTTATTTTATTGATTTTGCTGCTACAGAGAATGGGAGTGATTTCTGGATGTCTTCTTCAGATTTAGTGTTTGCATAAAGAAATGCCACTGATTTTTGTATATTGATTTTGTAGCCTGACACCTTACTATATTGCCTGATAATTTCCGGTGGATTGTTTATGTTTTTGTATGTTTACTATTATATCATCTGCAAATAGTGAGAGTTGGACTTCTTCCCATCCAATCTGTATTCCTTTGACTTCTTTCTCTTGCCTGATTGCTATGGCAAGAACTTCCAATACTATGTTGAAGAGAAATGGTGTTAATGGACAGCCCTGTCTACTCCCTGATCTATGGGGGAATGATTTCAGCTTCTGTCCCTTTAGCATGATGTTGGTTGTAGGTTTGCTATATATGGACTCCACTACATTAAAGAATTTCCCATCTATTCCCATTTTTTGTAGTGTTTTGAGCATGAATGGGTGTTGGATTTTGTCAAACGCTTTCTCTGCATCTATTGAGATAATTATGTCATGTTTGGTTTTGCTTTTACTGATTTATGTAGTGAATTACATTGATTGGCTTACATATATTGAAACATTCCTGTGATAAATCACACTTGGTTGTGATGAACAATCTTTTTGATATACTGCTATATCCGGTTGGCCAGTATCTTGTTTAATATTTTGGCATCTATGTTCATCAGAGATACTGGTCTGTAGTTTTCCTTTTTTGTTGCGTTCGTATCTGATTTTGGTATCAGGATGATGTTGGCTTCATAGAAGGTGGAAGGGAGTGTTCCTGTTTCTTCGATCTTGTGGAAGAGCTTTATAAGTATAGGTATTAATTTTTTCCTTAAGGTTTTGTAGAATTCATTTGTGAAGTCATCTCTTCTAGGACTTTTGTTGTTGAGAAGAATCTTAATAACTGTTTAGATTTGTTTCTGATTGGTACTGTATGTTTTGTTGTTCTTTATTGGTTCAGTTTTGGAAGGACATATGTTTCTAGGAATTCTTCCATTTCTTCCTGATTCTCTAGATTGGTGGCATCTAGTTCTTCACAGAAGTTTCACATGATGTTCTGTATTTCTCTGGTATCAGTTGTGATATCTCCTCTATTGTTTAAAATTCTATTTATTTGAGTCTTCTCCCTTTTTTTTCTAGTGAGTCTGGCTAGGGGTTAGTCAATCTTATTTAACTTTTCAAATAACCAACATTTGACTTCATTGGTCTTTTGTATGGTTCTCCTATTTTTCGATGTTGTTTATTTCTGCTCTAATTTTAGTAATTTTGTGCTCTAATTTTAGTAATTTCTGCTCTAATTTCATTAATTTCTGTCCTTATGGTTGCTTTATGGTTCCTTTTTTCCTCTTCCTCTAATTCCTTAAGGTGTGCAGTAAGGTCCTTTATTTGAGATTTTTCTTGCTATTTAATATGTGATTGTATGGATATGAGTTTCCCTCTCTGTACTGCGTTAGTTGTGTTCCAAATATTTTGATAGCTTGTGTCTTCATTTTCATTTGTTTGTAGCAATATTTGAATTTCTTTCTTGAGTGTCTTTCTGACCCTGTGGTTCTTAAGCAGCATGTTGTTGAGTTTCCAAATTCTGTGACTTTTAGTAATTTTCTGTTTGTAGTTGAATGTTAGTTTTACTCCACTGTGGTCTGAGAAGATACTTCGATGACTTCAATGCTCTTGAATTTGTTGATACTGTCTTTGTATATTAATGTTGTCTATCCTTGAGGATGTGCTGTGTGGATTTGAAAAGAATGTGTATTCCAGTTTTTTGGGGTGAAGAACTCTGGAAATGTCCAGGAGGTCTAGTGTTTCCATCTCTTCATTTAATTCTCTTGTTTCTTGGTTGATTCTCTGCTTCATTGACCTAAGTGTGAATGTGGTGTGTTGAAGTCTCCCACTTTTATTGTATTCAACAATTTTTATTTGGTCTGGCATATGGCAAGCAGTATGGTGATGTTCTTGTTTATAAGAGGTCTTTTAGAATTTCTTTCAGGGCAGGCTTGGTGATCGTTGCCTCTTTTAACTGTTGTCTGTCTGAGAAGGTTTTGATCCCTCCATCTAGTTTGAATGAAAGTCTAGCAGGTTGGGAGCTGGACGGTAGCATAGTGGGTTAAGCACATGTGGCGCAAAGCGCAAGGACTGGCTTAAGGATCCCGCTAAGAGCTCCTGGCTCCTCACCTGCAGGGGAGTCACTTCACAGGCGGTGAAGCAGGTCTACAGGTGTCTATCTTTCTCTCTCCCTCTCTGTATTCCCCCCCTTCCATTTCTCTCTGTCCTATCCAACAATGATGACATCAATTACAACAACAATTGTAACTACAACAAGAGCAACAAAAGGGAATAAATAAAGGGTATATTGTCCTTGGTTGAAACCCTTTATCACTGAGGCCTCGATAGATAGCTTGCCATTCTCTTCTGGCTTTTAGAGTTTGAGTGGAGAAGTCTGCTGATGGGTTTTCTTATGGGTTTTCTCTTGTAAGTGACTTTTTGTTTTCTTTTGCAGCCTTTAGGATCCTTTCTTTATCCTTACTTCTTTTCATTATAACTATGATGTATCTTCAGGTCTGGGTTGATTCTGTTTGGGACTCTCTGGACCTCTTGGGTCTTAATGTCCTTTCTGTTGTTTAGGTATGGGAAGTTTTATTCTATTATTTCCTCTAGGATATTATTCCCCCTTCCTTTCTTTCTTCCTCTGGCAGGCCAATTATAAGAATGTCACTTCTTTTGAGATCATCTCATATATCTCTTTTCTTGTTTTCAGTGTCTCTCAATCTCTTTTTGAGCTCTTCTACCTCTTTCTTTGTTTTCTCTAGCTCATTCTCTGGCTAATTCTGTTTTCTGCTTCTGTTAGTTATGCTTTCCTTTCCCTCAGCTTCTTTTTTCAGTTCAGTTATAGTATTAGTTTGTTCTGCTAATTGGCCTTTTTGCTCAACTACTTCAGCTTTCATTTCGCTAATTACCTCTATGTAGCTAGTATTTTCCTTGAGGGTCTCATCTGTTGTTTCCCTAATTCTGGTTCCCTTTCCTCTATAGTTGTCTTCATTTCTGTGATTATTAGGCTTATTATTGCTTGTATACTTTTCTTATATATGGTTAATTATGACTGATTTGGAGTTTCTTCTGGGCTCCTGTCCTGATTCATTGTGGTAGCAGTTTTATTTGCTCTTGATGTCACCATTTCTTTAATTGATGTGGTTTTTATTTCTCTGTTATGTCATTTTAAGTTGTTGTGTTTTGAGTACAAGCCACGCTATACTAAAGCCTTTCCACAAATGCAGTCGGAAACCTCAGAAATTACAATAATAGCCAAACAGCACCACCAGTCCTAGAAAAAATAGCAACCAAAACCAAAAGAAAAAGAAAGAGAAAGGGAAAAAAAGGAGAGCAAGAATAGGCAATTATGCAAATCTATGGTCCACTTTAAATTCTAGGCATAGCAAGAGGAGAAAGGGAAGTAGAAAAGAGAGACACACTCCCACACAGAGAGTTCACTCTGAGTCAGATTTCTTCCACACAATAATTCCCAGACAAATATCAGTGAATTGAGAAAGTGAAAGAAGGAAGAAAATTAAAAGAAAAAAAAAGAAGCAGTGAAAGGAAATATTTATTTTGAACTAGGTAAGAGGATTGAAAAAGGAAAATGGAGGGAAGAGGGAGAGAAATATGTTCCTCTCACAATGGATGGAACTTCCAGTCACCTATCAATTGTAAAAAAAAAAAAAAAAAAAAAAAACACCAAAACTTAGTTTTGGACAACCTGAGGAAGGAGGAGGGAAAAGTGACACGTTATGCAAATAGTAATAATAATAAAATAAAATAGAGTAAAAAGCCCTAACAGTCAGTCTGCTGCTTGGATTTCTCTGGATTGGCTACAGTTAGCCTGAGCAAAGACAGGCAATTATAAGAAGTATCCAAAACAAACAAACAAACAAGCAAACAAAAACCTCCAGGTAGACTTTCCCAGATAGGGCTGAGGATCTGATTGGTCAGGTATTTTGTCATAGAGCTCCAGCCACCTAAAAAAAAAAAAAAAGAGGGGGAAAACAAAAAGAAAGAAGCTTGGCATGACACCCCTAATGATCCAGGAATCTTGGTAAAGAAAATAGCTTAGCATGAAGACTGCTATGAGAGACTGCCCAACCCCTGGGGGCTGTTTCTGGGGTGGGGCAAGGGGTGAGTTTAGAAATAAGGAAGCCAAAAAGATTTTCCTTTGTTTGTCCTTTTGGCCTCTGTTTGCCAGCACAAGAGTGGGTTATAGGACTCTAATTTTGTGTCACTCTGACCACCCCTTGTTCCCCCTCCTATAGACAGCCCAGTGTCCTACCCTATCCAGTGAATCCCAGGTTGTAAGCTTCTTCTGTTTTTTGCTGACTGTAGCTGTTGTTTACAAGTCGCCATCTTGGCTCCACCCCACTTTCCAGTCAACAATATTTATACACCTTTTCCATATTTGGGAGCTACTCTCTTTCCTGATCCAGCTTTCTGTTCCTTTTTCCAGCCTTGACATTATCTCCCCAGACAATAACTTGGATCCACCTGCATATCAAATTTCAGGCTTGGGGGAAAAAAAAAAGCTAGTACAGCCACAGGCCATTTGGAATATAACAAAAATATGCCTACTAGCTATCTACAAAACATAGACCTCCCCAACTCTTCATCTGCACCACTTCTGCCTTTAGGTTCATGATTAGTCAACAACTTGTTTGGCTTTATATGTTAACTCTCTTTTCAGCCACCAGGTACCAGATTCTAGTATGATGCCAACCAGTTTTCCAGATAAAAGCACAACCCCCACTAGGTCCCCTGTCATCGTTTTCCAGGATCTGAACCCTTCCCCCAACCCACCCCAGAGTCTTTTCCTTTGGTGCAACCAGCACTTTCTATTAAAGAGATTTTTGTTCCTCCACTGAACAATTTTGATGCCTTTATTGTACATTAGTTGTTTGTTTATGTGTGAGTTTAATTCTGTGCTCCCTTCCTTTTACATTGATCCAAGAACAAAATCCTTTCACTCCTAACACGTCCCTTTCCACTATCATGTACCAGGATCCCCTCATCCCACTCCAACTCCTCCCCTTAACCTCTTTCCCTAAAACCCTTTGCTTTGGTGAAATGTCCAGTCCAAGTTCTTCTTTGTGTTTTCCCTTTCTTTCTTTGTGTTTAAGTTCCACCCACATATTACATATATATGAGATCACTGAGTATTTGCTTTTCTTATTGTTTTACTTCACTTAACATGAACTCCTCTGATAACATCTACATTGTAATAAAAGGGGAAATTAATAAGAGATAATACTTCATGTTTTCTTGTAACTGAGTAATATTTCATTGTGCATATAAAGTTTTTGTTTTGTATTTTATGGTGGGTTTTCCTAAAACAGTAGTTATAAAATGACTTTCAATCAGCTATTTTATTTTAGACTAACACAGGATTTCTGTGGAAAGCATAATAAGAAGGAGAAGATATGAAGCCTGAAATAAAATGATCATCATGAGTAGCAGACGCTCTGTGCCACTGGGAACTCGGTGCCATTCAGAATGTCTGTCAGGATTAAAAACTGGAACATTTATCCTCCATGCTACATTCTTCTTGGATTGTGGTTTGCTGCCCTGTACTTCTTGTTCATGGTTACACACCGGCTAAATTGGGTCTTGCAATGTTGGAGACATTCTGAAGGTAAAAGAACTTGAATACTGAAAGAATGATGATGATAATTCAAGGTTAGTCTGAACTTGCTTGGACTTGTCAATAGTAGCTATTGCTACAGTTAATAATGGTTCAAAATAAAGTGAATCCACATTTTGTTCCACTATCGGTTTCTTTTGTTTTGCATTTTTTTTTTGCTTCTTGCAATGAATATTCATTCTCTGTAAGGATGAAAAAGTAGTCTAAAAGCTTCCTGATAAAATATTTTCCTTCTAAGTTATAAGAAGGATGATTTAAATGATTTTAGTATAGCATTACCCATTTAAATATGTTACTGCAATGTTTAGAAGTGCTTCAAACACATATTTTATAAATTAATTGTAGAATCATATATCATGCACACTGAGAAGGAAAGATAGGCTTGGAGAGAAAAAAGTCAAACAAGGGATCTTTCAAAATACAAGTACTAAAACTAATATTGAGAAAAAAATGACTAAAGCATGTCTATTGCAATTCTTCAATGAATAAAACTTTTTATATTCTGTGTGTGTGCATGTATGTGTGTGTGTGTCTGTGCTGTGTGTGTGTATGTGTATGTATCTGTGCTGTGTGTGTGTGTGTGTGTGTGTATTTGTCTAGTCCGATCAACTAGGAAAATCAGTCCATCAGTACACCTGTCCTTAGTCTGAAAGGGCAGCTCTAGGATTCAGCATTCCTTTATGTCCTCAAAAGTAAGCTAATATTTTAGCACAGATTTTCTCATTTCCTATTTTTCCAATAGGCAACCTTAAGGTTTATTTTTGCATTTCCATTTTCAATTTCATTCTTATATGGTTATTTACCTTTTTCATCTATTCAGTCAACAGATGTATTTTAAATCACTATATTGTTGTTAAAATTTCGGGAGGCTCTGGTCGGGCTGGCTTGCTTCACGGGCGGGTAACAGAGACGCGGAGACAACTGCTGGGCAGGGAAGCTGTATTTCTTTATTCAGGAACAATGATTCATAAACTAAACCAAACTAATCACCAAACAGAACTCTGCTGTCTCTTTGCGGTGGCGCAAGCACTCTCTCTTACTCTGCAACTCAGGAACCCCTCTCTCTTACTCTCGAACTCTGAAACTCTCGCACTCTCGCACTCTCGAACTCCGGAACTCAGGAACTCTCGGACTCCGGAACCCTCTCCCAGGGTCCCTTGGGGCGGGGCCAAGCAGGCCCGCGAAATTAACAGGACTCATCCAATTCTCTTGGAGGGGGAGGGCTAGAACAAGCCAATGTAAAGCATACGACACTATATCCCAGGTATTAATCTAAGAATTGAGTCTAAATTGTGACCTAGATAGACATTAGTACACACTTTACAGACTGATAAGCCTTTTACAAATTTGCAGTTAATTATTTATGGTGAATAGCATTTCAGTGATATATATATATATATATATATACATACATACATACATATACATGACATTTAGGATTAGTATTTTATGTTCCTTTAGTAGATAAAGATGAGTAAAAATTCTGTAGCATATGGTATACTGATTTTTAATATTTGAGCAACCTATATGGAACCAACCCAGTGTCCAATCATAGACAAGCAAGTAAAGAAGATGTGGTTTATATGCACAATGAAATATTACTCAGTTACAAGAAAACATGAAGTATTATCTCTTATTAATTTCCCCTTTTATTACAATGTAGATGTTATCAGAGGAGTTCATGTTAAGTGAAGTAAAACAATAAGAAAAGCAAATACTCAGTGATCTCATATATATGTAATATGTGGGTGGAACTTAAACACAAAGAAAGAAAGGGAAAACACAAAGAAGAACTTGGACTGGACATTTCACCAAAGCAAAGGGTTTTAGGGAAAGAGGTTAAGGGGAGGAGTTGGAGTGGGATGAGGGGATCCTGGTACATGATAGTGGAAAGGGACGTGTTAGGAGTGAAAGGATTTTGTTCTTGGATCAATGTAAAAGGAAGGGAGCACAGAATTAAACTCACACATAAACAAACAACTAATGTACAATAAAGGCATCAAAATTGTTCAGTGGAGGAACAAAAATCTCTTTAATAGAAAGTGCTGGTTGCACCAAAGGAAAAGACTCTGGGGTGGGTTGGGGGAAGGGTTCAGGTCCTGGAAAACGATGACAGGGGACCTAGTGGGGGTTGTGCTTTTATGTGGAAAACTGGGAAATGTCATGCATGTGCAAACTATTGTATTTACTGTCAACTGTAAAACATTAATCTCCTAATAAAAATAAACTAAAAAAAAAGAAGGTTCTGGGGGAATTGGATTGTTATATGTAGAAAACTAAAACTATAAATACATAGAAGGAAATATTGGTGAAACACTTGAACACCATAACATCAAAGTTGTATTTTGAAATTTAACCCCATGTCAACTGAAACTAAAGAAATTTTAAATATAAGGTAGTATATCAAATTAAAATCTATATATACAAATAAAACTCCACAGGAAGAAATAAGCAATTCAGCAACTGCATGAAGAGATAGACTAAAGAAGAGATACACTTGGATCACAGACATATGAAAAGATGTTCTTATTCACTTATCATTAGAGAAATGTACACTTGGTCGATTCCAAATTATATTCCTCCATGAGGATAATTTCTGGAACCATCCGTTCCACCCCGGTCCCATGGCTGCCAGTTCTTTTTTTTTTTTTTTTTTACTTTTTTAAAATTTTTATTTATTTTTATTTTTTTTTAATTTTTTATTTAAGAAAGGATTAATGAACAAAAACATAAGGTAGGAGGGGTACAACTCCACACAATTCCCACCACCCAATCTCCATAACCCACCCCCTCCCATGACAACTTTCCCATTCTCTAGCCCTCTGGGAGCATGGACCCAGGGTCATTGAGGGTTGCAGAAGGTAGAAGGTCTGGCTCTGTAACTGCTTCCCCGCTGAACATGGGCGTTGACTGGTCGGTCCATACTCCCAGTCTGCCTCTCTCTTTCCCTAGTAAGGTGTGTCTCTGGGGAAGCTGAGCTCCAGGACACATTGGTGGGGTCTTCAATCCAGGGAAGCCTGGCCAGCATCCTGGTGGCATCTGGAACCTGGTGATTGAAAAGAGAGTTAACATATGAAGCCAAACAATTTGTTGAGCAATCATGGATCCCAAGCTTGGAATAGTGGAGAGGAAGTGTTAGGGAGGTACTCACTGCAAACTCTCTATATATACCTGAAAGCAGAAGTACAAATAGAAATACTTTATAATCTAGCAATACCACTCCTCGGATTTATTGAAAAGAAATGAAATCACTAATTTGAAGGAATATATGCACCTTTATGTTCATAATTGCTATTTCATTTTATTTTTTTAATTGTCATCATGGTTATCACTGGGTCTTGGTGTTGATACTATGAATCCAATGCTCCTGGAAGCTGTTTTTCCCTTTTTTTTTTTTTCCTATTTATTTGACAGGACAGAAACTGAGGGTGTGAGAGGTAGAGAGAAAGATAGACACATAAAGACCTGCTTCACCACTTGTGATATGTCCCCTTTTGCAGGTGGGGAGCAGAAGCTGGAACCTGGGTCCTTGTGCATGGTGATATGTGTGCTTAACCAGGTAACCAGGTGCACTGCACCACTGCCTGGCACCCAATAGCTACTTTCTTCACAGCAGCCAAATATAAAAGAAACCTAAATGCCCATTGATAGATGACTAGAAAATGAAATTGTGATACTAGCAGAGTCCTACTCAGCAATTAAAAAAAATGGTACTGTGTCCTTGGACACCAAATAGACGGCACTGGAGGTGATTATACGTAGTGAAGTAAGGAAGTAAGTGAAAGACAAGTGCCAGATGGTTTCACTAATGTGTGGGATGTAGAGAACTGAAATACATGAACTTGAAGAAAAAAAAAAAAAAAGCCCAGTCCTCTCTAAGACCTTGGGAGAACTGTGGTGATTCTCCCTGGAGATAGGGGCAAATAACTTTGGTATTAGTTTTTATGTGGAATTATACCTTTGCTTTCTTACAATCTTGTAAATCATTATTAAATTACTATTCAGAATGAATTTTAAAAGGAGAAGCAAAGAGAAGGAAGATAATGGTTTCCAGGAGTAACCAGCAGAGTAGATTAGTCTTGCAGCCGTGAGCCCCAGCAATAACCCTGATGAACAAATAATAATAATAATAATAATAATAATAATAATAATAAGTGAAAGCAAAGTGCTTGTTTCAGGAATGTGCTACATTCATTTTCTCCATGTGTTATGGTCTCTATATGAATTTATTTGTTTATCAAAGCCTTTTAACTGTGAAGAATCTTATCAGTATCTCCTTTGCTATATCTCTTTCAGGAAATATCTTTCTACAACTGAGCCTATCAATAAGGAGATAGTGGGGGCATTTTGACGGGTACCAACCTCAATTTATTTTATATTATTTATTTATTTTCAATGCTGTATTTATTTTAGTGAGAGAGATACAGAAATACAGAGCCACTGAGAGAAAGACCAGTGCACTGCTTAGTTCTGGTTTATGGTGGTGCTGGGGATTGAACCTGGGGCCTCAGAGCCTCAGGCAAGAAAGTTTTTGTATAGTCATTATCTTGTTTCCTGAGCTTATTTACTAATTTATTTTTAAAAACCAACCTGCATTTAAAATGCATATTTTCATCCTCTCTAGTTCTTCTGATGTCAGAAGAAGTACCTGCTTTCATGAGGTATCTTGGGTCTCTTCTTAAGTGTTAATGCCTTTGGGCTATATTTATGTTATGGCCTGAAGGTCCCCTCAATTAATCTCTTTTGCTATGCTACTTGCTTTACCTTCCCCTAAGCTTCCTGAAATATATCCTCATTTTCCTTAATGGTTCAGAAATATATAAATGTCTTTGCTTGAAACTTAACTTTAAATCTGATAAATTAAAACTGTGCAAAATAAAACAGCATGGTGTCAGATTTACCTTAAGGTCTAATTATTTGCTTACAAAACATACACACAAGCTCCAATGAATAGACTATTGAATTCTATTTTCTTGGTTTACATATGCTAAATAGATAACCCACAACAGGAATAAAGTCTTGACTCATTTAGTTCATTAGGCAGGAATAGTAAGATTGGAAAGGAATTTGTACAGAAAGTAAACATGACTATGAATTGCCTAGAATATATCATTCACGGCTTGAAAGTTTTTTTTGTCTATTTCTCAGCTCTTTTAACAGATAATTTTCCCAACATTCATTCATTTAGGCTTTAAATATTTACTTTTTATCACTATGAGTCACTGACTTTGGTATTAAGAGGCACAGTCCCAGTCATAGATAAGACCAGGCAATAAATAGCTAGATGGCATATTAATTACAAGTTGAAAATAGAAACTGAGTTGATGGCATGTAAGTTAGAAATAATATGATAAGAATAAGATATAGTTACTCATCCATTTATTCACTGTTCATTCAGTTCTTAATTCATTGCTGTGTTCTTTAATTCATATATTGGAATTTAAGCTTTAGGCCATATTATGGCAATACAAAGACAAATAAAACTTCATTTACAAATTGAAGTAACCTGTCAATGGGAAAAAGATAAACACAAAATGAAAAAAAATGAGACATGTTAAATATAATAATTTATAAGTCCATATTGGAGAAAAGATAAGGAGAACTTAGCCTTGTAGGGGAAAGAATCAAGGAAATTTTGCTGAAGAAAGAGAAAGGAGAACTTCCGATGTCTGCGAGACTAAGTATAGACAGAAGCACAGAAAAACGAGATGTGGAGAAGTACAAGAGTCCTACTTGCTCTCCATAATTGCACACAAAGGAAGGAGTAGTGACTAAAGTGAATGGTTTAAGAGGAGTCGCTACACTTACCTTGAAAATGTTGAGGGAATACTCAGGGAGGGGGGATCCTGAGGATTATTTTTCTAAGTTCACTACATTTGAATGGTAAGGTACTGGTGAGCCACAGGTGAAGGGAATAACAAGGCCATGGAGCAGGAATAGATGTGAAGAAGGATATAGCTAAAGAGAAAGCTGCTTTGAGTGTGTGAAAGGAGTAAGGCTGCTGGCTCAGAGCTCAGGTTGCTTCATAGATTTTACCAGGTGAGTGCTAGCACTGTGGTAATGAAAAGAAAATGCTGAAGAATTTTTCTTGAGCTGATTAGCAATACCATCTGACAATATATGCCAGGTACAAGCTTCTAAAGGAGATGGGAAATTAACTTTTTTGTTGTTGTTAGTACAACACATTACTACGAAAATATATGATGCTCTTGGTGTGCAAATAAAGACAACAATGAGATACCACTTCACTCCTGTGAGAATGTCATACATCAGAAAAGATAGCAGCAACAAATGCTAGAGAGGTTGTGGGGACAAAGGAACTTTCCTGCACTGCTGGGAATGTAAATAGGTCCAATCACTGTGGAGAGCAGTCTGGGTAACTCTCAGAAAGCTAGAAATAGACCTTCCATATGAACCTGTAATTCCTCTCCTGGAGATATATCCTAAGGAACCAAACATAACCGTACAAAATGATGTTTATACCTATTCTTATAGCAGCACAATTTGTACTAGCTAAAACCTGGAAGCAACTTAGGTGTCCAATAGCAAAAGAGTGGCTAAGAAAGTTGTAGCCTAGGGAGTCGGGCTGTAGCGCAGCGGGTTAAGCGCAGGTGGCGCAAAGCACAAGGACCGGCATAAGGATCCTGGTTCGAACCCCGGCTCCCCACCTGCAGGGGAATCGCTTCACAGGTGGTGAAGCAGGTCTGCAGGTGTCTTTCTCTCCTCCTCTCTGTCTTCCCCTCCTCTTTCCATTTCTCTCTGTCCTATCCAACAACAACAACAACAATAATAACTACAACAATAAAAAACAACAAGGGCAACAAAAGGGAATAAATAAATAAAATAAATATTAAAAAAAAGAAAGTTGTAGCCTATACACACAACGGAATATTACTCAGCTGTTCACAATGATGAAGTCACTTTCTCTGCTTTATCTTGGCCAGAGCTTGATGGAATCACATTAAGTGAGATTAGCCAGAAAGAAAGGAATGAAAATGAGGTGATTTCTCTTGTAGGCAGAAGTTAAGACACAAGAACAGAAAGGGTAAACAGAGTAGAACTTGGAGTGGCTTGGTGTTGCACAAAAGCAAAGAACTTTGGGGGGAGGCAGGTAAGGAGAAGGTTGGAGGTGGGATACTTCAGCATTTTGGTGCATGATGGTGGAAAATGACCAAAGCTGGGGTGACAGTGTTTTGCAGACACCTATCATAGTGAAATGAGCAGTTTTAGCCATGTGGCTATAACTGTACTGCCACAATTAACCTCCTAATAAAAGGGGAAATATTTTTTAAATAATATGAGAAACACTGGGAAAAGAACAGTATAATCCCACCTGTGAGGAGTCCTAGAGATGCATGGATTTTATATGTATAATATATATCAAAGTAATTAGTGTATGGATGAGGTGAGGATTCTTCACAGTAGTTGTCTCTTAGGACAGAGACTTGGAATAGTGATGAAAGAGGAGACGTCTTTTATGCAGACATAAAACTGTGATGTTTTGTGATGGTTATCCTTTGCCTATGCTATTTTTCTTTACCCTTTATTTATAGAAAAACATTTTACAGGTACCAGTGCATGTACAATTTAATAAAACACTATTTATTTGTAGTTATTTAGACTTCGGAAACAATCATACAGATTTACAAGGAGGTTTCAGACATATGCCTAAAATGTCAAGCAATTTTCACAACAACATTTTTAATGGGTTTTATGCAAATCATGCAAACACAGAAGACTTTAACTTCTCTAGAATGTGTGAACATCTAAAGAAAGACAAATTCTACTAAAACATTAAGGCTTTAGAAGTTCTATCTATATTTTACAGTGGAACTTCTTTGTACCTCTGTTTGCTTAGTCTGGAATATGTCTAAGCGAACAGCAAAAGTAGATATTCTGTAAACGCTGTGCATAAACCACAGTGAATTTATGTATAAAGCAAAGTAAAAGATTACTTTCCCAGACTTTTCTGCTGAAAGCCTCAAATATTTACTCTTTCATATTGGAACACATTTGCCTAATAAAGATTTTATTTTTATTATACATTTTTTTGTGGAATCAGGAGAAAATTATTATATCTTCTATGAGATTTGCAGGTCAATATAGAAGGAAGGCAGAAAAATAGATCTGTCTGCCTTTAATCAGAAATTTGGAAGAAGACACTAGAAAAATCAACTGAATTTTGGATTTTGAACTAGTGACTTGGGAACTAATGGGAAATTAAGAGGCAGAGAGATAGCATAATGGTTATACAAAAGAATTTCATATCAAAGTCTCTGAAGTCCCAGGTTCAATTCCTGAAGTCACTATAAGCCAGAGATGAGAAGTTCTCTGGTTAAAGAAATAAAAAATAAAGAAAGGGAAATTAACATAAATTTTAATGTACACTTTTCAAATTATTGTTCAAAATAAGGCCAAATTTTCTTTTTAATGCTATTGATGATTCTGTTTTCTATAATCTTATATCAATGAGTTACAGTGGGAGATATGTGAATTCTTATTTTAGTCTAATTATTTTTTTCTCTGAGAATTTAGCTCCATGTTATATAAGTGCCTGGATTTTTGAAGTGATAGTCTAAGCATAAGAGGACCGTTATCTCTTTCAAGCTTTTTTTCCAAGACCCTGGCTTTCAATTTGTAGATTAAATGTAATGAAGAAGAAAATAATTTTCTATAGGTCACATAACTATTATGAAACAAAAGCAAATTCAATGCCTGAGCTGTCTAAATGGACAGCTACACTCTATCTTCTCTTCTCTTTTTCTTTTTTCTTTTCTTTTCTATTGAGAAGTCTAATGAAAACTTAAAAGAGTTGGATTTGTATCTGTTTTCCTTTTCTCTAACCACATGAATGTATTTTATTTCTCTTTGCCCTTTGATAACTTTATAATGACTTATCCTGATGTAGTTCCTTTTCACTTCAGATATTTACATGTTCATAGATCCCTGCACAGTTATATTCCCCTGATATGGTAATTTCCAGGTAGTATTTCTTTGAATATAATCCATGATCCTTTATCTCTTTCATCCTTTTCCAGAATTTTCATTATACTTTCAACTACTTTTTTTTTTAGAATTTTTAAATTTTATTAGTGATTTAATAATGATTGACAAGATTGTGGGATAAGAGGGGTACAGTTCCATACAATTCCTACCACCGGAGTTCTGTATCCCACCCTGTCTATTGTAAGCTTTCCTATTCCTTAACCCTTTGGGAGTATGGACCAAAATTCTTTTGGGGGTACAGAAGGTGGGAGTTCTGGATTCTATAATTGCTTCTCTGCTGGACATAGAAATTGGCAGGTGGACCCACACCTCCAGCTTGTCTCTAACTTTCCCTAATGGGGTATGGCTCTGGGGAGATGGGGCTCCAGGATACATTGGTGAGATTGTCTGCTCAAATCAGGTGTGAGTGAAGACACCTAGTAGTTGGCTTTCACTTCTATACTTAAATTATTTATTTAATATTCTTTGGTTCTACGGTTCTACTGTTAGTGTGCATTCTACTCCATCTAACACCAACAGTAGAACTGAAGCATATTATGTGATTTGAGAGAACAAAGGCACCAACCAGCCCTTGGACATATATGATTTCTAAAGTTTCTCCCAAGTATAGTGTTGGAAGATGATATATGCTACATATTCTCTATCCACTCACTTGTTTTGGACCCTTGGATTACAAACAGAAATGAGAAGAATGTAGGTGTGCATAAAACAATCAGACATCTGGTGTACTGCACCAAAGTAAAAGACTCTGGAGTAGGGGGTGGGTTGACTAAGCTCCTGGTACATGACAGCAGAGGAGGACCTAGAGGGGAGTTCATCTGTTATGTGGAAAACTGAGAAATGTGAACAGGGGTAGATGGCATAATGGTTATGCAAAGAGATTCTTATTCCTGAGGCTCCAAAGTCTCAGGTTCATGATGAATTCACCTTCTTTATCCCATTTTGGATGGAGCTCAAAGATATGTTAAGTGAGATAAGTCATCAGCAAAAAGATGAATATGGGATGATCTTACTCATAGGCAGAAGTTGAAAAACAAGATCAGAAGGGAAAACTCTAAGCAGAATTTGCACTGGAGTTGGTGTATTGCACCAAAGTAAGGACTCTGGTGTGGGGAGAGGGTTTGGATCCCGAAACATGATGACAGAAGAGGACCTGGTGTGGGTTGTATTGTTATCTGGAAATGTTATGCATGTACAAACTATTGTATTTTACTGTTGACAGTAAGCCATTATTCACCCAATAAAGAAATTTTAAAAAGCAGCCAAATAAGCTAAAACCAAAGTAAGGGTGTAGCCAAAATCCCATTCAATACAAATCCTAAGACTGAAACAGAACTTAGAAAGGAGGAGTCTAGAAAGGAGAAGACTCAAAGTATATGTGGGTAGAGATTGACTGTATTAGTAGTGTGGCAACTTGCAATTTAGGAGAAGTAAAAAAGTTGATGTAAATATATATATGGAACATCTTGCAAACCAATATTATTTCCAAAGAAAAGAAAAACTGCTGTCAGATACTTATTTATTTAGATACTTCACATTTTAATGTGATAGTATGAAGATATGCATTTTAATTTCAGAGTTTATCATGGTCTCTTATTTTATTTCTGAGTTGCATATTGTTATTATTATTAATTTGTTATTATTATTTTGGTAGAAGTTGGCACAAACTAGCGGGCGGCTGCTAGAGACTTCCCAGGCGGCGCCGGGCAAGGCGGGTGGGCTGGGCATTGTCCTCCGCCCGGGAAGGCGGCTCATCCGCCGGTTGCAGAGCACTGCTGGGCGGCCGGCAGAGGACCCGGAGGGAGCACTATAGCTCGGGAGCTTTCTCTTGGGAGTCTCCAGGGACCACCGTGACCCTGAGGGCGGATCCAAAGACTTCTTGAGTATAGCTCTCATTGGATCAAAGGACTTGGAGCTAGTTTTCATTTTCGAGAAATCCTTTAAAAAAATCTGGAGGGGGGGGTTTCCCGGAAGATGGCGGACTGAGAAGCTGCTAGCCGCTGAGCTCCGAACACATCTCCTGGGAACAGTAGGATTTTATGCCTTTAGCAGGCCAGCCAATAAGGGGTCCTTAGACACCAAGGAGGTGACTATAACTTAATTTGGGTTAAGAATTAGAGTAGGGAAAAAAGGGGAAAAAATTCTTTTTTCTTCCTTTTAATTTTCAAGCATACCTCTTTCCCACCCCACCCCCCATAAGCAGTCCCTGGGGACCAGCTCCTAGCAGGATACCCCCACACCACCAAACACGGTGCTTTTTTGAATTCACTGATACACATTTGGGAATTTCCTGTCACTGCTCTTTAATTACAACTCTTTTACTTATCTTCTCCCTTTTCTCTCTCTTGTCTCTCTCTTTTTTTTTTTTTTTTAATCTTGTCATACACTTCTTCCTTCTTCGCCTTTCTGAATTTGTGAATTATTTTGGGGAAGAAATCTGACTCAGAGTGGACTCCTTATGTGTGTATCTCTGCTCTAGTTCCCATTCCCCTCTTGTAACCCAGAATATACAGTGGATAGTAGATTTGCATAACTGTATATCCTTGCTATCCTCTCTTTTCTCTTTCCTCACTGGGATTTGGTTACTATTATTTCACGGACTGGAGAAATTGTTTGGCTAACTGGTAATGATTAAACTACTTCAAAACTTCAGTTGCTACTGTAATTCCTGAGGTTAGTGAGTGCAATTGTCATAAAGGTATTTAGTACAGTGTTACTTGTACTCAAGACACAACAACTGAGGAACAACAGAGCATAAAAAAAGAAACACATAAATTAAAAAAATGGGTAGATCAAAAACAAATAAAACTGCTACTCCAATGAATGAAGACAAGAGCCCAGAAGAAACTACAAATCAGCCAGAAGTAACCATAGATAAGAAAAGTATGCAAGCAATAATAAACTTATTAATCACAGAAATGAAAACAACATTGGAGGAAAGGAATGGCAGTATTAGGGAAACAACAGTTGAGACCCCCAAGGAAAATACTGATTATCTTGAGACAATCAGAGAACTGAAAGCTGAAATAGCTGTAATGAAGAAAGAAGCTGAGGCAAGGGAAAGCAGACTAACAGAAACAGAAAACAGAATTAGTCAGACAAAGGATGAGTTAGAGAAAACAAAGAAAAAGGTGAAAGAGCTTAAAAAGAGATTGAGAGACACTGAAAACAACAACAGAGACATATGGGATGATCTCAAAAGAAGTAACAGTCATATAATTGGCCTGCCAGAGGAAGAAAGATAGGAAGGGAAAGCAAACATTCTAGAGGAAATAATAGAAGAAAACTTCCCAGATCTGAATAACAGAAAGGATATCAAGATTCAAGAGGCCCAGAGAGTACCAAAGAGAATCAACTCAGACCTGAAGACACCAAGACACATCATAGTCACAATGAGAAGAAGTAAGGATAAAGAAAGGATCCTAAAGGCTGCAAGAGAGAAACAAAAGTCACATACAAGGGAAAACCCATAAGATTATCTGCAGACTTCTCCACTCAAACTCTAAAAGCCAGAAGGGAGTGGCAAGATATCTATCGAGCCCTGAATGAAAAAGGGTTTCAACCAAGGATAATATATCCTGTTAGACTTTCATTCAAACTAGATGGAGGGATCAAAACCTTCTTAGACAAACAACAGTTAAAGGAGGCAACCATCACCAAGCGGGCCCTGAAAGAGGAACTAAAAGACCTCTTATAAACAAGAACATCACTAATACTTGCAATATATCAGAGCAAAAAAATCTTTTTTGAACAATGGCACTACAATATATTAAATCCATAATATCAATAAATGTCAGTGGCTTAAACTCACCCATCAAAAGGCACAGGGTTGGGGGATGTATCAGAAAACATAACCCAACCATATGCTGCTTGCAAGAATCCCATCTATCACAACAAGATAAACACAGACTTAAAGTGAAAGGATGGAAAACTATCATACAGGCTAACGGACCACAAAAAAGGGCAGGAACAGCCATTCTCATCTCAGACATGATAGATTTTAAATTAAATAAAGTAATAAAAGATAGGCAAGGACATTACATAATGATTAGAGGATCAATCAGCCAAGAAGACTTAACAATTATTAACATCTATGCACCCAACGAGGGACCATCTAAATACATTAAGCATCTACTGAAAGAATTTCAAAAATACATCAATAGTAATACAATAATAGTGGGAGACTTCAATACCCCACTCTCGCACTTAGACAGATCAACAAAGCAGAGAACCAATAAAGATACAAGAGAATTGAATGAAGAGATCGACAGACTAGACCTCTTGGACATTTTCAGACTCCTCCACACCAAAAAACTGGAATACAACTTCTTTTCAAATCCACATAACACATACTCAAGGATAGACCACATGTTAGGCCACAAAGACAGCATCAATAAATTCAAGAGCATTGAAATAATCCCAAGTATCTTCTCAGACCACAGTGGAGTAAAACTAACATTTAACAACAAACGGAAAATTATTAAAAGACACAGAAATTGGAAACTAAACAACATGCTCCTTAAGAACCACTGGGTCAGAGACTCACTCAAGCAGGAAATTCAAATGTTCCTGGAAACTAATGAAAATGAAGACACAACCTATCAAAATATTTGGGACACAGCTAAAGCAGTACTGAGAGGGAAACTTATAGCCATACAATCACATATTAAACACCAAGAAGAAGCTCAAATGAACAACCTTACTGTACACCTCAAGGACTTAGAGGAAGAGGAACAAAGGAACCCTAAAGCAACCAGATGGACAGAAATCACTAAAGTTCGAGCAGAAATAAACAACATCGAAAATAAGAGAACCATACAAAAGATCAATGAAGCCAAATGTCGGTTCTTTGAAAGATTAAACAAAATTGACAAACCCCTAGCCAGACTCACCAAACAAAAAAGAGAGAAGACTCAAATTAATAGAATTGTAAACGATGCAGGAGATATCACAACTGACACCACAGAAATCCAGAGAATCCTGCAAAACTTCTATAAAGAACTATACGCCACCAAGCTAGAGAATCTGGAAGAAATGGAACAATTCCTAGAAACCTATGCACTTCCAAAACTGAACCAAGAAGAACTACAAAATCTAAATGCACCAATCACAGACAAAGAAATTGAAACTGTTATTAAGAATCTCCCCAACAACAAAAGTCCTGGACCAGATGGCTTTACAAATGAATTCTATAAAACTTTCAGGAAAAAGTTAATACCCATACTTCTTAAGCTATTCCATAAGATTGAAGAAACAGGAATACTCCCTTCTACCTTTTATGAAGCCAACATCACGCTGATACCAAAAGCTGATAGGGACAGAACAAAAAAGGAAAACTACAGACCAATATCTCTGATGAACATAAATGCCAAAATATTAAACAAGATCTTGGCCAACCGGATACAGCAACACATTAAAAAGATTGTTCATCATGACCAAGTGGGATTCATCCCAGGAATGCAAGGCTGGTTCAACATCCGTAAGTCAATCAATGTCATTCACCACATCAATAAAAGCAAAGCCAAAAACCACATGATTATCTCAACAGATGCAGAGAAAGCCTTTGACAAAATCCAACACCCATTCATGCTCAAAACTCTACAAAAAATGGGAATAGATGGGAAATTCCTCAAGATAGTGGAGTCTATATATAGCCAACCTAAAGCTAACAGCATACTCAATGGACAGAAGCTGAAAGCATTCCCCCTCAGATCGGGGACTAGACAGGGCGGTCCACAGCCATTTTTACTCTTCAACATAGTATTGGAAGTTCTTGCCATATCAATCAGGCAAGAGAAAGAAATCAAAGGAATACAGATTGTAAGGGAAGAAGTCAAGCTCTCACTATTTGCAGATGGTATGATAATATACATAGAAAGACCTAAAGAATCTAGTAGAAAATTACTGGAAGTTATTAGGCAATATAGCAAGGTATCAGGCTACAAAATCAATGTATAAAAATCAGTGGCATTTCTTTATGCAAACACTAAATCTGAAGAAGAAGACATCCAGAAATCACTCCCATTTACTGTTTCAGCAAAATCAATAAAATACCTAGGAATAAAGTTGACCAAAGCAGTGAAAGACTTGTATGCTGAAAACTATGAGTCGCTACTCAAGGAAATAGAAACTGATACCAATAAATGGAAAGATATCCCATGCTCATGGATTGGAAGAATAAACATCATCAGAATGAATATTCTCCCCAGAGCCATATACAAATTTAATGCAATACCCATTAAAGTTCCACCAAGCTTCTTTAAGAGAATAGAACAAACACTACAATCATTTATCTGGAACCTAAAAACACCTAGAATTGCCAAAACCATCTTGAGGAAAAGAAACATAAATGGAGGCATCACACTCCCAGACCTTAGACTATATTATAAAGCCATCATCATCAAAAGAGCATGGTACTGGAACAAAATTAGGCACACAGAACAGTGGAACAGAATTGAAAGTCCAGAAGTAAATCCCAACACCTATGGGCATGTAATCTTTGATAAGGGGGCACAAAGAATTAAATGGAAAAAGGAGGCTCTCTTCAATAAATGGTGCTGGGAAAACTGGGTTGTAACATGCAGAAGAATGAAATTGAACCACTTTATCTCACCAGAAACAAAAATTAACTCCAAATGGATCAAAGACCTAGATGTCAGACCAGAAACAGAAACAATCAAATACTTAGAGGAAAAAATTGGTAAAACACTTTCCCACCTACACCTCAAGGACATCTTTGATGAATCAAACCCAATTGCAAGGAAGACTAAAGCAGAAACAAACCAATGGGACTACATCAAATTGAAAAGCTTCTGCACATCCAAAGAAACTATTAAACAAAGAGACCCCTCACAGAATGGGAGAAGATCTTCACATGCCAGACATCAGACGAGAAACTAATCACCAAAATATATAAAGAGCTCAGCAAACTTAGCACCAAAAAAGCAAATGACCCCATCCAAAAATGGGCAGAGGATATGAACAAAACATTCACCTCAGAGGAGATCCAAAAGGCTAACAAACATATGAAAAACTGCTCTAGGTCACTGATTGTCAGAGAAATGCAAATTAAGACAACACTAAGATACCACCTCACTCCTGTAAGAATGACATACATCAAAAAGAACAACTGATGCTGGAGAGGATGTGGGGACAGAGGAACCCTTTTACATTGCTGGTGGGAATGTAAATTGGTACAGCCTCTGTGGAGAGCAGTCTGGAAAACTCTCAGAAGGCTAGACATGGACCTTCCATATGATCCAGTAATTCTTCTCTTGGGATTATACCCCAAGGACTCCATAACACCCAACCAAAAAGAGATGTGTACTCCTATGTTCATAGCAGCACAATTCATAATAGCTAAAACCTGGAAGCAACCCAGGTGCCCAACAACAGATGAGTGGCTGAGAAAGCTGTGGTATATATACACAATGGAATACTATGCAGCTATCAAGAACAATGAACCCACCTTCTCTGACCCATCTTGGACAGAGCTAGAAGATATTATGCTAAGTGAACTAAGTCAGAAAGATAAGGATGAGTATGGGATGATCCCACTCATCAACAGAAGTTGAGTAACAAGATCTGAAAGAGAAACTAAAAGCAGGACCTGATCAAATTGTAAGTAGGGCACCAAAGTAAAAACCCTGTGGTGAAGGGTAGACATGCATCTTCCTGGGCCAGTGGGGGGTGGGAGTGGGTGGGAGGGATGGGTCACAGTCTTTTGGTGGTGGGAATAGTGTTTATGTACACTCCTAGCAAAATGTAGACATATAAATCAGTAGTTAATTAATATGAGAGGGGGAAAATCAGTTGTATGTCTCAAAGTTTCTCAAAACACAAACTGAATCTTTTTAATATATAGGCTGTGTATTTGATATGCGGACTCTTTCAAAAGCCTAGACCAAGTGGATTAGAAGCATCCAATAGCACAGCTATATACAAGATACTGGATACTGTACAGCAAACCATAACAAAAGGACTTTTCACAGTTAACCCAATTACCAAATAATGTGATGATAACATTAACTATCTATTGTCTTTTTGAACCCTAAGACAGCAGGAACCTCACATCTCCACTATAGAGCCCCTACTTCCCCCAGTCCTGGAACACTTGGACAGGGCCCACTTTCCCGTATGTATCTCCCAATCCAAACCAAATAATATTGCATCCGCCGATCACAACCTAACCAACGCAATGATTGCCACCTCAACATGCTTCACCTCAGACTGTGTCCAGAGACTTCGCATGTGGAATGACAACCTTTCAGCTTCATTACTTGGGTGAGACCTTTCATTTTATAGTACACTCTAATTTCATCTCAGGTGGTTCACTTTCTAACAAAGTCCCATAACCTAGATATACACCAGTTTCTGTGAGAGAGAGCTTATGTTCACACGTATCCATAAACTACTGCAAAATATATACCTGAAAGCAGAAGTACATTAGAGTTTGCAGTGAGTACCTCCCTAACACTTCCTCTCCACTATTTCAAGCTTGGGATCCATGATTGCTCAACAAATTGTTTGGCTTCGTATGTTAACTCTCTTTTCAATCACCAGGTTCCAGATGCCACCAGGATGCTGGCCAGGTTTCCCTGGATTGAAGACCCCACCAATGTGTCCTGGAGCTCTGCTTCCCCAGAGACCCACCCTACTAGGGAAAGAGAGAGGCAGACTGGGAGTATGGACCGACCAGTCAACACCCATGTTCAGCGGGAAAGCAGTTACAGAAGCCAGACCTTCTACCTTCTGCAACCCTCAATGACCCTGGGTCCATGCTCCCAGAGGGCTAGAGAATGGGAAAGTTATCATGGGAGGGAATGGGTTATGGAGATTGGGTGGTGGGAATTGTGTGGAGTTGTACCCCTCCTACCTTATGTTTTTGTTCATTAATCCTTTCTTAAAAAAAAAATTAAAAAAAAATTGTGCTGCCAAGAAAAAAATGCAGTAAACAAATATAAATAGCAAATGTTTATATAAGAGAAATATAAAGTAAATTATTAGAATATCATATAAAGTATTATTTTAAGTAAGTTATTAAATTATTAAAATATAAAACTATTAGCTGTATACTTTAGCAAAGATTAGTAAATGAGAAGGTAGAGGGGTTTCAGGTTTAATTGCTTACAATTTTAAAAAAAAATTTTTTATTTATTCCCTTTTGTTGCCCTTGTTGTTTTATTGTTGTAGTTATTATTGTTGTTGTCGTTGTTGGATAGGACAGAGAGAAATGGAGAGAGGAGGGGAAGACAGAGGGGAGGAGAGAAAGATAGACACCTGCAGACCTGCTTCACCGCCTGTGAAGCGACTCCCCTGCAGGTGGGGAGTCGGGGTTTGAACCAGGATCCTTATGCCGGTCCTTGTGCTTTGCGCCACCTGCGCTTAACCCGCTGTGCTACAGCCCGACTCCCAATTGCCTACAATTTATTCAACAAACTACCTCATTGTAGTGGCTAGACTCGTATCATATTAAAGACTAAGCATTTTTAAGGCACAGTCTATGTAACTTAGAATTTCAATACACATTACTTAAATCCTAGGATGATTTTGACATGTTTCTTCCAATATAAGCTGTAAAGATATATTAACAAAATTAAGCCAGTGATTCAAATAAGAAAGACATCCTGAGTTAGTGGTCTTGGGTGCTAGTTGCAGTTCAGAAGTTCATGAATGCTCTGACTTTTGCTAATATGTAAACCCATTCTCATCCATTTTTCTGTGTGTCTAGTAAAGGAGCTAAGATGAGTCCCTTGATTTGTGCAGTGTTCATTTTTTTACTATTATTATTTTCCCTAAAATAAAAAAATTAATAATTTTGCCAGACACTTTAGAAATGAACAATAATGATGACAGGTTCCTTAAATTACTATTTACATGTCAATCTTTTTGAATGTGTCAGTTGGTTTAAATATCTTTAAAAATTTTTATTATTAAATTAATTTATAAAATAGAAAATATTTACAAAACCATAGGATAAGAGGGATACAATTCCACACATTTCCCATCACCATGGTTCCATATCCTATCCCCTCCACTGGAAGCTTCCTATCCTTTATCTCTTTGGGAGTATGGACCCAGGATCATTATGGGGTGCAGAAGGTGGAAGGTCTGGCTTCTGTAATTGCTTCTCTGCTGAACATGGATGTTGGCAGGTGGATCCATACTCCCAGCCTGTTTCTATCTTTTGCTAGTAGGGTAGGACTCCAAAGAGATGGGGTTCCAGGGTTCAACGATGAGGTCATCTGCCTGGGGAAATCAGGTTGTCATGTGTCTGAAAAAGCACTAAGAGATAAAGAAAAGTGAATTTTTAATAATCAGGAACACAAAGGCATGAATATAGAAGGTGAGATTTGAGGTCTCCATCAAAAATATTTTAAAGGGTTGAAGAAACAAAATGAGGATCATTAGTCATAAATACCAGAAAATTTTGATACAGAGATATTCATAGTTGGGAAGTTTTCAGTAGAACTTGCTAAGTTAGCAAGGGAAAGAGAATAAAATAACTTGCAATTAAAATTTGTTGAAGTCTAAAGTATTTATCTGCTATACTGGACATTTTTTGGATTTCAAAGCAGGTATTCTATTTCAAAGTTGAATTTCTAAGAGGTATTCTACTTTCTTTCTAACTACTACTGTATCTGATAAAACAAAAACTTCTGGTTATTGGTTTAATAAGGAAGGAAAAAGTTATATTTTTAAACTCAACATTTTAAAGTTACACTAAAAATTTGCTTATGGCTATTAAGATATTTCTATTTAACTCTACTGTTATTTCCAGGATAATAGTAGACAAGCAAGTGTATTATGATACAGAAAGTAAAAGTACATTTTAGATTTAATTCCTGGCTGTGAAGACTGGGATACTTCAGAAGACCCTCTTTTTACTATTTAGATAGTGCATCATTTGTAAACTGTTTTTCTCTTCTTAAGTACTTTTTTTAAAAAAAACTTAAATATGATAAACTGGTATATAGGAAAGTGACTTGTATTTGGGCAAGATAAAAATTAATTTGGACATTGCATTTTATAATAATTTTATTTTTATTGTGGACACAGCATTTGATCACGGGGCCTTGAGCAAGTTAGCTGCCACTGAGGAGCCTCCTCAGCCCAATTTTATTTTGAGAGACTGAGAGGAAAGGACAACAAAGTTTATCTGCACCACTTTTATCTTTGTTGCTCTCAATCTCTGTGTTTCTGGGGATGGAACCCAGGGCTTCATGCCTTCTAAGGCTGAGACTTCATGCTTTCTTCTTCTTTTCTTAAATTTATTTATTTATAAAATGGAAACACTGAAAAGACCATAGGCTAAGAGGGGTACAATTACCCATCCCCTCCCTGATAGCTTCCCTATTCTTTAACCCTTTGGGAGTATGGACCCAGGGTCATTATGGGGTGGAGAAGGTGGAAGGCATAGGATGGGGGGGAGATAGCACAGTGGTTTTGCAAAGAGACTCCCATACCCCAAGGATCCAAAGTCCAGGGCTTAGTTCAGCTTCTCTGCCGGCAGCCAGAACCAAGCTGGGCAGCACTGCTTGAGCCTATGAGTTTCTAAACAAGTCTGTGGGTTCTGAAGCAATTACTCATTGTGTCTTCATCAGAACAATATTTAATGGCTCCCACTATACAGACCACTAGACCACCGGGTTTTAGATCTTCTTCTGAGTTTCCTGGTAAGTTATCTGCTGCCCGATGTCAGAACAGGGCCTCCCTACTTCTGCTCCAGCCTCCAAGGGCTAGTAGCAATGGAGACTCATAGTTGCATTTGGTGAGCCTTAGGGGAATCCTCTCATCCCTTCAGCAGTCTTTTTGTTGGTAGAACAGACTGGAGGTGGCTCCTCAACTGGCAAACTGCCAGATTGTTACCAGTTGCTCAGGAGATATGCACTTGAACTCCAGGAATCTCTCCTTAGGCTCCTCTCTGTCCACGAGTCACACATGTTTTACTCAGCAATGACTTGATAGGTTCCCAAAGTAGAGCTTCTTTGATATTCCTAATTGACCAGGGAGAGGAGAGGAGAGAAATGCAGCTACTGCTAGTATGTAAGCCCCCAATGTTTGACTGATTGCTTGAACTTTTTATAGGTTAGTTAATTCTGAGGCATTTACACACACACACACGCACACGCACACGCACACGCACAGGCACAGGCACACATAACATATGTTCTTCTTTTTGTCAGAAATGATTTCTCTGCCTCTTTATCACTTGTCCATGGTTGCTTTGCTTTTAGTGAAACTGCATAAACCCAAGGTCTACTAGAAATGCATATGTATTTCTGCATAAGTTGTACAATTCAAAAATTTCTTTGCTTTGATTATAAATGTCTATTTGACTGTATAGAGATATTACCATTTGTTTTCCAATTCAGTTGACTTTTAAGATCAATAAGTACACTCCCAGGTTGGCCACTTTCATCAAATTAGCAGATATGAAGGGTATATGCATTTGTTCTTCCTGACGATTATGGCCAAGAAACCATGCTTGGTCATTTCAAGGCCATGCATTTTTACTGTATTTGTAATATTGACTGTGATTTCATTTTCTGATATGCTCATTACATGTCAGACCTGTTTCTCTTTTTTATTAGATATTTTAATTTTTCCCCATTTTTTTGTTGTCCTTGTTCTTGCCCTTGTTGTCATTATTGCATTGTTGCTATTGCTGTCATTGTTGTTTGATAGGACAGAGAGAAATCTAGAGAGGAAGGGAAGATGAAGAGAGAAAAATAGACACCTGCAGACCTGCTTCACCACTTGTGAAGTGACCCCCCTGCAGGTGAGGGGTCGGGGGCTTGAACAAGAATCCTGGTCATTGTGCTTTGCACCAAGTGCGCTTAACCCACTACGCTATTGCCCAACCCCCTAGTAGATATTTTTATTTACATTCTATTGGATATAGACAGAAGGAAATTGAGAGAAGAGGGGAGACAAGGAGGGAAAGAGACAGGGTGTACCTGGTTGAGCACACATATCACACACAGTGCCCAAGGACTCAGGTTTGAACTTCTAGTCCCCGTCCACAGGGGGAAGGCTTTGCAAGTGGTAAAGTAGTGTTGCAGGTGTCTTTCTTTCTCTTTCCCTCTACTCTCTCAATTTCTGACTTTTTCTGTCCAATAACTAAAGATAATAAAAAATTAAAAGTCACAATTAAAAAAGTGCACTGCCCATCCCAACACTTCCTTAGTAAATAGAATTTAATTTAAAATATAAGTGGAAGAGTGGGGAGAGAGCAGAAATAACACAAAGATTTTCATACCTGATATCCCAGAGATCACAGTGCTCTGGTCTCTCACATCTGACAACAATTATATATATAACTGTCTCCAAGTTATTTCACAATATACAGCAAAGTTCTCTATAGCTTCTGAATGGTGTTATAAAAATTTTGTATTTAAATTTAAATCACCACAGTAATTAAAATTCATGATGTATTTTGAGTTCATTTTGAATGAGTGAGTTTTTCATATAATTTGAAGCATAACATACCAATTAGAAAGCCATTTGGGTAAAATTAAACCTGAGGATATGCCAGATATAAATGTCAACCCTTAACACTGCCATGTCATGGAGTGATTCTCTCATGCATCCTCTGTCAGGGTTAGGTAACATTTTACCCTTTACCTGGATTAGTGATTCTCAACCCTACATAAGTCTTACAACCACCCATGCAAACAAAATAAACACTGGGGTCTACATCTCATTACAGATATTTTGATCTGCTGTGAAGTCCACATATTGTCACTTTTAAAAAATCATTTGGTGATATATATATATATATGTATGTGTGTGTGTGTTTTCCAAAATCACCAGGTGTTTTTATTTTTCATGATAAGTCAACATAAAAAAACCCAATAGATGGTGTCAGCATCAAATAAAAACATATACAACAAAAAGTGAAAGCATAATGGTATTTATCAAATATTTTACAGTGCATGGTATTCTACAAATCATTTTCTGTACCCTAATAATGTTGCTTAAATTGTTTGTATTCATATTTTATTCCCAAAGCTGAAGGAATAGATTGTAATTTGTGTGCATTTAAGCACGTTTATGTCAATACATTAACTGTGCTTTTCAAATACCACTGAATATATATAATGTTCAATATCAACCCATTATCTATCATTTTTTTAAAATTGACTTTGTATTAATTTGTTCACAGATTGCTTTATGAAGTGTGAGAGAAGCATTGATCCAGGACCTATGGATTATCTGATTAACAGAAGAATATACATAAATTATAGAGTAAATAATAATATGAGAGGGGAAAAATTTTTCTAATGGATATATCTGTATTTTGTAAATTGACACCCCTGGTTGCTTCTGGTCTCCTCATCTAAACTTTTAAAAGAGTCAACATTTCAGACTCAGCCTATGGTCTGTGCATTACAAATTTTGACACATTCAATCAATTTTTCCCCTCTCATATTAATTAAGTAGTGATTTATATGACTACAAGTTAATAGGAGTGTACATAAACACCAATCCTGCCACCAAAAGACTGTGTGCCATCCCATCCTCCTCTTCCCCAGTGACTCTAAGTATCCTCCACAAAGAGATTTTTACTTTGGTGCTCTACTCCAAACTCAGTCAGATCTTGCTTTGAATTCCACTCTGTTCTTCGGCTTCTGCTTGCCAGCCCAAATATGAAATCACAGGACTCTTTTTTAGTTCTTGTTTGCTCACCCAGTGCATTCCTACCCCACTGCTGACCCAGAATTCCTACCCTCACCAGAACTTTCCAGTTTTGAAGCAGCCTCCTTGCAGAGCTCAGCCCATGCATTGTCTCTGAGTTGCCATCTTGGCTCTGCCCCCCAATCCTAATTCTTCCTAAGAAGAATTATATGTCACTATAACATAGAATTTATTCTATATTCCTTTTGTTTTATTTAAAAATTAGTGATTTAACACTGTTTTACCAGATGATCAGATATAAGGAGAATTTTCTACCACTTTTTTATTTCACTTAGCACAATAACCTCTAATTCTTTCCAGTTTGTTCTAACTGATACAATCTCATCCTTTTTGATTGTAGAATAGTGCTCCATTTTGTATATTTATTCTGTCATCTCTCATTTGGCATTGAGGTTGTTTCCATACTTTGACTATTGTGAATAATGCAATTATAATCATAGGGGTGCAGATATTCCTTAAAGCTTTTGCTTCCATGTCTCTTTGAAAATTCTAGTCCTATTCTCAACTCTGACATCATCTTACCAGACAATATTTTTAGCCCACCTGCATATTAGCTACGAGGCTCAGGCAAAAATTGCTAAAGTCATTGGCTCCTAGGAGCATACCTAAAACAGACTTCCTAGCTTCTCCCCATATGAAGACCCGTACTTTCATCTACTCAATTCCTACCTTTGGGCTCCTGTTAAACAATTTGTCCTTCTTTATATCCACCATATTTCAGAAGCTACCATGATGCCATACTGACTTCCCTGGGCAGATGACCTTACCAATGTGTCTTGGGGCCTTACTCTCCAGAGCCCTACTGTACTAGGGAAAGATAGAAACAGATTAGAGGTATGGATCCACCTGCCAATGCCCATGTCCAATGGAGAAGCAGCTGCAGAAGCCAGATTTTCCACCTTCTGCACCCCTAAAAGAATTTTGGTCCATACTCCCAGAAGGATATAGAATAGAGAACCTTCCACTGTAGGGGATGAGATACTGAACTCTGATGATGGGAACTGTGTGGAATTGTACCCCTGTTGTCTTAAAAATATTGTTAATCACTAAAATCACTGATAAAGAATTAGAAAAAATATTAGGTCATTAAGGTTTACAGTATTGTGTTTAACACATTGGCACAGCCCCTCAACTCTTCTTGATTGATCTAGAAGATGTGACAAGACCCTGATTTCCCTTCATCCTATTGGTTTTTATCTCTCCCCAGAGTCCTTTGTTTGGTGTAATACTTCATACCCAGTCCAAGTTTCACTTTACATCCTGCCTTACTGTTATTTATTCTTAAGTTCCACCTATAAATTATGTCATTCAGTATTGATTTTTCTCTTTTTGGTTTGTCTCATTCAACATGAGGCTTTCAAGTTCCAACCACAATAATACAAAGGAGATGAAGTCATTATTTTGAACAGCTGTATATTATTCCCTTGTGTATTTGTACCACAACTTTCTTAGCCATTCTTTTGTGATTGGTCATCTGAGTTACTTCCAAGTTGGAGATATTTCAAACTCTGCTGCTATAAACATAGGTGTGCATGGATAGGTATTTTTGTTTTCCCTGGGTAAATCCCTAGGAGTAGGATTGCTGGTTCATGAAGGAGGTCCATTTCTAGAGCTCTGATGAAACTTCACTGTTTTCTATAGGGGTTGGTTCCCAGCCATGCCTTGTAGTGGCACTGCTGATTCATAGGATATATCCTATCTACTTATTTAATTATTCTGTTTTCCACAGGGTCTGTACCAGTTTGTCTTTGTATTTTAACTCTCTTTTCAACCACCAGGTTCCAGATGCTAGCATGATGCCGACCAGACTTCCCTGGACAGACAACCCCACCAATGTGTCCTGGAGCTCCACTTCCCCAGAGACCCACCCTACTAGGGAAAGAGAGAGACAGGCTGGGAGTATGGATCGACCAGTCAACATCAATGTTCAGTGGGGAAGTAATGACAGAATCCAGACTTCCACCTTCTGCATCCCAGAATGACCTTGGGTCCATACTCCCAGAGGGATAAATAATAGGAAAGCTATCAGGGGAGGGGATGAGATATGGAGATCTGGTGGTGGGAATTGTGTGGAGTTGTACCCCTCTTATCCTATGGTTTTGTTAATGTCTCCTTTTATAAATAAAAAAAGTGAATTGATGAATTAGACAAAAAATGGGTTTTTAACTATCTGTATTTATTTATTTGATAGAGACAACCATAAATTAAAAGGAATGTGGAGATAGAGGTTAGGGGGAGACAAAGAGAGACACCTGCAGCCCTGTTTGACCACTCATGAAGCTTTTCTCTGGCATGCAGGGACCAGAGCCTCAAACTCTTGCACACTGTAGTATATGCACTTAACCAGGTGAGCCATTCCTGGTCCCTGGACTAGTTTCCTTAAGATACACTTAAGGAAACTGTAAACTGTTTCAAGAAATATATTTGAGTGGAATTCCAGTGAGACTGAAAGGAGTTGGAATTGCATGACAGAAAGAAGCATCCCCTCATAAAATTCAAGATTATATATTTGACAACCTATTTTTAAATATTCTTATACTATTTTAATTTTATATGCCAATATTTCTCATAAAGTCTCTTTGCATTGTGAATTCTTTTTTTAAGAAAGGATTAATTAACAAAACCATAGGGTAGGAGGGGTACAATTCCACACAGTTCCCACCACCCAATCTCCATCTCCCACCCCCACCCCTGATAGCTTTCCTATTCTCTATCCCTCTGGGAGCATGGACCCAGGGTCATTGTGGGTTGCAGAAGGTAGAAGGTCTGGCTTCTGTAATTGCTTCCCCGCTGAACATGGGCGTTGACTGGTCGGTCCATACTCCCAGTCTGCCTCTCTCTTTCCCTAGTAGGGTGGGTCTCTGGGGAAGAAGAGCTCCAGGACACATTGGTGGGGTCTTCAGTCCAGGGAAGCCTGGCCAGCATCCTGATGACATCTGGAGCCTGGTGACTGAAAAGAGAGTTAACATACGAAGCCAAACAAATTGTTGAGCAATAATGGACCCAAAGCTTGGAATAGTGGAGAGGAAATGTTAGGGGGGTACTCACTGCAAACTCTAGTGCACTTCTGCTTTCAGGTATATATTTTGCAGTAGTTTATGGATACGTGTGAACATATGCTCTCTCTCACAGAAACTGGTGTATATCTAGGTTTTGGGACTTTGTTAGAAAGTGAACCACCTGAGCTAGAAGGAATTATGTTAAGTGAGCTAAGTCAGAAAGATAAAGATGAGTATGGGATGATCCCACTCATCAACAGAAGTTGATGAAGAAGATCTGAAAGGGAAACTAAAAGCAGGACCTGACCAAATTGTAAGTAGGGCACCAAAGTAAAAACCCTGTGGTGAGGAGTAGACATGCAGCTTCCTGGGACAGTGGGGGGGGGTGGGAGTGGGTGGGAGGTATGGGTCACAGTCTTTTGGTGGTGGGAATGGTGTTTATGTACACTCCTAGTAAAATGTAGTCATATAAATCACTAGTTAATATGAGAGGGGGATAATTAATTGTATGTCTCGAAGTTTTTCAAAACACAAACTGAATCTTTTCAATATATAGGCTGTGTAATTGATATGCAGACTCTCTCAAAAGCCTAGACCAAGTAGATCAGAAGCAACCAATAGCACAGCTATATACAAGATAATGGGTACTGTACAGCTAACCCTAACAAAAGGACTTTTCAAAGTTAACCCAATTACCAAATAATGTGATGATAACATTAACTATCGATTGTCTTTTTGAACCCTAAGACAGCAGGAACCTCACATCTCCACTATAGAGCCTCTACTTCCCCCAGTCCTGGAACCCCTGGATAGGGCCCACTTTCCTTTATGCCTCTCCCAATCCATATCAAATAATATTGCATCAGCCAATCACAACCTAACCAACACAACGATTGCCACCTCAACATGCTTCACTTCAGAGACTTCACGTGTGGAATGACAACCCTTCAACTGCATTGTGAATTCTATTTCTCCTTCCCACCATATATTCCTTTACTCAATAATAGTTCCTACTCAGTTTCGCAGAGCACGAAGTTTCTCAGAATAAAGACTGCTTATCACCATTGTTGTAGCTGACTGAACATAAAACAGCAGAAGTGATGCAAGCATGTTTCTAATCACTGTCTTCAAAAGGTATGCTTTTAATCCTCTTTAGCTGACTGGAACTTAACTGCAATGGCTGGGATTGTTGCAGACATCTTGTGATGTGAGACTGTAGAGGATCAGAAGTCATGCCAATAGAAGGAAAATGAATTTTGACCCAGTGACTCACCAGTCAGTTCAGGAGTAAGTACTTCTGTCAAAGTGAAACAAAACCAATTATTTGGTAGTTCATCAAGACAGAGTAGGTTAGTAAGACTTATGCAGTAGGTGCCAGAGACTTCAGTATAGATTAGGCTCAATTTGAACTCAGATATGGATGACTAAAACATTTAAGTGGCGAATGATAAGTAATAAAGTTATGACAGTTTTAAAAAGAGAGGAAAATATGAAATTCAGAGGTTGTGATTTTGAGGGCTGTGAAGCAAAACAGATGCTGAATAACTGGGGTAGATGTGGGTTGTTTTGATCAGAACCAACAGTCAATACTTTCAGTAATCTTGAGATTTTCCAGGAAGGATATTTTTCAAGTTTTATTTATATAAATTTGTTTATTCATACACTTGTTTACTTATTTTCAATGGACACAGTAATTGAGAGGGAAGGACATGATAGGGAGGGCCAACACCCATGTCCAGTGGAGAAGCAGTTACAGAAACTAGAACTCCTACCTTCTGCAGCTCAAAAACTATTTTGATCCATACATCCTGTAGGAGAGAATTGATAGAAGGAAGAGAATAAGAGATTTCTGAACTCTAGCTCCATCAGGACATGGAGAGAGGAGGAAAAAGGGGGAGAGATTTTTATATAGTAATAGGGTTTATATGTGGCATGGAGGGAAAGAGAGGGCTCAACTTGGAAGAAAAGTGGGGCAATTGTACAAATGTAGACAGATAGTTTTAGAGATGACCTTATGAGAACTGCTATGGTTTGCAATGGAGGGACTGGGGATTCAGAACTCTGGTGATAGGAATGGTATTGAATTATAGCCCTGTTGACATGTAATTTTTTAAATTAATATTAAATCACTAATAAAATTTAAAAAAGAGAGAGGGAAAAGGAGAGAGAGAGAGAGAGAGAAAGAGAGACGCCTTTAGCATTGCTTCACTCCTCCTGAGTCTTTCCCAAGCAGGTGGGGGTGGAGGCTTGGACCGTGATCCTTGTGCACCGTATAACATGTGCTCTCTACTGGGTGAGCCCTCACTTTGCCCCCAGGAAAAAAATTAGTATATCTGACTCATACTAGAAACACATACTAGATATCATGCTAGTGTTTACTTAAATTTCAAGTGTTGAGAGCTGATGGACTCATCTGTGGCCCAGAGTTGGTAAATTCTCACAGGTGAAGGATTCTACCTCCTAGAATACAGTTTGGCCAAGAAGAGGATCTGTAAACACCAGATGCTTTGAATATGAAATGACCTTAATTTCTTTCTTTTTTTTTTTCTTTAAGAAAGGAGACATTAACAAAACCGTAGAATAAGAGGGCTACAGTTCTGCACAATTCCCATAACCTGATCTATCTCCATATCCCATCCCTTCCCCTGATAGCCTTCTCATTCTCTATCTCTCTGGAAGTATGGATCCAGGGTCGTTGTGGGTTGCAGAGGGTGGAAGGTCTGGCTTCTGTAATTGCTTCCCCGCTGAACATGGGCATTGACTGGTCCATCCATACTCCCAGTCTGCCTCTCTCTTTCCCTAGAAGGGTGGGGCTCTGGGGAATTGGAACTCCAGGACACATTGATGGGGTCGTCTGTCCAGGGAAGTCTGGTCAGCATCTTGCTGGCATCTGGAACCTGGTGGCTGAAAAGAGAGTTAACATACAAAGCCAAACAAATTGTTGCACAATCATGGACCTAAAGACTGGAACAGTGAAGATGAAGTGTTGGGGGGTATTCCATGCAGGCTCTTGTGTACTTCTGCTTTCAGGTATATATTTTTCCCTAGTTTATGGGCACGTGTGAACCTATGCTCTACCTCAGGGGACCTGGACTATATCTAAATTTGGTGACTTTATTGGGGAGTGGACCACCTGGAATGGAATAAGAGAATACTATGAAAGGAAAGGTCTCACTCGAGTGATAAAGCTGAAGGGTTGTCATTCCACACCTGAAGTCTCTGGTCACAGTCTGAAGTGAAGCATGTTGGGGTGGCACTCCTTGCGTTGATTAGGTTGCGATCCGCGGATGCAATATTATTTGATTTGAATTGAGAGCAGCATACAGGAAAGTGGGCCCCACCCTAAAATTCCAGGACTGGGGGAAATATAGGCTCTATAGTGGAAATGTGAGGTTCCTGTTGTCTTAGGCTTCAAGAAGACAATGGATAGTTATTGTTATCATCACATTATTTGGTGATTGGGTTAACTTTGGAAAGTCCCTTTGTTAGGGTTTGGGGTATAATACCCAGCATCTTGAATATAGCTGTGCTACCAGTCGCTTCTGTTCTCCCTGGTCTAGGCTTTTGAGAGAGTCAACATACATAGGCTATCTTTGATATGTTAAAATGACCTTAATTAATTTATTTATTTTATTTTATTTATTTATTTTTTATTTAAGAAAGGATTAATTAACAAAACCATAGGGTAGGAGGGGTACAACTCCACACAATTCCCACCACAAAATCTCCATATTCCACCCCCTCCCCTGATAGCTTTCCCATTCTCCATCCCTCTGGGAGCATGGACCCAGGGTCATTGTGGGTTGCAGAAGGTAGAAGGTCTGGCTTCTGTAATTGCTTCCCCGCTGAACATGGGTGTTGACTGGTCGGTCCATACTCCCAGTCTGCCTCTCTCTTTCCCTAGGAGGGTGTGTCTCTGGAGAAGCTGAGCTCCAGGACACATTGGTGGGGTCTTCAATCCAGGGAAGCCTGGCCAGCATCCTGATGGCATCTGGAACCTGGTGACTGAAAAGAGAGTTAACACACGAAGCCAAACAAATTGTTGAAATGACCTTAATTTCTATGTTACTTTTGCTAACTGGAAGGTGGCAGAAGTTGCAGAGTCCTGGGATTGTGCACAAGAAGTCTGAGAGTCATTTAATACTATTTCAGATTTAATTTTTTATTTTGTTTATTATTTATTTATCTATCCCCTTTTGTTGCCCTTGTTTTATCGTTGTTGCGTTTATTATTGTTGTTGTTATTGATGTCGTCATTGTTGGATAGGGCAGAAAGAAATGGAGAGAGGAGGGGAAGACAGAAAGAGGGAGAGAAAGACAGACACCTGCAGACCTGCTTTACCGCCTGTGAAGCTACTCCCCTGCAGTTGGAGAGCCGGGGGCTTGAACTGGGATCCTTATGCAGGTCCTTGCATTTTGTGCCACCTGTGCTTAACCCGCTGCGCTACAGCCGACTCCCCAGATTTAATTTTTTAAGCCCACTTACAATGAAGCAGGTGAAATTTATTGAACTAGATTATAAAAAACACTGATGATATCATATACCAATAGCATAGGTCAGACAGAAAGATACTATTTGATAGTGAATCTCAGAAAGTAGATCAGACTGAGGATGGTAAACATGGCTACTACCGACAGGTGTATGAAGATGAGTTTGTCAGGGTCAGGAAGTGGTGCACCAGGTTGAGTGGACATATTGCAGTGTACAAGGACCAGGGTTTAAGCTCCTGGTCCTCATCTTCAGGGGGAGAGCTTTACTAATGTTGAAGCAGGGCTGCAGATGTCTATCTCTCCCTCTCGGTCTTCCTCTCTCCTCTCTGTTTCTATCCAATAATAAATAAATAAAAGATTAAAATAAGGGAAAAAAGATGAATTTCTCATAAAAGGATAAAACACAACTGATGAAGACAAAAAAGGTAAAATTCAAAAAAATTAAAACTATGGATACTTGGGGTCTCATTTATTTAACTGAGTCTGAATCATTGATGATGGTGTTAGCATTTCCCCCCTCAATGCATTTATTGAGATATAATTCACAGTTAAAAATTGCATATACTTAAGATGTACAACTAGGTAATTTGATACAGATTATATATTGTGAAAAATTCACAATAACAAGCTGATTAAAGTATCAATTATCTCACAGAGTTACAGTTTTACTTTACTTCTTTTGGTGAGAAGAACACTTAAGAGCTACTCTCTTGACTTTCAAGAATACAGTGCATTTGTTTAGTCATATTTTTGTACATTAGACATTCAGAGATTACTTGTTTTGCATAATTGAAACCTGTACTCCTTGGTTACCACTTTACATATTTCCAAAACCCAGTCTCTCACAACTACCCCAATGCTCTATTTCTATAATCTGTAATCACTCAGAAGAGAACTGGGTTATGAATACAAGAGGAACAAAATGCTTGACAAACACATTCAAGAGGGAAAATCCTGTATTTTATTTTCTTCTAAAACCAATTATTTCCACCTAATATATTGAAAGCTTATTTCTCTTTGTTTTTTCCCCCATATTGTTGTCAACACTGAAGTTTGTTCAGGATTCTTAATGCTGTGGAATATTCTTATTTGCTCTAGTTCTTTTTTATTTCTAAATATTTCTGATTATACTTTCTATCTATATAATACGCATGTGCTTACATGAAAAGTAATGTATACAAATGAAAGGCTAGGTTCACTGTGCCATAAAAACACTCAATTTGAAAATTCTTTTATGCATTACACTATTCAAAGAGTTTATTCAAATACTGTGTATTTCTTTCAAAGATAATATTAAATTTAACTAATATTCATTACTGTATTAAGAGAGCATAACAATATTCAGCGTTCACCACTGGTCCTAGCATTAACATTACAGAGCAAACAAAACCCTGAGTATTGCCATAACTATAAAATGCTAACTTCACAGTGAACTTTCCTGGAAGAGACTGAAGTAATAATGAGAGTAGATAGTGAGGCTTCTTTGGAGAAGACAGACAAGAACTTCAAAGAAACAGGATTAATATATCTTCAAACATATGAACTGTGGGGGACTTATTTTTAACAGGTTCAAGTCTCCACTTGTATTTCAGAGGACTCAAATATCACTAACCTGTAGAATGAGCATACTAGAATCTTAAGTCTAGTGAACATAATTTGGGATTCTGTCTCCTTATCTGTCTCTGAAAAGGTACTTAATGAGCAAAGTTGAAGCTTTCCATGTGGATATGATATTCTTGTTAATCAAAATGAGTCAGTTCTATTCAAGTCACTGCTTTGGCCCATCAAAAAAGATACTAAAACCCTACTTAACTCTGCAGGTACACACAATTATTCAAGATTAGTCACTTATATCAAAGTGTAATAGAAAGGAAAATAGACATCTTCAAATCACTGAAAATAGTGCAAAATTTCACAAAACAACTGTTGGTTTAAAGACAAAATTCCATTTAGGGAGACTGAAAAAATTATACTGGAATTGAGTAATAATGGGTGTATAGGTCATCAAGTGGATGAAGGTGGTGAACTGAGAAAGAAGTATATAAAAGGAATACATAACATTTAAAAGGCTTAGGTGTTAAGGGGAACTTAAGGTAATAGGGGTATAATTCCATACAGTTCCCACCATCAGAGTTCCCTGTCCTATCTCCTCCAGTGGAAGCTTCCCTATTCTTTATCCCTCTGGGAGTATGAACCAAAATTCTTTATGGGGTACAGAGGTCTGGCTTCTGTAATTGCTTCTCTGCTGGACATGGATGCTGGCAGGTGGATCCATGCCCCCTGCCTGTTTTTAATCTTTCCCTAGTGGGGCAGGGCCTTTAAGAGGTTAGGTTTCAGGATTTTCTGGTCAGGTTGCCATCAGGGAAGTCAGGAGGGCATCATAGTGGTTTTTGAAATTTGGTGACTGAAAGGTGGTAAAATATAAATAAGGACAAATTGTTTAACATGAACCCAAAGGTAGGAATAGAGCAGATAGACACAAAGGTCTTCATGCAGAAAGAAGTTAGGATGTCTATTTTAGGTATGTTACTAGGGGCCTATGACTTTAGTAATTTTTGCCGGAACCTGATAGCTAACTTGCAAATGGGGAGATAGTATCAGAGTTGAGAACAGGACTAGAAAGGTAGTGGGAACTGTATGGGATTTTACCCTCCTATCTTAGAATCTTAAAGAGTAGGATGCCTGCATTGCCATGCTCATGGCCTGGATTTGAGCCTTGACACTAAATAAATAGTGTTATGACTTCCTGGGGCAGGAGACCTCAAAAATGTGTCCTGGAGCCCCACCTCTCCAGAGCCCTGGCCCACTAGGGAAAGATATAAACAGGCTGGGAGTATGGATGAACCTACCAATGCTCGTTTTCAGTGGAGAAGCAATTACAGAAGACAGACCTTTCACCTTTTGCATCCCATAATGATCCTGGTTCCATGCTCCCAGAGTGATAAGGAATAGGAAGGCTTTCAAGGGAGAGCATAGGATATGGAACTCTAGTGGTGGGAATTTGTGGAATTGTACCCTTCTTATCCTATGGTCTTGTCAATATTTCCATTTTATAAATAAATTTTTAAAAAGTGTGTGGCAATGAATGAAGATCTAGTATACTATATTGTTTCTTCTCTCACTGTCTTTTTCTCCTTGCATCTCTTATATAAATGTAGAAATAGTCTGGAGTGGTGAAACTCTGTATGCAATGTCAGGTCCTAGCTCAATCAATCAATAAGATTAATAGTTAAATTGTGTGATTTAGAAACTTAATCTGACATCACTGCAGAAAAAAGAACCAAAAGAGTAGGAATTTTAAATGTATGCATTCTATTATTGTCTGAATATAATACCCTTAGAGAATGCATAGGCTTGTATAAAATGCTCCAGACACCAAGATCTGAACTCATGTTATGGAAGTTGGAGTGGAGTAAGAGGATCGGGTTTGAGACAATTACAAAGGGAGACTGAGAGAACTGAGGGATGTTGGGATATGGATAATGAGAAGTTTCATGTTAGAAAACACACATATCCATTTTATTTGGAAATGCAGAGTAGTGGATATGGGGCTTTAGAGAATATACAAAAAAAAAAAAAAGAAAGAAACTCCTGGGAATTATTAGTGCTTAAAGGAGCTCCTGGTAGCACCTTAGAAAAAAAGACTTAAAGTCACAAGAGGAAAAGTTGGCATATTATTTACAAGGTAATTCATGATGAATTGTACTTTGTCCCAGTATCTCTGAATTTACACACACACGCACATGCACAGGCACACGCACACACGCACACACGCACACACGCACAAACACACACACACACACGCACACACACACACACGGTGAATACTTAGCAGTGCAGTCATTACCATAGAAATATAATTATATTATGCACCAGGTCCCCAATACTCTCTCAGTATCTCCTTCCCCTTCTTGACCAGAGTCCTCTGCATTGATGCTATATCCTATGCCCAGTCCACATTTCACTTTGCATTCTCCCTCCTTGCTTCTGTTCATTAAGTCCTGCTTATAAGTGAGCTTATTTGACAACAGCAACAAATGCTGCAGAGGTTGTGGGGACAAAGAAACCCTTCTGCACTGCTGGTGGAAATGGAAATTGGTCCAACCACTGTGGAGAGCAGTCTGGAGAGCCCTCACAAGGATAGAGATAAACCTTCCATATGACTCAGTAATTCCTCTCCTAAGGATATACCCCAAGGGCTCCATAACACCAAACCAAAAAGCTATGTGTACACCTATGTTTATAGCAGCACATTTTGTAATAGCTAAAACCTGGAAGCAACCCAGGTGTCCAACAACAGATGAGTGGCTGAGACAGCTGTGGTATATAATCACAATGGAATACTAAGCAGCTATTAATATTAAGAACAATGAACCCACATTCTCTTACCCATCTCAAAGTAGGATCTGACTGAGTTTGGAGTAGGACACCAAAGTAAAAATCTTTCGGTGGAGGGTGAGGGTGGATATTCAGTTTCATTGTGTGTGTGTGTGTGTGGGGGGGTTTGGGGGGTTGGGACGGGCCACAGTCTTTTGGTGGTGAGAATGGTATTTACATGTACTCCTATTAACTTGTAATCATATAAATCACTTTAATTAATATGAGGGGGAAAATTGGTTAAATTTCTCAAATTTTTTAATGTACAGACCATAGGCTAAGTTTTTGAAACGTTGACTCTCATAAAAGCTTAGATCAGGAGAACAGAAGCAACTGGTTGTCTGGTCCTGTATGATACAGCAAATCCTAACATTGAGATTTTCTAAGTTAACCCAATTGCCAAATCATTTGATTATAGCAATACTATCTTTTGCCTTCTTAAATCCTAAGACAGTAGGAACCTTCTGCTTACTTTATAAAGTCCAAATTTCCCCCAGTCCTGGAACCTCTAGGGTGGGGCTCACTTTCCTGCATGCTTCTCTCAATGCATACCAACTGATACTGAATCTGCTGATCCCAACCTATTCAATGCAATGAGTACCTCCTCTGCATGCTTTGGACTGTGTCCAGAAACTTCAGGCATGGACTATCAACCCTTCAGCATAATTACTTGGGTGAGACCTTTCATATCTCATAGGACTCCTTAATTACATTTTGGGGGCTTCATTTCCTAAAAAAGCCTCAAAACCTAGATATTTACCATGTCCCATGACATAGGATGTCTGGAAATTGTGAGAAGCCTCACAAAGCATTAAACCAGCTCCCCCTGCTCCACCCTGCATTCCTAATACTATGGCCTATCTACATAATCATTGTTTTGCCTGAAAGATCCCCACCCATTCCATTCCTTTGATCTATCTTCTTTCTACCCTCAAGACCCTCCCTGCCTGCAGGGTAGTATTAATCCTACCAGTTAAAACCCTCGCAACAGTTGCTAAGGAATTTCCTACCATTCCCAGCCCCTTTTGCCTTTCTCCACACCTTTCCTAACCATTTCCCTTTCTGAATTGCCACTTCCGGGTCTGACTCTTAAAAGCCTTGGCTCTCTGATCAATAAAGAATCGCCTCGTCACCATGAGCTCTGTTCCTGGGTCATCTCTCTCATGTCGCTGAGTGAGTAACAGCCCAGGCTGGCTCCAGTCACATTCTCTCCAACCCAGAGAGTACATGCCTGAGAATAGGCATCCCCACACTAGCCCGGCATTAAAGTACCTTATGGAAAACCAAGAAATGTTATGCATCTACAAACTATTTTATTTACTGTTGAATGCAAAACATTAATTACCCAACAAAGAAATTTTTTTAAAAAGTACCTAATCAAATAGTTTCTATTTAGACAGAGACACCCTCCTCACACCCATGCTAATCTTACCAAAGTAAGGACTACAAAAGCTGAATAAGGGCAAGAGATTGCCATACTTTAATGCTGGCTCTTTAGTCACTATCATGCCACTGTATCACCTGGGGCCCTAGGTGGGGAGTCTGGGGATTCCTAAGTAAACATGATGGGCCTAGACCTCAAATAGATCCCCCTCTCCATTATCACTGGTCATTCCCATCAGGAACAACTTAATAGACCCCTTTGGGGGCCCCCATAGGATCTTGCCCTCAATATGGATCACATTGTTAGAGAAAGTTCCATCCTCCAAAGGATGGTTGTATAACATACTCTACTACCTGAAGAAGATGGGTCTTGAAATTGGTGCAACTTGATTGTTCTGTACTATACAGAATGCGAGCTTGAACCTACCAGGATGCATAGACTGCTAAGCTGAATATGGGCCCCGGATCAAATCAATGGGGTTTACAGTCAACAATATTTATACACATTCCCCATATTTGGGAGCAACTCTCTTCCCTGATCCTGATTTCTAGTCCCTTTTCCTGTTATGGCATCATCTCCCCAGACAATAAATTGTGTCCTCCTGCATATCAGATGTCAGACTTAGGCAAAAGCTAGCAAAGTCATGGGCCCTATGGAATATACCTAAAGTAGACCTACTAGCTATTTCCAAAAGGGGGACCCCTTATCTTCATCTGCAATATTCTAGCGTTTAGGTTCATGACTAGTCAACAAATTGTATGGCTTTATATGTTAACTTTTTTTTTTCAGCCACCAGGTTCCAGATGCTACCATGATGCCAACTGGACTTCCCTGGGCAGATGACCCCACCAATGTGTCCTGCAGTATGGATCAAGATGCCAATGTCCATGTTCAGTGGGGAAGCAATTATAAAGCCAGACCTTCCACCTTCTGCACACCATAATGACCCTGGGTCCTTACTCCCAGAGGGTTAAATAATAGGAAAGATATCTGGGGAGGTGATGGGATACAGAGTTCTGGTGGTGGGAATTGTACCCCTCCTATCCTATTGTTTTTTCAGAATTTCCATTTTATAAATAAAATTTAAAAAAATAAAGAGACTAATACCAAAAACATATAATAAAAAATAAGTGAGCTCATTTGTCTTTCTCTTTTTGGCTTATCTCATTTAATATGTCTTCAAGTTCCTGTAGTTTTTATAAAAACTCCTGAGCAGCCATGGAATTGCTATCATACTCTGTTGGTAGTTGAGATGATTATACTTTCTTTAATATACCTGTGACATCAGTAAGCATATTTTCTTGCAAGAAATCTAACTTTTGTGCTTATTAGCTTTTACATGCAAGTATGAACTCAAAGTATTATATTCATAATATATGATTTGTTTTTGCCACCAGATTATCACTGGTCATGACTCTACTATTATTGGCACATTTTCCCCCTTTCCTCTAGAGGGTGAGAAATAGAGAGGGCTATAGAGGGAAAGAGAAAGAGAGATGTGATTGCACTGCTCTACCACTCATTAAGCTTCTCTGCAGTCACTCCTATGGCATGACTTGGGGAGATTTTTAAGTGTAAATTACTAATATTCAAAATATCAAAGGCCAGGTGATGGCACACTTGGTTTAGCACACATGTTATAATGCATCCGCAAGGACCCAGTTTCAAGCCCCTGGTACCCACCTGCAAGGGGAAAGCTTTGTGAGTGGTGAAGAAGGGCTGCAGTGTCTCTCTCCCTCTCTATCTTCCCCTTCCCTCTCAATTTCTGACTTTCTATAGCCAATAAGTAAAGATAATTTAAAAATTAAAAAATATATAAATACCATAATACAAACTTGTAGAAAGATGCCAGCGGTAGTTTCATAACAACATATAGAAACAAAAGTTTATAAACAGCATATAGAAACATAACAACATATAGAAACAAAAGTTTATAAACTTAGACCAGCTTTCCTCAAGGCATTCGAGGAAGAAGACAGCATAAGCTGTTGATTAGGTGGAGCTCTTAGGAATACAACCTGTGTGCAACTAAAGGGAATAAGACTTACCAGAGAGAGGATTTTGGTTTTGATATAGTCCCAAGAACACCTTCTGTTGATTTCAAGAAGCCTCTGGAGGTCTTCCAAACTGCAGTTGTCCTGAATTGAGGCAATAGATATTGAATGCCTATGGGGATGAATTGACCTTAATTGAGGTAAGTTCCTTTGGCCAGAGTAAGTTTCTGGGAGGAATTAAGCTCTGTGTATTAGAATCATACCTGATGGGCAGATGGAAGCAAAAATGGCTTTGGCTCATTGGACAGTATGTCACAAAATCTGTGATAATCATAGTGTATTTTTTATTCTTTGTATTTTCTTGTTTTTATTAGTGATTTAATAATGATTAACAAGATTTTAAGATAACAGGGGTACAAGTCCATACAGTTCCCAGTTCCTTTCTGACCAGTCTCACTCTCTTTAGTTCCACAATCCAGGCTCCTCAAATTAATATTGGCCACTTGCTCTCATTCATATAGAAATAACTGGGGATGGGAGACAGCCTAGTGGTTATTCAAAGATATTCTTATGCCTGAGGTTCTAATTTCAGTCCTCAGTACCACCATCAACCAGAGCTGAGCAGTGCTGTGGTCTCTTATCTCTCCCTGTCTCTGTATCTTTCTCTTTGCATCACTCATTAAAAATAAGTAAAAAGATAGCAATCACTTTTACAGTCTACTATAAAACTGATTAGCATGTTGACCAATGTATTGAAAATTGAATTATATTGCCTTAGATTGGGGAAAATAAAGACTGGTTTGTGGCACCTGTTCCCCCTCTGTAAGTCAAAGGTCATCTCCTTGCTGCTCCAGATCTGCCCTAGTTTTTATGCCCCTGCATCAAGGGACCAATCCCAGGTTCTCCCCTTATCTCATGATGCTTTTCAATATTCTGAGTAAACAAGCTGTTTTGAATTTTTCCCTTAGTGCTATACTACACTGGGAATCATTTTGATTTAATATCTGGCCACTGTGTACATTTCTGTAAATTATTACAGTTCATCTTTGAAATGCAAATCCTTTATTTTTGCAACTTTTAAAATCTTTATTGGGTAGAGATAACTAAAAATGGCTTGCATTCTTTTTTGTGTGCTTTTTCACTTTCATTACTAAATGGTATTTGGAATTTTGAAATATATAACTTTTCTATACTCATGTCCACATTTTAATTTTTTGGGAATCATGAAAACAAACAGAGTTAATATGCTACTAGTGACTCATAATAAGAATATAGAAAGTACAAATTCTTCAGAAAGTATACAAGACTGATAGTAATCACTGATAATAGCCTTTCCTTTTTTTTTTTTTTAACCATATTTTCTTCTTGCAGAGGACACACCATCAAATGAGAGTTATTGATTCAAGGTCTTTCCTGGTGATATATATATATATGTGTGTGTGTTTTGTGTGTGTGTGTGTGTGTGTGTGTGTGTGTGTGTGTGTGTGTGTGTTTCCCTTCTGTTTTAATGGAGGTTTCCAGTGACCATGGGGTAAGGGAAAAGAGGGAGAGAGAAGAGACACCTGCAACACTTCCCCATTTGTGAAGCTTTTTTCCTGCTGGTGGAAACTTGGTTCTTGAACCAGCATTGCACATGTTAACATGTGCACTTGACCTGGTGAGCCACCCCCCCATCCCCTAATGATATGTTAATTTAAAAGTATAATACAACTGCAAAACCAGTTGGTCTTTAATATGGTGTCCTTGGTGTCATATGCATAAACTTAAAATTAAAAATTATAGATTCCCTTTATTTTTTTAAAATTTAGGACTATTAACTAGTTTCTTTTTGTATTGATTATAGCTAAAAGACCTATCTAAAAATCAGTTCATTTAATCTAAATTTTCATATTTATTGACATAAATTGTTCAATAGAAATCTCTGATTATCATTCCACTGTTTTCAGAGTCAATAATGAAGTTACCTGTTTCATTCCTTATACTTTTAATTTTGGATTGCTAATTTGTTTTCTTGATTAGACCTACTTGGGCCTTATCAATTCCATTTCTCTTTTTTAAGGAACCAATTTTTAGCTTTATTGATTTCCTCTAGTATGCATTTGTTTCTGCTTTGTCTTCATTTCTATAGTTATTTCTCTATCTTTCTCATTTATATATATTTCTCTACAATTTGATGAATCTAATCCAGTCTCATAAAGGAGAGACGAGGTTAACTGAATATATATATGTGCATATATATATATATATATATATATATATATATACACATATATGGGGTTTTGGTTTTATATAATTTATATATTTTTAATTTTCATTTAATTTAAAATCATCTGTACATGTCCAGGGAGATAATACTGTTCAATATTCTCACTCAGTGAATCCTTTGAGCATAGATTGGGTAAGAGTATTTGATCCATTTTTAATTATTTTTTATGTATGATGTTAAGTGTTTGTCTAGTTTTCCTACATGTTGTTGTACAGTTTTCACAGAACTATTTGATGAAAAGACCATTTTTTCCTCACTGAATGATTAAAGCTTTTGTAATGATTTTAAACTTGTACATGTTACAAGTACATGTTGTTCCTATTGGGCAATGCAAAAAGCAAACATTATAAATGACAAGGTTATTAGACCATATTGAAACTTAACTTTGCTATTAAAAATCAATGCAACAATATTAAATTTTAATATTGTATATCATGTAACAAATCTATAGGCTGGCTCATCTGTTTCTTTAATTTGTACAGAAGTAGTGTAGAAAGTTGATCTTCAATTGAACTAGAATAATGAATGAATCATGCTATGAAAAACATCACAAATATATTGCAAGAAATTTAAGAAACTTTGAAATATGAAGATGTCTAAAAAAATAAAACCTCAGGAAGAACTTCTGGTGCCATGGCTATGGAGTAAGAGCAGACTCACTTCTTTCTTTCCACACAACTATAAAAGCAAAGAACAACCTGGGGAAAAAAAAAACACAACCAGGACTACTTCAGAAACTCATCAGGTTGGGGAGTTGGGCGGTAGTGCAGTGGGTTAAGCGCACATGGTGCAAAGCACAAGGACCGGCATAAGGATCCAGGTTTGAGCCCCCGGCTTGGCTCCGCATCTGCAGGGGAGCCACTTCATAGGTGGTGAAGCAGGTCTGCAGGTGTCTATCTTTCTCTCCCCCTCTCTGCTTTCCCCTCCTCTCTCCATTTCTCTCTATGTCCTATCCAACAATAATAACTACAACTAGGGCAAGAAAAGGGAATAAATAGATAAATATTTTTAAAAAAGAAAAAAAAAACTTACCAAGCTACTGGTGAGTACAGACAAATATCTTGTGGCCAGAAAGGGGTTGAGGGAGACAGTCCCAGGACTAAAATGCCTTTCTCTAAGAATGTGGGTGCCAAATTGGGAGATTAGCAGCTGAGGTGTACTATCTGGGTCAGAGTGAAAACAAAAACAACTAATTAAAAAACAAAATTCCTAGGAGAGAAATTACTGGGTCATATGGGAGATCTATTTCTAGCCTTATGAGAGTTCTTCAGACTGCTCTCCACAGAGGTTGGACCAATTTACATTCCCATCAGTAGTGTAGGAGGGTTCCTTTGTCCCCACAGCCTCTCCAGCATTTGTTGCTTCTGTCATTCTTGAGGTATGATATTCTCACAGGAGTGAGGTGGTATCTCAGTGTTGTCTTTATTTGCATTTCTCTGACAATCAGTGACCTGGAGTAATTTTTCATGTGTTTGTTAGCCTTTTGGATCTCTTCTGTAATGAATATTCTGTTCATATCCTCCATCCATTTTTGGATGGGGTCATTTGCTTTTTTGTTTCTAAGTTTGCTGAGCTCTTTATATATTTTGGTCATTAATCTCTTGTCTGATGTATAACCCGTGAAGATCTTCCCTCATTCAGTAAGGGGTCTCTTAATTTGGGTGATGGTCTCTTTTGATGTGCAGAAGCTCTTCAATTTGATGTAGTTGCATTGATTTGTTTTTGTTTTAGTCTTCCTTGCAATTAGGTTTGTATCATCAAAGATGCCCTTGAGATGGAAAAGTGTTCCACCAATGTTTTCCTCTAAGTATTTCATAGTTTCTGGTCTGATCCAGATCCTTGATCCATTTGGAGTTGGCTTTTGTTTTTGGTGAGATAAAGTGGTTTAGTTTTATTTTTCTGCACTTTGCTTCATGCTTCTCTGAAGCCATACTAACTGATACTGCTTCTGCTGATCCCAACCTAAGCAATATAACCAGCATCACCTGGGCATGTTTCACTTTGGATTGTATCCAGAGAAGACAGGTGTGGAATTTCAACCCTTTAGCTTCATTACTCTGGTGAGAACTTTCATAGCTGATAGGACTTCTTAAATCCATTTTGGATGGCACACTTATTAACAAAACCTCAAAACCAAGATATAGACCAGAGCCCATGAGATAAGGCATATGTGCATACATCCATAACTTAGGGGAACATAAATACCTTAAAGTAAAAGTGCACAATAGTTTGTAGTGAATCAATAAATGAAGCAAGCAGGTAGAAAGAAGTGAAAAGACACCTTAAAGTACCTCATGAAATAGTTTCTTAGACCTAGATAACCTCCTTACCTACCTCCTAGTACATGTCCCTCAGTCACTCCAGAGCTAACTTTTTCAGACAAAGTAAGGACTACAAAAGCTGAACATCTCTATGGAAATAAATTAACAACCTAGAGGAGATGAAGAAATTCTAGAGTCAAACCCCTTGCCAAGGCTAAGAAAGAGGAAGCAGATAGTTTAAACAAGCCAATGACTAGTTTAGAAATGGAATCCATAATCAAATATCTTCCCAAGAATAAAAACCCAAGATCAGATGGCTTTACAAACAGATTCTATGAGACTTTCTTTTTTTTTTTTTTCAAGAGATCACACTTATTAGCAGGACTTAATAAGTAGGAACAAAGGAGAACACAAAAGTAAAGCATAAACTAGATACCATGTATTGCATAAAATCAAAGGACACTGAAAAACAGCACTTTCGAAAAAAATCTTACACTTCCAGAAACTCTTCCAGAAAGCTGAAGAACAGCAAGCACACCCAAGCACATCCCAGGAGGGGAATGTTTTCCACATATTTTTTTCAAGATCTTAATGAATAGATCATCTATATTGTTTTCTGCTCTTTGTTGCGTATCTGTCTTTATTGCTTTTAGTTAAAGTATCAAAAGTCAATCTCGTGTTTGAAATTCCTTGCAAAATATAGTTCAGTAGCAATGAAGGAAAGGTAAAACACAGGGTGAAAATTGGACTAGATGTGATCTGTTGCAACTATGTCAAGGATATCAGGAGAGAAGGTCTTTGTGGAATTGGTGACCCAAAGCATGATGGTGTAGGAAGGCCTGAGTTGGTGGGAGTGGTATACAAATGTCTGATATGGGAAGATGAAAAATTCTCCCCATGTGACAACTGACTTGTAAACCATGACTTCCCTAATAAACTTGGGGTGAATGAAAAACAACAACAATAATTTACATTCCAAAAAATAAAATAAAATAAAAAAATTAAAAGACCTCTAGATGACCAGGATGATGATTAAATAATTATTCTTGTGTAGCCTTAATAAAAATAATTTCATGTCTACCCTCCCCCTCACCACAGGGTTTTTACTTTGGTGCCCTACTTTTAATTTAGTCAGATCCTGCTTTTAGTTTCCCTTTAAGATCTTCTTTCTCAACTTCTGTTGATGAGTGGGCTCATCCCATACTCATATTTATCTTGCTGACTTAGCTCACTTAACATTATACAGCAAACCCTAACAAAGGGACTTTTCAAAGTTAACCCAATTACCAAATAATGTGATGATAACAATAACAATACATTGCCTTTTTGAACCCTAAGACAGCAGGAACCTCACATTTCTACTATAGAGCCTATATTTCGCCCAGTCCTGGAACCTTAGGATAGGGCCCACTTTCCCGCATGCCTCTCCCAATTTATATCAAATAGTACTGCATCTGCCGATCACAACCTAATCAACGCAACGACTGCCACCTCAACATGCTTCAGCTCAGACTGTGTCCAGAGACTTCAGGTGTGGAACAACAACCCTTCAGCTTCATTACTTGGGTGAGACTTTTCCTTTCAGAGTATTCTCTAATTTCATCCCAGGTGGTTCACTTCCTAACAAAGTCCCAAAACCTAGATATAGACCAGGTTCCGTGAGATAGAACACATGTTCACATGTATCCATAAACTAGTGCAAAATATATACCTGAAAGCAGAAGTGCACTAGAGCTTGCAGTGAGTACCCCCCCCCCAATACTTCTTCTCCACTAGTCCAACCTTTAGGTCCATGATTGCTATACAATTTGTTTGGCTTTGTATGTTAACTCTCTTTTCAGCCACCAGGTTCCAGATGCCATCAGGATGCCGGCCAGGCTTCCCTGGACTGAAGAACCCACCAATGTGTCCTGGAGCTCAGCTTCCCCAGAGACCCACCCTTCTAGGGAGAGAGGCAGACTGGGAGTATCGACCGACCAGTCAACGTCCATTTTCAGCGGGGACGCAATTACAGAAGCCAGACTTTCCACCTTCTGCAACCCACAATGACCCTGGGTCCATGCTCCCAGAGGGATAGAGAATGGGAAAGCTTTTGGGGAGGGGATGGGATATGGAGATTGGGTGGTGGGAATTGTGTGGAGTTGTACCCCTCCTATCCTATGGTTTTGTTAATGTCTCCTTTCTTAAATAAAACAAAATAAAATAAAAATAATTTCAGATGGTGCAATTAAAAAAGAAATATAGGGATCCAGGAGATGGCAAACAGGGTTAAGTGCAACAGTGCAAAGTGCAAGGACCATTCTGAGGACGTGGGTTCAAATCACTCACTCCCAAACTGCAGGGGGGACACTTTACAAGCGGTGAAATAGGTATGCAGGTGTCTCTCATCTCCCCTTCCTCTCAGTTTCTCTCTGCCCTGTCCAAAATAAAAAAAAAGAAGAAATATATTACAGTGTATGCCAAACAGGAACACTATATCCAGAATTAATATGAATGTGAGTGATAAATAGATCAATAAGCTTTCGCTCATGGTGACAGAGACCCACCTAATGATCATGAATGTCCTCCCTTCTTATCATGAGATTCTCAAATTCATTTTTACCTTCCCTTGTAGTCCAAATTCCTAAATTCAAATTTCATGAATCTGATATGACAAGACTGGCAAAGCTACTTTGGAGAGAGACAGAAATCATCTGCTTTCCCCCAAAGATACAGGTTGATTGAAATAAAATTGTTATGTCTTCTTTAATGTTGACTCAGGCAGGAGAGTTTTTTTTTTTTTTTTTTTTTTTTTTATATGAAAGCATTGTACTATCTTCTCATCTTTCCTCTTGTTCTAACTGAGTGCCACCAGGTCAAGTTTTGGATGGTTAGTGACGATTCTTTTTCTTTTCTTTTTATTTTATTTATAAACAGAAACCACTGACAAAACCTAGGATAAGAGGAGTACAACTCCACACAATTCCCAACACCAGCTCTCTCTATCCCATCCCCTCCCCTGATAGTTTTCCTATTCTTTATCCCTCTGGGAGTATGGACTCAAGGCCATTGTGGGATGCAGAAGGTGGAAGGTCTGGCTTCTGTAATTGCTTCCCTGCTGAACATGGGCATTCACAGATCAATCCATAGTCCCAGCCTGCATCTATCTTTCCCTAGTAGGGTGGGATTCTGGGGAATCAGAGCTCCAGGACACACTGTTGGGGTTGTCAGTCAAGGGAAGTCTGTTTGGCATCGTGCTGGCATCTGGAAGCTGGTGCCTGAAAAGAGAGTTAACATACAAAGCCAAACAAATTGTTGACTAATCATGAACCTATGGCTGGAATAGTGCAGATGAAGAGTTGGGAGTGTGTGTGTGTGGGGGGGTTCCTCCATTTTGTAGATAGCTAGTAGGCATATTTTTAGTTGTATTCCAAAGGGCCTGTGTCTATAGTGGTTGGATGGTTAGTGATGATTCCTAATGGTTCAGTCTCCTACAGGCTTGTTTTTTGATCCACCTTGTTTGGTTCAGTTAGTGGGAGTTATTTGCTTTTTTAATGGTGTGACTCACCACACACACACACACACACACACACACACACACACACACACACACACACAGTTCTAGGGAATTTCTTGTTTCCTCTTGAATTTAGATTTCATTTACATGTGGGAAGCTTTAAATTGAAGTAATTACATCCAGCCCTAATATATACATACTGTACACTGGCTCATGTGGTTATATAATTATGCAAGCATTAACTAGCTTTAGAATTAGCCGTGAATTACTTAGAAACTGCATTTCTGCCTAATAGATGCTAGGTGAGCTTCTTTCACATTTTCGACTGTGCATTTGAATCTCCCTAAAGTATATCTCCCTCCTTCATTGCCCCCCCCCAATCTGTTTCTCTATCTCTGGTTAACACCTCTGTGGCAGTAGCGATCAGATATAGATCACTTATTAAATTATATAATTGGTAGAATTCTTGATATTAATGAATTGTTGCTTCTATTGATTATTTTGTCCTCTATGGCAATTAAGTTTCAATATTCTATTTTTAATCTGGGTCATTTCTATTTTTACCTCCAGTAATAGATCTATTGAGTTTCAGGATTTAATTTTCCCCAAATTTGGATTCCAAATAGAAGCTTCTGTTTGTTTGGGAACCTAAAAACCTTGTCCACCACCTGGGCCCCCTCTAGTTATTTTCTAAACAAATGAACATATACACTTTTTTGAGAGATGATCCACATATTATGCAATTCACTCCATGGACTAACTCAGTTCAACAGTTTTTAGAGTACTTTCAGAGTTGGGTGGTATCAAGCCTAGTTGAGTAGATATGTCACACTGCACAAGGACCCAGGTTTAAGGCCCCAGTCCCTGCCTTCAGGGGGTGGGAGGAAACTTTGCAAGTGGTGAAACAGTGCTGTTCCCTCTCTGTTTCCTCCTTCTCTCTTAATTTTTTTATTTCTCTGCCTCTGTCAAATAAATAAAGTGTGAAGAAATATTTTTAAAGGAGTATTTTGGAGTTGCGTTTATATCATTACAAAATAGGTTTAAAACATTTTCTTTATGCCAAAAATTCTGTACCCGTTAGCTATTACTCGTAATTCATCACACTCCCACTTCCAGTCCTAGGTAACTAGCAGTCGCCTTTCTGTCTCTAAAGATTTGTTTATTCTGGATAGTTTATGTGAATAGCATTAGACAATGTTGGCCTTTTGTGAAAGATTACTTCAATTTACTATAATGCTTTCAAGTTTCATTCACATTATAGAATCAGGAGACAGTAGAGATGGCATAATGGTTCTTGCAAAGAGATTTACCTTATATCAAATTTTTTAGTGACTATGATTTAAATTCTCACTAGCAGTGAGGAAGGATTCTAATAATTGCTATTCTTTCTGTCATTATTGATTTAATAATGATCAACAAGACCATAGGATAAGAGGGGTACAATTCCACACAATTCCTACTACTACAGCCCCTCCATTGGAAGATTTTCTGTTTTTTATCCCTCTGGGATCATGGACACAGGATCCTTATGGGAAGCAGAAGGTGGAAGGTCTGGCTTTTTTAACTGATTTTCTGCTGAACATGGGCATTGGCCGGTGGATCCATGTTTACATGTTGACTTACATGTTAACTATAAACCCCATCAATTTGTTCTGGGGCCCATATTCAGCTCAGGAGCCTGTGTAACCCTCTGCATCCCCTATGGGTCTGAGCTCATATTCTGTAGTCATTAGCTAGGGACATTCTAGGATGCACTCATTGCAGGACCCCTCTTCCTCGGATTGACACAAAGATTTTTAAAAACCTTTTTCAAAATAATACTAGAGAACTACTCCATGCTAAGGATCAAATTTAGGATCTTACAATGCATATAGCTGCTGAGCCACCTTCCTAACAAGAAAACTAATTTTTATTTACTTAAATATTTTCTATATACTTAGCAAGAGGGAGTAGAGGGTAGGAGGTGGGAGAGAGGGAGAGACACTAAAGCACCACTTTACCATGTCATGGGTATAGTTTCTGAATGATTAGTTTAATAAAAATATAGATAATGGCACTGCTATTTCTTAAAATAATTTATTAAAATTCCTATAGCAATTGTGGAGATGGAGGAAACGAAAGACATTTCACAGGTTACTTGTAATCTCAGAAAATAGCCAGCTTTTGAAAAATGGTTTATGGACTAAAAATTAGACAATAGGGGAGTGGAACCAAGATGGTGACTTGGAGACAACAGGTGGTGTGAGCTCGAAAAAGAAGCAGCTTAAAACTCTCTGGGAACAACCTGGGAGAGGGTAGGATATCTGACATGTCCATGGAAGGGTGAATAAGGGGGGGCTCAGGGTGACACCAAAAGAGTCCTATAACCTACTCTTGGCAAACAGGGGCCTAAGGGACAAAGAAAGGAAAATTTGAGGTGGTGGAGATAAGATGGTGACTTGGAAACAACAGCTGGCATGAGCTCCAAAAAGAAACAGCTGACAACCTGGAATTCTCTCAGTAGGGTAGGATACTGCGTCCGTAGGAGGGTGAACAAGGTGTGGTCAGGGTGACACCAAAAAAGAGTCCTATAACCCACTCTTTGATGGCAAAAAGAAGCTAAATAGACAAAGATGGGAAAGTATTTGGCTTATTTATGAACTCACTTTGCCCCCCCCCCCCCCACAACTAGCCTCCAGGGGCTGAACAACCTCTCCTAGAAGGCTTCCCACTGAGCTATTTTCTTACCAAGATTCTTGGCTCACCAGGCATGTCATTCCAAGCCTTTTCCTTTTGTCTACCTTCTCTCTAATTTTTTTTTTTTTTTTTTTTGGTTAGTTTGTTTTAGATTGATGGAGCTCTATTTGAATGACAAAATACCTATACCTGCCCAATCAGAGCCTCAGTCCTGCCTGGGAAAGACTACCTGGAATTTTTTTTTTTGTATACTTCTTATAATTGGCTGTCTTTGCTCAGGAGGCCTGCCAATCCAAGTAGCAGATCCAAGTAGCAGACTGACTGTTAAGGTTTTTTACTCTAGTCTATTTTATTATTATATACACATGTCCCTTTCCTTCCTCCTTCTTCAGGTTGACCAAAATTAACTGTTGTTGTTATTTCATTGATAGGTGACTGGGTGTCCTATTGATTGTGGGAGGAACTTGTTTCTCTCTCTTCCCTCCACTCTCCATTTTATCTCCTCCTAGCTAATTAAAAAAAAAAAAAACTCTTCTTTCAATGATTTTTTTTCTTTTCTTCCTTCTTTTGCTTTCTGAATTCACTGTTACTTGCTTGTAAATTATTTGAGGGAAGAAATCTGACTCAGAGTGGACTCACTATGTGTGTGTCTCTCTTTTCTACTTATCTTTTTCCTCTTGCTACCTCTAGAATTTGTGGACAGTAGATTTGCATAGTTGTTTATTCTTGCTTTCCATTTTTCCTTTCTCTTTCTGTTTTTTTTTGTTTGTTTGTTTGTTTTGGTTGCTATTTTTTCTTGGACTGGAGGTGTTGTTTGGCTAACTGGTATTGGTTGAATGCCATAGATTCTTGCTTCAGTTGGTGACTGTACTTGTGAAAGGTCTCTAGTATAGTGTGGCTTGCACTCAAAACACAGCAACTGAAGAATGATAGAACAGAAAAATAAAAACCACATCAATAAAAAAAATGGTAAAATCAAGATCAAATAAAACTGCTACAAAAATTAATGAGGACAGGAGCCCAGAAGAAACCATAGATAAGAAAAGTATGAAAGCAATAATAAACCTAATAATCACAGAAATGAAGACAACTATGGAGGAAAGGGCTATCAAAATTAGGGAAACAAAAGATGAGACCCTCAAGGAAATTACTAGCTGCCTCAAGGTAATTAGAGAACTGAAAATGGAAACAGTGGAGCTAAAAGGCCAATTAGTAGAACAAGCTAAGGCTATAACTGAACTGAAGAAAGAAGCTGAGGGAAGGGAAATCAGACTAAAAGTAGCAGAAAACAGAATTAGCCAGACAGAGAATGAGCTAGAGAAAACTAATAAAAAGGTAAAAGAGCTAAAAAGGAGAGGTTGGGAGACACTGAAAACAACAGAAACATATAGGATAATCTCAAAAGAGGTAACATTCATATAATTGGCCTACCAGAGGAAGAAAGAGAGGAAGGGGAAGTAAACATTCTAGAGGAAATAATAGAAGAAAATTTCTCAGATGTAAACACCAGAGGACATTAAGATCCAAGAGGCCCAGAGAGTCCTAAACAGAATCAACCCAGACCTGAAGACACCAAGACACATCATAGTTACAATGAAAAGAAATAAGGAAAGAGAAAGGATCCTAAAGGCTGCAAGAGAAAAAAAAAGTCACATACAGGGGAAAATCCATAAGACTATCAGTAGACTTCTCTACTCAAACTCTAAAAGCCAGAAGGGAATGGCAAGATATCTATCAAGCCTTGAATGAAAAAGGGTTTCAACCAAGGATAATATATCCTGCTAGACTTTCATTCAAACAAGATGGAGGGATTAAAACCTTCTTAGACAAACAACAGTTAAAGGAAGCAACCATTACCAAGCATGTCCTGAAAGAGGTTCTAAAAGATCTCCTATAAAGATCTAAGAGATCTCCTTCTTTTAATCTGCTTTCTCATAACTCAGCTTCCTTCTTTAGTTTGGTTATAGTATTAGCTTGTTCTGCTAATTGGCCTTTTAGCTCAGTTATTTCAGCTTTTAGTTCTTTAATTACATCGAGGTAGCTTATAATTTCCTTGAGAGTCTCTCCTATTGTTTCCCTAATTCTGATAGCCCTTTCCTCCATAGTTGTCTTCATTTCTGTGATTATTAGGTTTATTATTGCTTGCATAATTTTCTTATCTATGGTTACTTCTGACTGATTTGGAGTTTCTTTCGGGCTCCTGTCCTGATTAATTTTTGTAGAAGTTTTATTTGATCTTGGTTTAACCATTTTTTTATTGATGTGGTTTATATTTTTCTGTTCTGTTGTTCTTCAGTTGTTATCTATTATGTTTTGAGTACAAGCCATGTTATACTACAGTATTTTCTCAAATGCAGTCACCAGTGTCAAAAATTACAACAATAGCAACTGAAGCAAGGATTGATGTCATCCAACCAATACCAGTTAGCCAAATAATACCTCCTTTCCAAGAAAAAAAATAAGAAAAAGAAGAGAAATGAAAACAGGCAAAGCAAGAATAGACAATCATGCAAATATACTGTGCACTATAAATTCTATGGATAGCAAGAGGAGAAAAGAAAGTAGAAAAGAGAGCCACACACATTCAGAGAGAGAGAGAGAGAGAGAGAGAGAGAGAGAATACACCATGAGTCAGATTTCTTCAACAAAATAATTAACAAACACATGTTAGTGAATTCAGGAAGCAAAAGAAGAAAGAAGAGAGGAGAAAAAAGAGCAGTGAAAGGAAAGAGATTTTTTTTTTTAAATTAGCTAGAAGAAAAATCCTAGAAGCAATCCAGGTGCCCCAAAACAGATGAATGGCTTTGAAAGCTGTCCTATATATACACAATTGAATACTACACAGCTGTTAAGAACAATGAAACCACCTTCTCTGACCCATCTTGGATGAAGCTAGAAGGAATTATGTTAAGTGAGCAAAGTCAGAAAGACAAAGAACTATATGGGATGATCCCACTATATGGGATGATGTTGAAGAAGAAGAACAGAAAGGGAAAATCAAAGCAGGATTTAACTGAGTTTGGAGTAGGGCACCAAAGTAAAAATCTCTGGGTGGAGAATGAGGGAGGATGTTCAGCTTCACTGGTGGGGTTGGGGGAGAGGGCAAGGTGCAAGATGGGATGGGACACAGTCTTTTGGTGGTGATAAGGGTGTTTATGTACACTTCTATTAAATTGTAGTTATACAAATCACTATTTAATTAATATGAGTGGAGAAAATTGACTGAATGTCTCTAAAACTTCTTTTTTATTCATTTTTTTATTTTCCCTTTTGTCGCCCTTTTTTTTTGTTGTACTTATTGTTGTTGATGTCGTCATTGTTGGATAAGTCCTATAAGTCAGAGAGAAATTGAGAGAGGAGAGGAAGACAGAGAAGGGGAGAGAAAGCTAGACACCTGCTTCACCAAAAATCTAGTATAGTCATGGGCTCTTTGGAATATAGCTAACAAAGGACTACTAACTATCTACAAAATGGCGATTCTCCAGCTCTTCATATGAACTTTTCCTGCCTTTAGGTTCATGACTAGTCAACAATTTTTTGCCTCTATATGTTAACTCTTTTTTCCACCATGTTCTAGAAGCTAACATGATGCCAACTGGACTTCCCTGGACAGATGACCCATCAATGTGTCCTGTAGCCCTGCTTCCCCAGAACCCCACCCCACTAGGGAAATAGAGAGACAGGCTGGGAGTATGGATAGAACTGCCAATGCCCATCTTCAGAGGGGAATCAATTACCTAAGCCAGACCTTCCATCTTCTGCATTCCCTAATGACCCTGGGTCCCAGAGGGATAAAGAATAGGAAAGCTATCAGGGGAGGGGATGAGATATGGAATTCTGGTGGTGAGAATTGTGTGGAGTTGTACTCCTCTTATCCTATGTTTTTTTGTCAGTGTTTCCATTTTATAAGTAAAAGTAAAAAATATATATAAACTAATAAAAATAATAAGACAATAAACAAAAAGAATATTGAATGGGAGAAAAATATTGTATATGAATTTCAGGTAAATGTCACCTAAATAGCTCTTTTAGGACAGACACTACATTTTTATTTAATTAATTAAATTCATTTATTCACTTTTATTTTTGCCATGAGGACTGGGATCGGTTGGTGCTTTGACTCCATCATTCTTGGTAGCCAATTATTTTATAAAGGGTGAGAAACTATAATTGCTATTTGTTAATTTTTAAAATTATATTTATTAGGTAGAGACAGTAAGAAATAGAGAGGGTAGAGGGAGAAAGAAAGAGAGCCACTTGCAGTCCTACTTCACCACTTGCAAAGCTTTCCCCCTGAAGTGGGGACCAGGGGCTTGAACCTGGGTCCTTGCGCATTATAACATGTATTCTCAACCAGCTGCACCACCACCTGGCCCCCTATTGTTATTTTTTATAGTCATGCTGATGAATGTATAATGGTATACAGTTGTGTCATTTCCTTAATGAATATAGCAATGGGTTTTAAATTGTTTTACAAAATTGTCATTTTTAGATAAATACCTACTCAAATCTTTAACAAATATTTCAGTTGGTCCTTTTTATCAGTGAGTTGTGGTAATTTATATATATATATTGGGTAAAAATCCCTTCTTAGATACATGGTTCACAAATATTTTCTCTAATCCTATAGGCTGTCCTTTTTTTTTTTTTGGCTTAATTGATGGTAGAATTTATTGCACTCAAATGTTAAGTTTTGATGTAGTCTGATTTATCTTTTTTTTTTTTGTCACTTGTACTTTAGGTGTTATATCTAAGAAATCTTTGTCTATACCAAGGTCACAAAGATTTATAACTGTAATTTCTTCTAGTTTATGATTACAGTTTATCTTATTTGGCATAAAACAGTTCACACTTACTTTTGCTTATGCATATTTGATCAGAGTTTTCTGCAGTGGGGCTTCCTTATATTGTCACCAGTTGAAGTCAACTGGGTTTGTGCAACTTCTCTGGTTTCTGAGCTCAAGTAGCTTGAGTCTTTCGTAGGGGGCAATTCCATTTATCAGGTTCTGGTTCACATGTCTCATTCTCCAATGGCCCATGTTCATGATCAAAGTGGATTAAGGACTTTCCCAGGTTCTTGCTTTACATTTACTAATATTTTCTTAGATTAACTAAGTAACTACTACTTACTTAGCCCATAGTCAAAACCCTTTATTCAATTGCAGGAATAAAACTTGGAAGCTATAATTCAACCATAAAAACATAGTGTGATCATGCCTGGTAGATGAGCATGACTCACAATAATACACGTAAGGTAGAAGTATCTAATGTCTGTTGTTTCCGGTAATAAACTTATTCAAATAATCAATGTGTTGTCCTGTCTTCGTCAGGTAGAATGGTGGCAAGAATAATTCTATCTGGTATTTTATGTATTTTTTTCTTTTTTGCTTAGTTCTCATGTAAAACCTCAAGAGAGATTCTTTTTAACAATTTTAATAATTACTACTATTCTTGACATATTTGGACTTCTTTACCTCTACCAGATGCTATTAAAGGGAAATCAGTGAGACAACTATATTTTTAGTGTTCCTATTCCTTTATGAACAGGAATATCAATGAATAATTGGTTTCTTTATCATTATCAAAATAATGCATAATCATTGTGAGAAAATTAGAGGCACATAGAATAAAAATTGAATTTCTTATCTTAATCTACCTTTATCCAACTCCCTGTGTATTTGCAGACATATGGTTCATTAACTGAAAAAATGAGGTTGCATGAATTTACATCTTGATTTTTGGATTCAATAACTGTTTCATGCATATTTTACCTGGTAATAAGTACATCTAATTTATCACATATTTTGTTACAGTAACTTTTTGCTGTTGGTGACTCAGGCCTTGTGTATGTATGCTCTCTTTCACTGCTCTGAGCCTGCTTTTTTTTTCCTTCTAATTCTATTGATTTAAGGTGATGAAGTGTCTACAGACTCTCATGCCTGAGGCACCAGAGGTCCCAGATTCAATCCCCAGTACCTCTATAAACCATAACTGAGAGGTGATTTGGTAACCACAATAACAACAGCAACAATATAAACAAGCAAGCAAGTGCAGAGATATTGCACCAGATCTCTGTGTCTGAGTCCTCAGAGGTGACAGGTTCACCTATATGAACTGACCTCTCACTCAAATATGTTTGAGTATGAAATATATGAGAGAGTAACAGAGAGAGAGAGAGGGCAAGAGAGAGAGAGAGAGAGAAGAGAGAGAGAGAGAGGAGAATGAGGAAGAGACAGAGAGAACCCCCACAGTAACAGATGGTGTTATGACAGTGCTGGAATTCGAACAAACATCACATGATTAGCAGAGTATACCAGGTGACTTTTCTTCCAGTCCTCACTTTTTTGGATCAGTGTGTTTATTGGAGGTTTTTTTTGTTTTGTTTTGTTTTGTTTTTGGAATTGTAACATTCATTTGAGGAAAATTATCTCACTGTGTAATTTTAACTTTATTTTCTATTTTCATCAATAGCTAGCATTCTTAGCCATTTGGGGGTGCATATATGCTCAAATATGTTCTCAAATGGGTATTACCTTTTCACTTTTGCCGTTTGTAAACTACCTACAAATTATTTACAAATATCCTATAATTATTTTGTTCAGATTATCTGTCATTACACATCAAATGACACATGGGCTTTTAGTTGCTTATAAAAATAGTAATGCTTACATTATTATCAAGTTTTCGATTTTGATGAGATTATCTTATTTCTGTGCCATCCTCATTCATTTGATCCAAAACAAAAGATGGTGGCTAGAATAATTTGAAAAATCTTTCCTTCCTCCCACCTTTCCTTCCTTCCTTCCTTCCTTCCTTCCTTCCTTCCTTCCTTCCTCCCTCCCTCCCTCTTTTCCTTCCTTCTAGCTTTGCATGTCGTGTGGAGCTATTTTGCAATTTTTCTATCATTAAGCACAACTATCTGCATATTCAGCATGTTAGTTAAACACTAGAAATAATTGTTTTGTCCCTTTTATCTCCAACAATTTGGTAAGGGTGGAGAGGGGGAGGGGTTGAGTACAGTTGCCTTAAACATCTTTTGTTTATTTTCCTCTATTTATCTTTGTACCTGATCTATTGTGTCTTCTAGCTATCTTTCCTCAGTGTTCCAACTAACATCAAAATATAGTCTCTGCATAGACCTCAATTCCTTAGAATAGCCAGGTAATAAAAGTGTCCTCTATATGCATTTTTGTCTGAAAGCATAGGGTAATGGAAATTATTTTAAAATGAAATTTGTGTGTCTAAAAATTCCACAGCCATTTTAGTAGAGGGAATTTGCTCATGATGTATTTTCTTTTAATTCTCAAATCTGCTTTTATATATACCCCCTCTTAAGACCCTCTTCACATAATTTTATAATCTCTTCATTTTTCAGTTTCTCTCCTCAAATGGCTCTGAGAATCCACTTTATCACCAACATTTGACAGACAAACACAGTTCTCTATGTATCATTATCATCCTTAGCTTAATGCTCCCACTTTCATACCTAAAAGGGATGTCTGAAGACAGAAAAAGTGGTGTCCTTTTATTCTTTCATATTGAATTTACTAAAGAATTTAGAATCAAGTTGTCCTTTGCTTGTTAAAAATTATATGTTATTTTATTTTGGATAGAGACAGAAATTGAGAGGAGTATGAGAGAAGAGAGAATGAGAACTGCAGCCTATCCTTCTGCACTGTAACGTGTGCATGTAACTAGGTGTGCCAGCATCCAGACCCCTTCAAGTTATCTTCTTTCTTCTTCCTCCCCTCCCCTCCCCTCCCCTCCCCTCCCCTCCCCTCCCCTCCCCTCCCCTCCCCTCCCCTCCCCTCCCCTCCCCTCCCCTCCCCCCTCCCCTCCCCTCCCCTCCCCTCCCCTCCCCTCCCCTCCCCTCCCCTTCCCTTCCCTTCCCTCCCCTCCCCTCCCCTTCCCTTCCCTTCCCTTCCCTTCCCTTCCCTTCCCTTCCCTTCCCTTCCCTTCCCTTCCCTTCCCTTCCCTTCCCTTCCCTTCCCTTCCCTTCCCTTCCCTTCCCCTTGTCGTCTCTCCTCTCCTCTCCTCTCCTCTCCTCTCCTCTCCTCTCCTCTCCTCTCCTCTCCTCTCCTCTCCTCTCCCCTCCCCTCCCCTCCCCTCCCCTCCCCTCCCCTCCCCTCCCCTCCCCTTCCCTTCCCTTCCCTTCCCTTCCCCTTGTCGTCTCTCCTCTCCTCTCCTCTCCTCTCCTCTCCTCTCCTCTCCTCTCCTCTCCTCTCCTCTCCTCTCCCCTCCCCTCCCCTCCCCTCCCCTCCCCTCCCCTCCCCTTCCCTTCCCTTCCCTTCCCTTCCCCTTGTCTCCTCTCCTCTCCTCTCCTCTCCTCTCCTCTCCTCTCCTCTCCTCTCCTCTCCTCTCCTCTCCTCTCCTCTCCTCTCCTCTCCTCTCCTCTCCTCTCCTCTCCTCTCCCCTCCCCTCCCCTCCCCTCCCCTCCCCTCCCCTCCCCTCTCCTCTCCTCTCCTCTCCTCTCTCCTTTTGTTTCCTTTCATTTTCTTCCTCTTTCATTCTCCTTGTCCTACTTCTCCTCCTCCTTTTTTTTTTTTTTTCCAGAGCACTGCTCAACTCTGGCTTATGGTGGTGCAGGGAACGAACCTGAGACTTGGAAAGCTCAGACATGAGAATCTCTTTGCAACCATTATGCTATCTACCCCTGCCCAAATTGTCATTTTCTTTGAAAACTTTTGGATGTGAATTTTGAATGTTTTAAATTTATGGGTGATTTTTTGGCCATTGCCTTTGTTATAATCTTAAAACGTTTTACATTAAAAGAAATAATACCTCGAGTGGCAGAGTATGTTGACCCAACCTCCATTGAGAGAACGGGGCTGCCCTTACAATTGTTGTTCCACATTGAGGGCAAGGTACTACAGAGGCACACAGGAGGGTCCACTATGTTAGTCCTGATGGAGATGACCAGTGACAGTGGAGACAGGGATCTGTTAGAGGTCTACGCCCATCATGTCTGTGTGGAAATCCCAAGATTCCCTGAGTAGGGACATGGATGATGGGGTGGCCTGGTAGTAACCAATATATGGCAGTCTCTTGTCCTTATCTGGCTTTTTGGAGTGATTGCGGGGAGTGAAATACGACCACAGAATGTGAGCTCATACGTACAGGGATGCAAAGGTTACACAGGCTCCTGGGTTGACTATGGGCCCCAGATCATTGATGAGGTTTATAGTTAACAATATTTATATACTTTTCCCATATTTGGGGGCTACTTCTTCCTTGATACAGCTTGCTAGTACTATCCCCAACACTGACACCATCTCCAAAGACAATACCTTTAGCCTACCTGCATGTTATCTGTCAGGCTCAGGCAAAAACTAGTAAAATCATGGGACCCTTGGAAGATACCTAAAATAGACCTATGAGCTTTTTCCAAAATGGAGTCCCCCAAATATCATCTGTTGTATTCTTACATTTAGATTCATGATCATTAAGCAATTTGTTCTGCTTTATATCTTAATGCTTTTCAACCACCAAGTTGCAGATGCTACCATGATGCCAATCTGACTTCCCTGGGCAGACGACCTCACCAATGTGTCCTGGAACATCACCTACCCAGAGCCCTGTCCACTAGGGAAAGATAGAGAGAGGCTGGGAGTATGGGTCCTCCTGCCAACACCCATGTCCAATGAAGAAGCAATTACAGAAGCCAGACCTCCCATCTTTTGCTGCACCCCATAATGATCCTGGGTCCATGCTCCCAGAGGGATAAAGAGTAGGTAAGCTTCCAATAGAGGGGGTGGAATAAAGAACTCTGTTGGTGCGAAATGTTTGGAATTGTACCCCTCTTTTCCTATGGTCTTGTTGATAATTATTAAATAAATTTAAAAAATAATACCAAGAATATGCCTTTCAGACCTTCAGACCATCTCTATTGGTTCCGTTTTCCATCTTTTTTTTTTTTTTTTTAGCACATTGTTTTCCACATTTTGATTTCTAGGTCCCACTAACCTCTTTAGAAAGCTGCAACATTCCCAATAGAGGATCAGGGGTAGGTCAACGACTGATACACAGGTTGAATTTATACTCCCATACAAAGGATGAACAATAGAACAATAGTAATAAGTAACACAATCATTGTCACCGGTCACAATTAATTGAAGAGAATTTCTTTCATCTTGTCCAGAAATCCTTTCAAGCCTACAGCACAGTATGTCTCTTGTGTTTATAGAAGAAATTATTTCTGCTGGATCTCATCCTCTGTGGCATAAGTCATTCTTAAAACTCCTTGGCAGTTAATCTTCAGGGCAAGGGTAGCTTGCTCCCCTGTGACTTTGCCTCTGTTGTTTAATTCATTGTCAAAATTGAAGTCCGTAATATTGTGATTAGAGCAAAGTGGGGATCTAGTGACAAAACAACTGACAATGGCAGAGCTGAGTATCAGCCCTTTAGTGAGGCATTGACTATTTTATTTCAAACACATTCTCTCCACTGTCAGTATGTTTGGAATGAAAAAGAAGACAATAATCAAAACATTCCAATATAATCTTACTCTAATGATGTTTCTCTAACATCTACTTTATTTTTTAGTGCATGCTTTCCTTTCAAAAAACTTGTCACCTAATTTACTTCTGAATTTTCCACTTAATATCTCACTTTTGGGGATGGGTAGTAGTCCACCTGATTGAGTGCACATATTACCATGTGCTAGGACACAGGTTCAAGCCCAGAGTTCCCACATGTAGGGAGGAAACCTCACAAGCAGTGAAGCAGAACTGCAGGTCTCTCTCTCTCTTTCTTCCCCTCTGCCTCTCCCCCTCTCCCCACCTTCCCTTTCAATCAGTTTCTTTTTTATCTATCCAATAAAAACAAATAAATATCAAAATGAAGACACAATGTTCTACTTTATTTCATGAATGTCTAGTTAATTTTTTTTTTTTTTTTACTTTTTAGGTGTCTATTATATATAGTAAAGGACTGATATTTTTGTTTTCTTGAAAACCACACACATGAGAGGTCAACTGGTGACATACTTGGGTGAGCATACACCCTTGTGCAAGGACCTGGGTTCTAGCCTCAAGTCCACACCTGGAAGGAGGAAGCTTCAGTAGCTGCACATGTCTTTTCTTTCTCCCCTATCACCTCGGTTGCTCTCAGTCCAATCAAATAAATGAATAAATATTAAAAAGTAAAACATACATATCTTATTAATATAGATATTTTACATATACATTTGTTAATTTCAAACATATATGTAATATCTGGATCCTCTCAGAAGTGAATTTACTATAAATTTGTTCTAAACATTGTCAGAAACAACGGCAAAGACGTATTCATGGTGCACACATGTACAAGGTAATTGACAGAAGTAATTAAAATTTATCTAGTTGGAATTTTCTCATAATAAAAATACATTCAATTCTCATGAAGATGTCAGCTTTAGAAATGAAATAAAAATCAAAAATACCCCTAGCTTGATAAAGCAAAGCTATCTGAAAGGCACAGTAATATAAATACACTGGAAAAATTAAGTGGAGAAAACAGGTTTAGATAAAAATTGCAAGTAGAAATGGCTTATTTTAATAGCAATCAAGTAAAACCACAATATTTGATGTAAGAACTCAGTGAATGTTAAGTAGTAGATTAGTCCCATTTGAAGAATGACTTAATGGGCTGAAATATAGGTCTTAGAAAAAAATTATGATTTAACACAGAAATAAAAGGTAGAAAAAGCTTTCATCGAGGAACCTTTAACATTTTGCAAAGCACATAAACAAAGGCTAGCACTAATAGGTATTACATTTCATGGGTGGAAGTCTCAATTTCTTTCTCTTTTTGAGGTTACACTGGTTCACAAGACAGTAGGTTTCATCTCTCCTCCAATAGTGTGTGACCACACCATCCCACCACCTAGGTGCCTTCCTGCCTCGTGCACCAACATAGTCTTGTGGAAAACACTCAACACACACACACACACACACACACACACACACACACACACACACACACACACACACTCCACCTATTCTCTTATGTACCATCAGTTCTTTATCAGAGGAAAAACTCCATTTTTTAAAGATGTCATCTAAAATGTAGATAAACATATAAATGCGTTTTTCACTGAGCTTAACCAAGTGCTTGAAATTCAGATAGATGAGCAAATGACGGGTAAAGTCATTTTTTTTTTTTGAGAGCAGAATAAGATAGGAGCTAAGTGGAGAAAAATTGTAGCACCAAGTATCCAAATATACTGGCAGAGGGGTGGATTTATAGATAAACAGAATAGGCAGCTCAGAAACAACCCTTTTATGGAAACTTAGTATTTGAGAAGCTGTATATTATCTTCCTACAGGACCAGGCGGTAACTGTTTTAACTGTTGCCAGACACACAGCCTCTGTAGCAGCAACTCTTTAGTTTGCAGAGTTGTAGCACAAAGGTAGACAAATGGAGAATACGGAAGTTCTGTTGCAGGAAGATTTCATTTACAAAAACATGCAACTTGGGCCAAGTTGTCAATTTCTAGTTTATGAAAGGAACTATCAGGTTATTCTGGAATTCAGTAAAATAGCTTGGTTTGGAGAGTTGTACGAGGAGATTAGGTCTCTACCTCACTATATAGACTGGACTTCCTGAGGACTAGTGATCTAAGTATGCACAAGGTCAAAGATTTATATGATCTGAAGAGAGACCAGAGTGTGTGATCTAAGTGTGAAAGGAGAACTCTAGACTGTTTGGAGAAAGATACAATAGAATGTCATGTTAGGAAAAAGTTTTTGGAACAATTCACTTCATTAAAATGTACAATGATGGGAGTCGGGTGGTAGCGCAGCTGGTTAAACGCACATGGCGCAAAGCACAAGGACCAGCATAAAGATCCTGGTTCCAGCCACTGGCTCCCCACCTGCAGGGGAGTCACTTCACAGGCGGTGAAGCAGGTCTGCAGGTGTCTATCTTTCTCTCCTACCTTTCTGTCTTCCCCTCCTCTCTCGATTTCTCTCTGTCCTATCTAACAACGACGACATCATCAACAACAATAATGACTACAACAACAATGAAGAACAAGGGCAACAAAAAGGGAAAATAAATAAATATTTAAAAATGTACGATGATGATAAATTTTGCATTACATTTAAAAGATTTCTGTAAGTCAAAAGACATTATACAAACTACATTGTTAAAAGAATATGTAAAAGATCATATGTATTTTTAAAGTCTTCTTTTTTAGATTTTATTTACTTGCTTATTTATTTATTGTTGGGTAGAGAAAGAAATTGAGAGGGGAAAGGGAGATAGAGAAGGAAAGAGACAACGAGACACCTACAGTCCTTCTTCATCACTCATGAAACATTCCTCCTGCAGGTAGAGACTGGGGCCTTGAACCTGGGTCCTTGTGCACTGTAATGTATGCAATTAACCAGGTACCTCACAACCTACCCCCTAGATCACATTTTTACATATTGAACTAGCCCAGGATTAATTAACAGAAAATGTATAAAACTCTTACAGGTTTAGAAGACAGACCTAAGCAAAAGAAAAATTATAATAGGTGACAGCTAGAATTCTTTAAGAAGAGGAAATTCAAATAACTAGCACATACGGCGAAAGGATGCTTGATGCCTAGTAATCAGGTAAACACAATTCAAGATGTGAGATACAGTTTCATAGTTATCAATACCAGGAGTATGTGGAAAAAAAGACTAAGTATGATTGCTTTAAATGAAAAATGTCTATAAATATGTTGAAATAATTTGCCAGTATATAGCCATGTTGAAGTTGTGGATACACTAATACTCATAATTGTCAGTATATATGTTGAATAAACTCATAGGCATGTGGAGTCATATGAAGATATTACTGTATCATTGCTTATAGTTACAAAAAAAAGTAAGAAAACATAAATACCCAACAGAGACTAGATAAATGTCTCCAGTGTTAATGAAGACATTTCCACACATATGGCCAATTATGCCCATCAAAATTAGAAAGTTGAGTGAAAAGTTCTTTGTAGAATTAGAAGAGTAATAGGATTAGTTTTAGGTAATAATGGGAAATGCAGAAAAAGCAGTGCAATTGCTGTTATAGTCATTCTGAAAGTGAGGGGAATAGATAATAAATATAATTGACTTGACTGAAAAGGAAAACCACACATTTTAGGATAGTAAATGCCTCTTGGGAAGGGAAGGAACTGAAATGGAAAGAAATTGAAAGCGAGCATTAACTGGATCTGTTAAATTTAATTTTCTTAAATGTGGCATCAAGTGACTTTGATGATTTCTACTTTTTGTATGTGTGATGAACACCTCTGACACTGCCTCTTGTTTTCATAGTTTACCTCATGCTTAAATGATTCAATAATCTTAAAGTAGCAAAAGAAAGAGTGTTTCCATACATGTGTCTTTACGTGCATATAGATAATGTAAATACACACATATTTACATATGCACAAATATCATTCGACAGAAATGAAAAAAGCAGCTTTGATGGATAGAGGTCAGGATTCTCTAATCAAATTTGTCCTGAGAAATTTCAGGGTTTCAGGTACAAGATAAAGTTTGAAATATCAGTAGTTAATATAGTCTGCAGAGCATTATTAAAGACAGTATTCCATTGAAGGTTATTAAATTGAAGCAGGAGAGAAGCCTGTTTTATAAGACTCAGCAGAATGCAACATGGAAAATGCATTGAACAGGGGGGCCAGGTGGTGGTGCACTCGGTTAAGTGCACCATAGTACAGAGTAAAAGGACCCTCGTAAGGATCAGGGTTCGAGCCCCCGGCTCCCCACCTGAAGTGGGGAAGCTTCACAAGTGGCAAAGCAACTCTGCAGATGTCTGTATTTCTCCCTCCCCTCTCAATTTCTCTCTGTCCTAACCAATAAAGTGGAAAAATGGAAAAAGGAAGAAAGAGAGAAAGAAAGAGAGAGAGAAAGAAAGAGAGAGAGAAAGAAAGGAAGGAAGGAAGGAAGGAAGGAAAGAAGAAAGGAAGAAAGAAAGAAAGAAAGAAAGAAAGAAAGAAAGAAAGAAAGAAAGAAAGAAAGAAAGGAAGGAAGGAAGAGTTGAATAGTATACTTGAACATGAACATTGTGGGCCTGCATGGGATAAGAGATTTTGTTTCTCAAAGAAATTCAGGGTATACAGGCAATTAAGATTTGGCAGTGAATTGGGCAAAATGATTAAAATATTAAAATAACTTTGATTATTTGGCCTATGTATTCAGTCAAAAGAAAGGGGAAAATGTATCATTGTGAATTCATTTTGGATATGGAAAGTTTGATGTGCATGTGAGACACACAAAAGGAAATGCCATATCTTAGAGTTCAGCAAAATAGTCTGGATTGCAGATTGAGTATTTTCCATATTTGGGTGATTTAATAGTAAAGCAATATTGTTTTATATAAATTAGGAGAGTGTAAAGTTAGAGGAAAATTAGTCTTGATCAATTAAAAATATTATTTGTCTATTCCTGAGGAGAAGAGAGGGGGGAGAAAGAGAAGGAATGAGAAATAGGGAGGCAAGGGGGAAGGAGGGAGAAGGAGGGGGGGGAGGGAGAGGGAGAGGGAGAGGGAGAGAGAGAGCTAAATAGAGATGAAAATACTCTCTAGCATTGATGGGACCTCTGGGGTCTGAGGTATGAAAATCCTGTACCTTAAACTTGATCTCTCTCCCTGACACAGCCCTGATGCTTCACCTTGAGAATTTCTAATTCAAATAGTTGATATGAAGGCGACATAAATAGAAATAGGACCAGGATGTTTTTAGGATGTTAGGAAGAAAATCTGGATAGGAACAAGTCAGTAATAACAAAAGAAGGCAATGTTTAAAGGAAAATTAGGACAAATAGTTGAAAGTCAGTTTATAGTGAAAGAGAATGAAGATAAAACAAAAGTATCTACTGTATTTATTTGTCCTGTGGAAATGAAACTGCTGTATTGACGTAAAAGGACAGGTAAACATTTGTTTCAAGATTCGGTGAGGTGTGGATAAATAAAGATTGTGAATATAAGTGTTTCAAAAATTGGTTCAGGGGGCCAGGTGGTGGTACACATGTTGAATGCACGTGACAATGCGCAAGGACCTGGGTTTGAGCCCCTAGCCCCTACCTGCAGGGGGAAAACTTTGAGAGTAGTGAGGCAGGGCTGCAGGTCTCTCTCTCTCTCTCTCTCTCTCTTTCCCCTCCCTCTCAATTTCTAGTTGTCTCTCTCCCCCCTTCTCAATTTCTGGTTGTCTCTATCAAGTACAAGATAATTTAAAAAATGGTTCATATCATAGAAAGGATGGCTGTCTCTGAAAAAGGTTATTGTGACAAAATTTGATATAACATATTTAACGATAATTTCAATTACTTTGTATTATTTTTATTGAGGGGATTAATGCTTTACAGTTCAGTCCTTGTCACATACATAAAATTTCATAATGCACTTGGTCTCCACAGTTCTCATCCACCATTCCCTACCCCTCTCCCCGACCAAGATTCCTTGATTTCCTTGATACTATGCCCAGTTCTTGTTTCACTTTGTTTTCTACATCCCTGTCCTTAATTATTAGGTTCCACCACTTATAAGTAAGATCATTCAGTATTTATCCTTCTCTTTGGCTTATCTTACTTAACAAGATGTCTTCCACTTTCATCTAAGATGATGCAAAGCAGACAATTTCTTTGTTTTTAACAGCTGGGTAGTAATCCATCAGGCATACGTCACAGTTTTTTTTTTTTTTTTTAATTTATTTAAATTTTTAATTTAAGAAAGGATTAGTGAACAAAAGCATAAGGTAGGAGGGGTACAACTCCACACAATTCCCACCACCCAATCCCCATAACCCACCCTCTCCCATGCTAGCCTTCCCATTCTCTAGCCCTCTGGGAGCATGGACCCAGGGTCGTTGAGGGTTGCAGAAGGTAGAGGGTCTGGCTTCTGTAATTGCTTCCCCGCTGAACATGGGCGTTGACTGGTCGGTCCATACTCCCAGTCTGCCTCTCTCTTTCCCTAGTAAGGTGTGTCTCTGGGGAAGCTGAGCTCCAGGACACATTGGTGGGGTCTTCAATCCAGGGAAGCCTAGCCAGCATCCTGGTGGCATCTGGAACCTGGTGATTGAAAAGAGAGTTAACATACAAAGCCAAACAATTTGTTGAGCAAACATGGATCCCAAGATTGGAATAGTGGAGAGGAAGTGTTGGGGAGGTACTCACTGCAAACTCTAGTGTAATCCTGCTTTCAGGTATATATTTTGCAGTAGTTTATGGATACGTGTGCGCATACGCTCTCTCTCACAGAAACTGGTGTATGTCTAGGTTATGGGACTTTGTTAGAAAGTGAACTACCTGAGATGAAATTAGAGTGTACTATAAAAGGAAAGGTCTCACCCGAGTAATGAAGCTGAAGGGTTGTCATTCCACACGTGAAGTCTCTGGATACACTCTGAGGTGAAGCATGTTGAGATGGCAATCGTTGCTTTGGTTAGGTTGTGATCGGCGGATGCAATATTATTTGGTATGGATTGGGAGAAGCATACGGGAAAGTGAGCCCTATCCATGGGTGCCAGGACTGGGGGAAGTAGGGGCTCTATAGTGAAGATGTGAGGTTCCTGCTGTCTTAGGGTTCAAAAAGACAATCAATAGTTAATATTATCATCACATTATTTGTTAATTGGGTTAACTTTGAAAAGTCCCTTTGTTATGGTTTGCTGTACAGTACCCAGTATCTTGTATATAGCTGTGCTATTGGAAGCCTCCAATCTACTTGGTCTGGTTGGCATCATGCTAGCATCTGGAACCTGGTGACTGAAAAGAGATTAAACATATAAAGCCAAACAAGTAGTTAACTAATGAGGAACCGAAAGGCTATAATAGTGCAGATGAAGAGTTGGTGGGGGAGGGTGTCTCCATTCTGTAGGTAGTTAGTAGGTGTATTTTAGTTATATTTGAAAAGGTCTGTGACTATACTAGTTTTTTTTTCCTTGAGCCTGAAATCTGATATGCAGGTGGAACCAAGCAATTTTCTGGGTAGATGATGTCATGGTTGGAAAAAGTACCAAAAAGCTGGATCAGGGAAGAGAATAGTTGCCAAATATGGGTATGGTGTATAAATATTGTTCACTGTAAACCCCATCAATTTGATCTGATCTGGGGACCATATTCAGCTTAGGAGCCTATGTGACCTCTGCATCCCTGTAGATTGGAGTTCACATTCTGTGGTCATAAGTAGAAACACTCCAAGCTGCCCCAATATCAAGACCCATATTTATCAGGTGTAGCATAGAGTATGTTGTGTCTACTCTTCCTTCAGAGGGTGGAACATTCTCTACCACTGTGGATCCAAGTTGAGGGGAAGGTCCCATGGGCGCCTGCAAAGGGGTCTATTTTGTTGTTCCTGAAAGAGATGACCAGTAACAATGGAGAGAGGGATTTATTCGAGGTCTAGGCCCATTATGTCTGTCTGGAAATCTCAGGAATCCAAATAGAGCCCCATCTTATGGTATGGCCTGATAGTGACTAAAGACTCATCATTAAAGTATGCCAGTCTCTTGCAGTTATTCAGCTTTTGCAGGCCTTGCTTTGATAAGAATAGCTTGGGAGTGAGTGAGGGAAGTGTAGTAGGAAATAGGTGTGGTGGGTATCTAAGTTTAAGTAGACACTATTTTATTATGAACTTCATACTGACTCACTGCAGACTATTGTGTACTTTTGCTTTCAGGTATATATTTTCTCCTAATTTATGGATTCATGTGAAGATACATGCCCTATCTCATGGGACCTGGTCTATATCTAGATTTTGGGACTTTGTTAAAAAGTGAACCACCTGGAATGAAACTAGAGAATCCTATGAAAGGAAAGGTCTTACCAGATTAATGAGGCTGACATTCCATGCTTGACATCTCTCAACACAGTCTGAAGTGAAGCATACCAAGGTGGTTTTCATTGCATTGATTAGGTTGGGATTGGTAGATGTAATGTCATTTGGTATGAATCCAGAGAAGCATGCAGGAAAATGAGCTCCACTCTAGAGGTTCCAGAACTAGTGAAATATAGGCTCTGTAGAGGAAGTAGGAGGTTCCTGCTGTATTAGGACATAAGAAGGCAATAGATAGTTATTGCTATAATGACATTATTTGGCAATTGGGTTAACTTTGAAAAAACCCTTTGTTAGGATTTGTTGTATGGCACACAACATCAACATAATTTATGTCCTTTAACATTATTTGTATATAGCTGTACCACCAGTTGCTTCTGTTCTCCCTGTCTGTTTTGAAATGAGTCAACATATCAAATACTTAGCCTAAGGTCTGCCCATTAAAAGGTATGTGACATTCAATAAATTTTTCCTGTCTCATATTAATTAATTAAATAATGATTTATATGACTAGGAATTAATATGAGTGTTCATAAACACCCTTTCCACTACCAAAAGTCTGTGTCCCACCCCCTCCCACCTCCCCCCAGTCCTACTCCCCCTTCAGGCCCATAAAGCAGAACATCCACCCTCACCCTCAACCCAGGGTTTTTACTTTGGTGCCCTACTCCAAATTAAGTCAAATCCTGATTTGAGTTTCTCTTTCTGTTATTCTTTCTCAACTTCTGTTTATGAGTGGGATCATCCCATACTTGTCTTTATCTTTCTGACTTAGCTCACTTAATATATTTCCTTCTAGCTCTACCCAAGATGGGTCAGAGAAGGTGGGTTCATTGTTCTTAATAGCTGCATAGTATTCCATTGTGTATATATACCACAGCTTTCTCAGCCACTCATCTGTTGTTGGACGTGTGGTTTGCTTCCAGATTTTAGTAATTATGAATTTTACTGCTATGAATATACTCATATCTTTTTGGTTGGGTGTTATGGAGTCCCTGGGGTATAATCCCAGGAGAGGAATTACTGGATCATATGGAAGGTCCATGTCTAGTCTGGTGAGAGTTCTCCAGACTGCTCTCAACAGTGGTTGGACCAATTTACATCCCAACCAGCACTGCAGAAATGTTCTTTTCCCCCCATAGCCTCTCCAGCATTTGTTGCTGCTGTCCTTTTTGATGTATGCCATTCTCACAGGGGTGAGATAGTATGTCAATGTTGTCTTTATTTGCATTTCTCTGATAATCAGCAGCCTGGAGCAATTTTTCATGTGTTTGTTAGCCTTTTGGATCTCCTCTGAAGTGAATGTTTTGTTCATATACTCTGCCCATTATTGGATGAGGTCATTTGCTTTTTTGTTTCTAAGTTTGTTGAGCTCTTTATATATTTTGGTTATTAGTCTCTTGTCTGATGTATGGCATGTGAATATCTTCTCCCATTCTGTGAGGGGTCTTCTTGTTTGTGTGATAGTTTCTTTGGATGTGTAGAAACTTTTCACTTTGACATACTCTCATTGATTTTTTTTTCTGCTTCAGTCTTCCTTTCAATTGGATTTGTAACATCAAAGATTTCCTTGAGGTTTAGATAGGAAAGTGTTCCACCAATGTTTTCCTCTAAGTATTTGATAGTTTCTGGTCTAAAATCCAGGTACTTGATGCATTTGGAGTTTAATTTGTTTCTGTTGAGATAAAGTAGTTCAGTTTCATTCTTATGCATATTTCAACCCAGTTTTCCCAGCAGCTTTTATTGAAGAGAACTTCTTTCTTCCATTTAATATTTTGGGCCCCTTTATCAAACATTGGATGTCCATAGGTGTGGGGGTTTAGTTCTGGACTTTCAGTTCTGTTCCATTAGTCTGTGCGCCTGTTTTTGTTCCAGTACCAGGCTGTTTTGATGATGATCGCCTTATAATATAGTTTGACATCTGAGTGTGATGCCTCCATTTCTGTTTCTTTTCCTCAAGATTGTTTTGGCAATTCTAGGTGTTTTTTGGTTCCAGATAAATGATTGTAGTTTTTATTCTATTCTCTTACAAAATCTTGATGAATCTTTGATGGGTAGTGTATTAAATTTGTATAAGGCTCTAGGGAGAATATTCAGTTTGATGATATTAATTCTTCCAACCCATGAGCAGGGGATGTCTTTTCATTTCATGGTATCATTTTCTCTTTATTTGAATGGTTACTCATAGTTTTCAGTATACAAGTCTTTCACTAGTTTGGTCAGGCTTATTCCTAGGTATTTTATTGATTTTGCTGCAACAGCAAATTGGAGTGATTTCTGGATATCCTCTTCTTCAGATTTAGTGTTTGCATAAAGAAATTCCACTGATTTTTGCACACTGATTTTGTAAACTGACACCTTGCTATATTGCCTAATAGCTTCCAGTAGTTTTCTGCTGATTTCTTTAGGTTTTTAATGTATACTATCATATCATCTGCAAATAGTGAGAGCTTGACTTCTTCCCTTCCAATATGTATTTCTTTTGTTTCTTTCTCTTGCCTGATTGCTATGGCAAGAACTCCTAACACTATGTTGAAGAATAATGGTGATAATGGCCAGCCTTGTCTAGTCCCTAATCTGAGTGGGAATGCTTTCAGCTTCTGTCCCTTTAGTATGATTTTGCTGTAGGTTTGCTGTATATGTACTCCACTATCTTGAGGAATTTCCCATCTATTCCTATTTTTTGAAATGTTTTGGCTGAATGTGTGTTGGATTTTTTCAAAGGCTTTCTCTGAATCTATTGGGATAATCATGTGGTGTTTGGTTTTGCTTTTATTGATTTTTTGAATGCCACTGATTGACTTATGTATGTTGAATCAGCCTTGGATTCCTGGTATAAATCCCACTTGGTCATGATGAACAATCTTTTTGATATACTTCTGTATCCAACAATCTTTTTGATATACTGCTGTATCTGTTTGGCCAGGCTGTTGTTTAATATTTTGGCATCTAAGTTCATCAGAGATAATGGTCTGTAGTTTCCTTTTTTTGTTGTGTATCTATCTTCTTTTGGTATTATGGTGATATTTTCTCCATAGAAGGTAGAAGGGAATGGTCCTGTTTCTTCAATCTTATGGAAGAGCTTTAGAAGTATAGGTTACCTAAAGGTTTTATAGAATTTGTTTATAATCCATTTCGTTCAGGACTCTTGTTGTTGGGAAGATTCTTAATAAGCATTTCAGTTTCTTTGTCTGTGATTGGTGCATTTAGGTTTTGTAGTTCTTCTTGGTTCAGTTCTAGAAGGGCATATGTTTCTAGGAATTCTTCCATTTCTTCCAGATTCTCTAGCTTGCTGGCATATAGTTCTTTGTAGAAGTTTTGCATGCTCTTCTGGATTTCTGTGGTGTCAGTTGTGATATCTCCTCTATCGTTTACAATTCTATATATTTGAGTCATCTGTGTTGATTCTGTTAGGGACTCTCTGGGCCTCTTGAATCTTAATGTAATTTCTGTTGTTTAGGTCTGGGAAGTTTTTTTCTATTATTTTCTCTAGACTGTTTACTTCCTCTTCCTCTCTTTCTTCCACTAGTAGGTCAATTATACAAATGTTACTTCTTTTGAGATCATCCCTTATGTCTCTGTTATTGTTTTCAATGTCTCTCAGCCTCTCTTTGTTAGCTCTTTTACCTCATTCTTAGTTTTCTCTAGCTCATCCTCTGTCTGGCTAATTCTGTTTTCTGCTTCTGTTAGTTTGCTTTCCCTTCCCTCAGCTTCTTTTTTCAGTTCAGTTATAGTATTAGCTTGTTCTTCTAATTGGCCTTTTTCCTCAGCTATTTCAGCTTTCATTTATCTAATTACCTTGAGGAAGCTAGTAATTTCATTGAGGGTCTCATCTGTTGTTTCCCTAATTTTGATAGCCCTTTCTTCCATAGTTGTCTCAATTTCTGTGATTATTAAGTTTATTATTACTTGCATACTCTTCTTATCTGTGGTTACTTCTGACTGATTTGAAGTTTCTCTGGACTCCTGTCATGATTCATTGTGGTAGCAGTTTTATTTGCTCTTGATTTAACCATTTTTTATTGATGTGTTTTTTAGTTTTCTGTCCTGTTGTTCTTCAGTTGTTGTGCTTTGAGTACAAGCCATGCTATACTAAAGCCCTTCCACAAATGCAGTTACCAACCTCAGAAATTACAGCAGTAGCAACTAAAGGAAGGATTTATGATAAAAAAAGGAAAATCTAAGGGGATGGAGCCAAGATGGTGACTTGGAAACAACAGCTGGTGTGAGCTCCAAACAGAGGCAGTTTACAAACTGAGATTCTCTGGATAGGGTAGAATATTAGGTTGTCTGTAGGAGGGTGAACAAGAGGTAGTCAGGGTGACACCAAAAAAAGAGTCCTATAACCCACTCTTTGGCTAGCAAACAAAGGCCAAAAGGAGAAAGAAAGGAAAATCTTCTTGGCTTGATTATTTCTGAATTCACCCCTCCCTCCTACAGCAGAAATAGCCCCTTAAGGCTGGCTAGCCACTCCTAGAAGGCTTCCTGCTCTATTTGAGTGGTGAAATACCTGACCAGTCAGAGTCTTGGCCCTGTCTGGGAAAGTCTACCTGGAGGTTTTTATTTTTTGGATACTTCTTATAATTGGCTGTCTTTCTCAGGCTACCTGCAGCCAATCCTGAGCAGTTCAAGCAGCACACTGACTGTTAGGGTTTTCTTTTTTTACTCTATTTTGTTTTTTTAATATTACTATTATTATACACACATGTCCCTTTTCCCTCCTCCTTCCTTAGGTTGACCAAAATCAACTGTTGTTGTTTTTTCAATTGATAGGTGATTGGGTGTCCTATCCATTGTGAGTAGAAGCTGTTTCTCTCTTCCTCTTCCCTCACTTTCCTTTTTCTCTCCTCCTGGCTAATTAAAAACAAAACAAAAACAAACAAACAAAACAAAAACTTTTCATTCACTGCCCTTTTTTCTCACTCTTTTCCTTTTCTTCCTTCTTTTGCTTTCTGAATTCACTGATACACCTTTGGGAATTATTTTGTGGAAGAAATCTGACTCAGAGTGGACTGTGTGTGTGTGTGTGTATGTGTGTGTGTGTGTATCTTTTCTACTTCCCTTTCTCTTCTTACTATCCCTATAATTTACAGTAGAGAGTAGATTTGCATAATTGTCTATTCTTGCTCTCCCTTTTTTCCTTTCTCTTTCCTTTTCTTTTGGTTGTTATTTTTTTCTTTGCTTGTTTCTTAAGTCCAGGCTATGACTGAGATCATCTAGTTATTTATTCTGTTTTTGACTTGTCTCACTTAACATGACTCCTTCAAACTCTATCCAACATGAAGTGAAGGTTATTTGTTAGCATTGTTAGCAGTTGAATGGTATTTCATTGTGTATACATCACAACTTTCTTATTCATTATTATGTTGTTGAGTCACTGGGTTGCTTCCAAGTTTGGGGTAATATGAACGCAATTTATAGCCTTCCCATTTGTTGGATTACTTTAACATCACAACAAGAAAATATTATTTATGATTGATTTTCAGTTTTGGAACAGTTTATTTTCAAATGTAGAATGCGTTTTGCATAAGTTGTAGTATAGTATTTATATATATTATTTATATAAACAATATATTCATTATTTATAATATACAATATTTTTATAGTATTGTATATTATTCACTTTATGCTTTTTCTGGAGTAATATTTTGTTAGGAACATTTTTTATTTATACTTGTGGAAACTATTAGTCTTTAGTTTTCTTTTCTTATAAATATAAGTTTTTGTGGTGTTAGTGTCATGTTATTTTTAACCTCATGTAAATAAAAGAAGTATTCCCTTTTCTTCTATCTACTGAAATAGATTGCTGAGAACAGTTATAATTTATTCTTTAAATGTGTAATGTAATTCACTGGTGGGCCATTATGGAACCAGCATCTTCTGTTTGGGAGAGCTATTGATTATTTATTCTTTTTTTTAATAAATGTTCAGCTGTTCTATTTATTCCTTTGTGAGTTCTGCTGATTATTTCTTTCAATGAATTGTTCAATTTTATCTATTGATAGGTTCTCTGATTTCTGACCCCAAAATTGTTCTGTGTAGTCGTGTATTATTCTTTTTTTTTGTGTTCATTTCTTTTTTATTAAGAGGATGAATGGATTACAGTAAATACAGTTGTTGATTTTATATTTCTCAATTTTCTGCAAAACAATCTCACCCCATATTATTCTACTGATTTCCATGGAAACTATAGAACTGTCACCTTTTTCCCATCTGACAATAGCAATCTCTGTCTTCTCTCTTTGTGTTCACGCATGCCATCTTGGCTAGAGACTTACAGACTTTATTGAACTTTGAAAGAGAAAACATTGGGTGATATTGATTTCCCATTTTCAATTTCATTGATTTTCAATCAAACTTTATTTTTCTTTTCTTCACCTTATGCTGTCTTTAATTTCCTCTTCATATTCTGGTACAAAAAGGTGGAAAAATAGATGACTCATTTTATATCTTCCTTTCTACTGTAGTTACTGCTATAAATACTTCCTTCTATGTTCTGCTTTTGTTACATCCTACAAAATTTGACAGACTGAATTTTCATTTTATTGTATATAATTTAAAAATTACTTTTTTGATTAACATGCTAATTAAAAGGTTTTGGTAGAATTTTCATGGATTAACATACTTCCATACACAGTTCTGCAGTTGATTTGTAGCTCAGTTACATTTTCATCTGAGATCAGGTATTGTGTGATCTCTATTTTTCAATTTTTACAGATTTATGTACATATTACTGACATAACAGGAGGTAGAATCTCTGTTTCCTCACTAAATATGCGTTTTTCTGTATAGAAACACTTGTAATCTACACTATTAAACATGTTTGAGTATACACATAGTACTTCTGATTATAATCACTTCCTCTGCACTATTTTCCCAGGACTTACAGTTGGGAGATTATACTCTACACCAACAGTTTACTGATATCATACATATCTGTCAGCAACTATTCTATTTACAATTTCTATAATTTTAATTTTTTCTAGGATCTGGATATAAGGAAGAAAATATAGTGTTGGTGTTACGTAGTGGTGCATCTTCTTGACTCTGCATGTTACCATGTGAAAAGTCCCAGGTTTGAGCCCCAGGTCTCCATGTGTAGGGGAGAAGCTTCATGAGTGGTGAAAAAGGACTGCAGGTGTCCCTCTTTCCATTTGAAGTCCTCTCTGTCCTAGCAAATAAAAATAAAGGAAAAATGGAAAAAAAAATTGCCATCAGGAGTGGTGGATTTGTTGTGAGGGCAATGAGCTTCAGAAATAACCACTGCGAACAAATAATTAAATAACTAAATACATAAAAATATTGTTTGTCTTTATGTGACTTTTTTATTTAGCAAAATGCCTTCTAGTTCCTTATACATTGATGTGAAAGTCAACATTTTCTTAATTCATATGTCTGAATAATTTTTATTGCATAAATCTACTTATCTGTAGATACACACTTAGATTGTTTCCACGGTTTTGCAGTGGTGAATAAAGTTGCAGCTGAGAATGGTGTTGTGCGATGTCTTCAAGACAGCTTGTAAAAATTGATTCATAGGTATCTAGCAGCTTCCAATTTTTATGGTCAGCCACTGGAATTTTGTTAGGTTTCCTTGACTTCATTAGTTTCCTTTGTGTGTCTAGTTCAACCCTGATGGAAGACAGTATGCAAACATAAAATACAGAGACATTTATGATTCAGCAATATATCCAAAGGATACAAGACACTAATTTGAAAGGACATATGCACACTTATGCATACAGACTGATTTTCGAATGTAGAGCAAGGTTTGCATACTTGTGGAAAATCCCAACTGACTGCCCTGTGACCTTGTGTTGGCATATAAACAGTTACTGTATCTAGTCGCTTTTTTAGTCTTTGCAGACTGACTACAGCCCTCAGAGACCTTCATCAATCTGCCTATCCATAGATGGTGGGTGAGCATCCTATTGGTATGCGTGCAGAGGCAGGCTGGCTGTGTATCCTGGTACTGATATGAATCAAAAGTCAGAGATGGCTGCAGTCAGCCTGGCATTTGGGTCTTTCTGGACTCTTGACTCAGAGGTCTTGATTCACAAGCATTGATTAGAAATCTGAGACCCACAGGGGTGAGTCAGGGTAGTAGTGGTTGGCTGGTGCTGAATTTTCTGGAGATAGCTGGAAGCTTCTCTAGTGAAAACAGTCATCAGATATTGGGTTGAGCTGGCAGCATGGATTTCATAGGAACATGTTGGAAGGCTGGTATCAGGTTGATTGACAGGTCATGGGGATAGGCCAGAATCCCAAGCCCCAGTGTGCATTGGGAGCTGGTAAGTGCTTGGAATGAAATAATTGATGGTCTGTGCTTACAGGCGATCTGTAGGAGTCTGAAATCAAAAAAGCTGCCTGAAACCTCAGGAACAACTTGTGATTAATGCTCAGGTGTTGACAATAGAGCTCCCAGCTCTGATATAACTAGCTGCCTGTGGTCATTGAACTAGCAGGAGGAAGTCAGGGACCTGTGCTCCTGGGAACCTGCAGGGAACCTGCCATGGAATCTGCCTGGGGCCATTGGGGTGTCTGGGGCTACTGAAACAGGCAGGTGCCAGGGAGAAATGGTTTCTTTCTCTACTCCCCCACTTTTTAATGGGGGATTAATGGTTTATGTTAAGTACAGTTGTTGACACACGGGTAAATTTTCTCAGCTCACCATACATAATAGGTGTCTGCAAAACACTCTCACCTCCAGTTTAGGAATCCCTCCCCCATTATGCACCGGGACCTGAAAGCCCCCTCTCCCTTCTTCCCTGATATCTTTGCTGTGGTGCAATATACCAAACCCAGTCCAAGTTCTACATTGTGTTTTTCTCTTGTTTCCCAACTTCTGCCCATAAGTGAGATAGTCCCATAGTCATCTTTCTCTTTCTGGCTTAGCTAACTTAATATGATGAAGTGAGGAAGGGTCCTCATCATTCCTTTTTTTAAAAAAATAATTATAATTTCTGTGTTTTATTATTTTTCCATTTTTCTATTTGTTATTACTGGTTTGTTACAAGATTATAAGATTAGGGGCAGGGCAGTAGCACATCCAGTTAAGTGCACATAGTACTAAGTGCAAGGGCAAGATTGTAAGATTACAATTTATGGTTGCACACCACACCCAAAACCAAAGTTCTGCATTCCCATCCTCCCACCTCCCAAAGATAACCCCTAGAGTTCTCATAAGTCTTACAGTTTACTTGCTTCTATCTTGTTTGGACTTTTTTTTTTTTGGCAAGTTCATGTAAATCAAGTCTCTAGATTGCACAAATGAGTGAAATCATCTGGTAGTTGTCTTTTAATCTCTTATTTCTCTAAGCATAGTCACCTCCAGTTCCATCTGTTTTGTCCCAATACTCTCAATAGCTGAGTACTCTTCCATTATGTAGAGTACAACTCTCCCAGCCACTCATCTGTTGTTGGACACCTAAGTTGTCTCTTGATTCATGCATCCTGTGAGGGTCTGGTTTCCCAAGCCCTGTCTGGGGCCACTGGAACATGCGAAATCTGGATGAGAGAGGGGTATGTGTTTGCAGGAGTCTGCAGGGAGCCTTCCTGTGGAAGTTCCCAGTGGCTAGGGGGAGATCCCTGGAGCTATGGGACTTGGCAGGTACTAAGGTGAAAGAAAAGGTCTGGCTTATACACATGCATGGGAAAATTGAGATATGGAAAATTTGGAGGTTGGTGGAGCCAGCTTTGTATCCAATAGCACAAAAAGTGGTACCTCTAGGTTTGTAAGAGTCCAAAAGAAGCCACCAGAGTTGCAGACACTGTCCTGGTGCTAGACTGGGATGACTATGGGAATCATTCTCTCCTTCTCCCTGCCAGGAAGATTTTTCTCTTCAACTGGGGTTGTCTAAGTTTAGAGAGGATGAAACAGAAAATGTGTCTTTCTTTCCTCCCCAACCCTACGGATTATTTCTCATTTCTATGCCTTGGTTGCTAATTCCACCCCTGGTCAGTTACTTTCCTGCTTTTTGAAACTGTTTTCATGCAGAGATAATTATTCAGGCTGATGTTTCTTGGTAGGCTGAGGTTAGTGGTGGAAATTCCTACACTAGGACATTGCCAGCATCCCTGCTAGCCTCTATGCCTTTTGATTTGGTAAGTTACATTCTGTGGCTCCAAGTTTGGTTATTTTTGTGAATGATCCATGTAAGCTGAAGAGAAATGTGTGTTCAGCTGTTGCTGAATGGAGTAATCTATAGATGTCAACTACATCTAGCTGATTGATGGTGTCGCAGAGCTCAACTCTGCCCTCAATGAATTTCTGTCAACTGAAATCATGCTGTCCATTCCAAAGTGTGCAGCTATGAAACTGCTGTTGGGGACATAAACATTAAGGACTGTTGGGTTTTCTTAAGATAATTGTGTATCATAATGTACTTTTTCAGCACTTACTTATAATGAAACTTCGTTCAATGTAATACTCTTCTTGATCCCTGATAACATTTCTTACTTTAATGTCAGCACTATGTGAAATTATCATAGCTATTTCTTTTTATCCTTTTGATGAAAGGTAGTATGACATTTTTCTCAATTCACTTCTCCTTTTTGTGGTTTTATATTTAGAGTGAATTATTTTTTAATAGAAAGCATATAGATGGCATTTGCTTTTTGGCTCATTGGCATAGATAGAACATTGACATTCAAATTAATCATTAATGCACATAATTATCTAACATATCACTTACTGTTTTCTGCCCTTGTTTTTGATTCTATTTTTGCCTTCAACTCATTTTCTACCTATTGTGATTTTAATTGGACATTTTATTTGATTGTATATTTTTCCCTTCTTAAAATACCGGACACATACTTTTACACACAGTTTTTTAGTGGTAGCCCTAGATTTTAGAATATACATTTAGAAAGATAGAAGCAGGTTGGGCATATGGATCCACCTGTTAATGCCCTTGTCCAGTGGAGAAGCAATTACAGAAGCCAGATCCTTCACCTTCTGCATCCCATAAAGATCTTCAGTCCATGCTCCTAGAGGGATAAAGAATAGGGAAACTTCCAATAGAGGGGATAAGGAAGGAAACTCTGGTGGTGGGAACTGTATGGAACTGTACCCCTCTTATTATACAATCTTATGAATTACCACCACTGGGCCCTAGGATTTTTTTTTTTTTGTGTCCCTATGTTTATTTTAGTGATCTTATGCTCATGGACTATAAAGCTTGTAACCGTTTCTCAGCTTTGTTTCTTCCCCTTAGGAGAGACAGGACAGAATGGCTAGAGTGAACTGTATTTGGCATATGTCCCTTTCCTGCTCAAATTTCCCAGGATCTGGTAACACTTAGGTGGTTTGGCTTTAGTTAGTTTTTATGAAAGGCAGGTCTAATTAAGAACAGAACGGAATTGTGCTGCTATGAACATAGGAGTACACACATCTTTTTGGTTGGGTGTTATGGAGTCCTTGGGGTATAAGCCCAGGAGAGGAATTACTGGATCATATGGAAGGTCCATGTCTAGCCTTGTGAGAGTTTTCCAGACTGCTCTCCACAGAGGCTGTGCCAATTTACATTCCCACCAGCAATTTAAAACGGTTCCTCTGTCCCCACAACCTCTCCAGCATTTGTTGCTGCTGTCATTTTTAATGTATGCCATTCTTACAGGAGTGAGGTGGTATCTTAGTGTTGTCTTAATTTGCATTTCTCTGACAATGACTGACCTGGAGCAGTTTTTCATGTTTGTTAGCCTTCTGGATCTCCTCTGAGGTGAATGTTTTGTTCATATCCTCTGCCCATTTTTGGATGGGGTCATTTGCTTTTTTGGTGCTAAGTTTGCTGAGCTCTTTATATATTTTGGTGATTAGTTTCTTGTCTGATGTATGACACCTCAACATGCTTCACTTCAGACTGTGTCCAGAGACTTCACGTGTGGAATGACAACCCTTCAACTTCATTACTCGGGTGAGACCTTTCCTTTCATAGTATACTCTAATTTCATCTCAGGTAGTTCACTTTCTAACAAAGTCCCAAAACCTAGATATACACCAGTTTCTGTGAGAGAGAGCATATGTGTACACGTATCCATAAACTAATGCAAAATATATGCCTGAGAGCAGAAGTGCACTAGAGTTTGCAGTGAGTACCCCCCTAACATTTCCTCTCCACTATTCCAAGTTTTGGGTCCATGATTGCTCAACAATTTGTTTGGCTTTGTATGTTAACTCTCTTTTCAGTCACCAGGTTCCAGATGTCATCAGGACACCGGCCAGGCTTCCCTACACTGAAGACCCCACCAATATGTCCTGGAACTCCGCTTCCCCAGAGACCCACCCTACTAGGGAAAGAGAGAGGCAGACTGGGAGTATGGACCGACCAGTCAACGCCCATGTTCAGCGGGGAAGCAATTACAGAAGCCAGACCTTCTACCTTCTGCAACCCACAATGACCCTGGGTCCATGCTCCCAGAGGGATAGGGAATGGGAAAGCTATCAGGGGAGGGGATGGGAAATGAAGATTGGGTAGTGGGAATTGTGTGGAGTTGTACCCCTCCTGGTCTATGGTTTTGGTAATTAATCCTTTCTTAAATAAAAAATAAAAAAATAAACAGAAAGAACAGAATGGGGGCTGGGTGGCACACCTGGTTTAGAGCATATTTTACAATGCTCAAGGTCTCAAGTTCAAGCCCCTGGTCCTAACCTACAGAGAGAAAGCTTTACGAGTAGTAAAGCAGCCCTAATGGTGTCTCTCTGTTTCTCTTCTTCTCTCTCCCTTCTTGATTTCTGGCTGTCTCTGTCTAATAAAAAGATGAATAAAGATAATACAAAAATTAAAAACTTTAAAGGATTTATTTATTAACAAGAGAGAGAAGGAGAGAAGGCTGGGTGTCACTCGGATACACGCAGATCTGAGTATCAGTTTAGGATCTCAGACTCTCAATTCCAGTGTTCTAGCCACTGTCTTCTCCTGAGCCAACACATTATGTTCACAATACTCGGGGTGTCCAGGTGGTTGACTCTTTCATTAGGAGCTTAAATGTGTATAGGATCAACTATAGGTTATAATACGCTTGGATTTTTCTGCCCAGAGGCTCTATGTACATTTGGAAGAAGATAGCATTCCAGAAACTGGTCTTAGAAGATTTTAGATAAAAGTTTGTTTTTCTTTCCTAGCTAGGTATTCAATTAATGTCTATAATTTATTCACCAGTTTTCTCTTAGTTCTTTCACTAGCCAAGGCAAAAGCTGAATCCTTTTCTTTAGCTATTTTTTTTGAAGGGGTTGTTGTTGTTGTTCATTGCTGTACCCAGTTTCAGCCTTATTTTTTTTTAACTATTTCTATTTGTTAATTTTTATTACCTTTATTTATTGGATAGAAACAGCTAGAAATCAAAAGGGCAGGAATAAATAAAGAGGGAGAGAGACAGATAGATACTTTTAGCCTTGCTTTACCACTCACAAAGCTTTTTGCTTGGAGGTGGGGACTGGGGGCTCGAACCCAGGTCCTTGCACATTGTTAACATGTGCATTCAACCAGGTACACCACCACTTGGCCCCTTGATTCTTAATTGTTATTGTTGTTGTTGAAAGAAGCTGGAAAATTTTCATGGTATCCAGTATTGTTTGCCAGACTTCTGCTAAGTTTTGTTTGTTTGTGACCAGAGATATTGGATTGCATCATGACTTATGTAGAAATCTTTGACAGGTATTTGACTCTACTGATTTATTGCAATTCAGTTAATAGGAAGTTTGGGGAAAGTTTATCAGACTTCAAGTTCTTAAACATCCAAACCATAGGCTCTACAGGATAATTTTAATGCCTTTTGTAACATAGCAAAAGAAGACATCTCCTAATGGATGCTGAATAGAGTGTTTAGACATTCCCACCCCTCCCCCCTTTTTTTTTAATGAAGAAAGAAAACCATGGAACTAAAGTGACTGCTTATTCCTAGGTTTCTGAACAGCACACATATCTTGAATGAGTAATGTTTCTAAATAGTATTTTAAATACATAAGTGACATGTGCTCAGATGTAAATCATGGGGTTTCTCATTAAAAGTGTAAGAATAAAAATTCTAAAGCTCTATAAGACAATTTAGTGAACAAAGATTCAGAAAGGGTAAACCACACGCCTATGAATGTTGATTTACACATCTTGTGAACATAATAATGGGGATTGTTTTATAAATATAAATTATGCAGTGCCTCTTCCAGTGCTCTAGAATTCCAGGAATTTGGATTGATCACAAATAATTAATTAAAGCAGTTTTTCTTTTGGTTGTGTAAACAAAAAAAGTATAAAAATACTAACTCCATTGTGAGTCTCTGTATGTATATGTATATGTATATGTATATGTATATGTATATGTATATGTATGTATATATATTACAAAATTAGTTTCATATGATTTCTTTAAAATTATAAATCCAGTGATATAAATATATTATTTAAACATAATTAGAGAAGGGGAAACACAAAGCAGAACTTGGACTGGATTTGGTGTATTGCACCAAAATCAAGGACTCTGGGGGTGGGGGAGGTGGAGCGTTCAGGTCCTGGAACAAGCTGGCAGAGGAGGACCTAGGTGAAGGTTAGAGTGTTATGTGGAAAACTGAGAAATAGTCTACATGTATCAATTACTGTATTTTACTTTCGACTGTAAACCATGAATCCCTCCAATACAGAAAAAAAAACTAGATTGATATTTGCTAATATTTAATCACTTGTTTAAAGACATATAATTGTTGGATTTTGGAAGCCCTCATATCACTCCTGATTTCCTGAAAAATCAGGTAGGTCCAAGTCTAGTGTTCTGTGAAATCTTCAGACTCACAATTTACTTTCTATCGATATGTTAGAATCAGACTGTTGATATTCATACTGTGTTGTTTTTCATTGTCTCTTCTGAGGACTTGATCTTTACATATATACTCTGACATAAATTCATCAATAAGCAGTGTTATTTTCTGGGATTTTGATTTGGATTACGTTGCAACAAAACAATATGAAAGATTCTAATCCATCAACCAGAATCTCTCTTCATCAATTTAGAGATTATTTAATTTCTTTCTAAAGTTTTGAAAACTTTCAGACTTAGAACCTGACATGTTTTCTCATATATATTTTTTACCTCAGTTTTTGTAATGTACTGTAAACTAGATTTAAAAATTCAAATCCCCTTTGTTGTGTTTATGTAGAAAAGCACATGACATTTTTAATTTTATTTTTATTATCTTTATTTATTAGATAGAGACATTCAGAAATCAAGATGGAAGGGGGGATAGAATGGAAGAAAGACAGAGAGACACTTGCAACACTGCTTCATCACTTGCAAAACTTTCTCTCTGCAGTGGGGACGGGGGCCTCAAACCAAAGACCTCGTGTATTGTAACATGTGCTCCCAATCAGGTGTGCCAGCACCTATCCCCAAGCACGTGACTCTGCACATCAGTTTTTCCACCTGTGGCTTGGCGGTATTCAGTTATTAGTGGACATTTGTAATATTCATTCAGTATATGCAATGATGTTACTTATGAACAGAAAATTTTTGCTGTTGAAGTAACATTGAACTACATTTATTAAATCTTATAGTTTATGTATTTTATTTTTCCTAAAGAAATCTATTCACTTAAAAATCTGATAAATTTTCACAAAAATATTATTTTACTGTTCAACTATCACACATCTTTTATTTATACATTGTGCTCTTTTTATGTTTTGCTTTCATGCATTTTCCAACTTTTATGATGTGTGCAACTTTTAAATATGTGTGATGATCTTCAACAGATGTACAGAGTTGGTCAGCTCATATTCACAACAGTGATAATAAAAGAGCAAAAATAATACTCTGTTTTTTATTTTTTGAAAGTAAACATGAGATTAATTCATGCTAAAGTTAGCACATTAAAAATTAGAAAGAAATGTCATGTCAGTGTTTGAAATTCAGCAGTGTGAAATTCAACTTAACCTGTTGATCAGAATTACTTAAAGTGAACACACATAATAGATACAAAACTTTTAAAACATGAAGACTTGGGAAATCAGTTATGAGTTTTGGAATGTTTTGAATATATCAATGAAATATGAGCTAATGTACAAATGATATGTTAAGTAAAGAATTATTTATAGTAAACTGAGACAAAGAATTGCATTAATAAAAAAATATTAAGCAATTAATGCTGGAGAGGTTATGGCGTCAAAGGAACCCTCTTGCACTACTGGTAGGAATGTCAATTGGTCCAATCTCTGTGGAGAACAGTCTGGAGAACTCTCAGAAGGCTAGAAATGGACCTACCCTATGACCCTGCAATTCCTCTCCTGGGAATATATCCTAAAGAACCCAACATATGCATCCAAAAAGATCTGTGTGCACATATGTTCTTAGTAGCACAATTTGTAATAGCCAAAACCTGGAAGCAACCCAGGTGTCCAAAAAACAGATGAGTGGCTGAGCAAGCTGTGTTATATATACACAGTGAAATACTACTCAGGTATTAAAAACGGTGACTTCACTGTTTTCAGCCCATCTTGGATGGGCCTTGAAAAATTCATGTTAAGTGAAATAAGTCTGAAACAGAAGGATGAATATGGGATGATCTCACTCTCAGGCAGAAGTTGATAAACAAGATCAGAAGAGAAAACACAAGTAGAACCTGAACTGGAATTGGCATATTGCACCAAAGTAAAAGACTCTGGGGTGGGTGGGGGGAAGAATACAGGTCCAAAAAAAGATGACAGAGGACCTAGTGGGGGTTGTATTGTTATATGGAAAACTGGGAAATCTTATGCATGTACAAACTATTGTATTTACTGTTGAATGTAAAACATTAATTCCCCAATAAAGATATTTAAAAAAAAATAAGCAACCATGGACTGTATAATATAGTCACACAATATGTGTGACTATTTCTAAGTATTATATAATTTTTTACTTTTATTTTTTTAAGTTTTAAAAAAAATTATTGGTTTTTGTTGTTGTAGATATTGTTGTTGTTATTGGTGTTGGGTAGGACAGAGAATTGGAGAAAGAAGGGGAAGACAGGAGAAGAGAAAGACACCTGCATACCTACTTCACCACTTGTGAAGAGACCCCCCTGCAGGTGGGGAACCAGGGTCTCAAACTGGGATCCTTCTGTCAGTCCCTGTGCTTCGTGCCATGTGCGCTTAACCTGCTGTACTACCACCCAACTCCCAGTACTATATAATTTTTAATAAGAATAAAGCACTTTCAACTTTATTTAAAACACAATTTGTTAGAATATTTATATAAAATTCTATAAGTATGCATATTCCTTTTGAAATATATATACACATATATATCGATTTAATGATGTATTTGGATCTTAGGTTTTTTAAGTTTCATCTTATTGCCTTTAAAATTATCCATTTTTAAATTCTAAATTGTTTTAATAGGCACGTATTATGTGCTATTATTTTTTAATCATGGTAAAGTTTATGGAAGTTTTAATATCACAACTATGATTATGGATGTGACAGAGAAAGTAGAAAGTTATTTTCTATATGAGTTAGAGTCATATTCTAGATAATTATTTTTTCTTTATATTTTCCTATGTCTGATCTGAATATTGTCATATATGCTAATGCAATCTGATGATGGAAAAGTGTAAGTTACTTTAGTTAACTTCTTGCATTATGAGAGGAAATTATTTTCTTGTGCAACCCTGAAAATATGTTGTCAATAAACTTAAACAGAAGACATCCTAAGAATGGAATAAGTCATTGCTATAAACTTGTACATCTTAACCATAAAATACCATTGGCAAATATTAGCCATTTCTCTGCAAATGCAAACTTCCATTTATCATAGTGCCATAGAAAAGATGTTAAAAAGTTAGTACATTCGTTGTTTTATAGTCCCTATATTTTATGGCATTTCTCTTTTCACCACAGGAAGAATTGTTATATGGGCTGTTGAACAGTTTCTGTTTTCTTATCTGCCCTTTTCTTTGCTTTACTGTGTCCATACACTCTTCATTCATCTTTATTATATCTGCAAAAGGCTGAAAAGGCCTGTCTAGTGTGAAAGTTCTTCTCAATTATTTAGGAAGGGAAAAAGCTCTCTAAGATCCAAAGGCTTAGGGAATTTGTTATAGTTTCTTTTCTTTGTGTAAAGGCCAATATATTTGCTACCTGAACCCACAATTCAGAAAGACTCAGATATTCTGGAAAGCTCCATAAATCATGCCACTAAAACTTCAGCCTAATTAAAACCAGAGGGAAATTAAGTCCTCCACGAGTTAGTGAGGTGTGGATGATGGTCTACATGAACTAGAATATAAGGACACATGTTTAAAGTTGGCCTTGTTCAGAATTGGACTACCAGCAGATCCAGATAGAACACCACTCACCCTATTCTGATCAGATATTTTTTTCAGATCTGTCAGTAGCACTATTAATTTTCATTCTGTTGGGCATAAAAAGCCATGATATCATCTCCCCAAACAATAACTTGTATCCATCTGCATATCAGATTTCAGGCTCAGGAAAAACAAACAGACTAAGAAAAAAGACTAGTATAGCCACAGACCCTTTAAAATATAACTAAAATATGGCTACTAGCCATCTACAAAATGGAGGACCCCTCAACTTTTCATCTGCACTATTCCAGCCTTTAGGTCCATGATTGTTCAACAATTTGTTTGGCTTTGTATGTTAACTCTCTTTTCAGCCACCAGGTTCCTGATGCTAGCATGATGCCGACCAGACTTCCCTGGACAGACAACCCTACCAATGTGTCCTGGAGCTCCACTTCCCCAGAGCCCCACCCTACTAGGGAAAGAGAGAGGCAGACTGGGAGTATGGATCGACCAGTCAACGCCCATGTTCAGTGGGGAAGCAATTACAGAAGCCAGACCTTCCACCTTCTGCATCCCACAATGACCTTGGGTCCATGCTCCCAGAGGGTTGAAGAATAGGAAAGCTATCAGGGGAGGGGATGGGATAAGGAGATCTGGTGGTAGGAATTGTGTGGAGTTTTACACCTTTTATCCTATGGTTTTTCCAATGTTTCCTTTTTATAAATAATTAAAAAAAGCATTCTGCTTCACTGACAATGTTCATGTGTGTAAAACAGAAAGAGAATGACAGAAGCTTACTTTAGAGTAGCTAGAACCCTCCTGAGCTTACTAGGAGGGAAAAGAACTTGTGTTCATGTTGGCATCATAGTTTCAAGGTAAGTAAGCTTCATGCATATGTCTATTTTTTAAATATATTTTTATTTAAAAATATGTATTTATTGGGCCCGGGTGGTGGCACACATGGTTAAGTGCTCACATTACAGTCAGTGCTCAAGGACTTGAGTTCAAGCCCCTGGCCCCCACCTGCAGGGGGAAAGCTTCACAAGTGGTGAAGCAGGGCTGCAGGTATCTGTCTCTCTTCCTCTTAATCTGAATTTCTCTCAAATTTTCCATGTCTCTATCCATAATAAACAAAGATCTTTTAAAAATATGTATTTACTATCTTTATGAGAAAGAGAGGGGGTAGAGAAAGAGAGAGAACTAGAGCATCTTTCTGGCATTTGTGATGCCAGGGATTGAACTCTGGACTTCACCTTTGAGAGTCTTAGCTCCTTAACAACTGCATCACTTCCCAGGTTGCCTAAGCTTTTAACTTTCAGGGTCAGGGCATTTCTTTCTCTTTCTTTCTCCAGAATCCCTCCCCTCTCAATTTCTCTGTTTCTATAAAAATAAATAAATAAACACATAAATAGAATAAATGACTACTGTGGGCCTGGTTAATAGAAAAGTAATTGTACAAATAACTATTTCCTGAGACTCTGAGGTCCCAATTTCAATCCCCCATATCATCATGATCCAGAGCTATGCAGTGTTCTAGTTGAAAGTTTAAGGAATTGTTGTTAGTACATTTCTTTTTCCTTAAATTTCAACTTTTTAAAATATTTATTTATTTCCTTTTGTTGCCCTTGTTGTCTTATTGTTGTTTTCTTCTGTGCTGTATAAGACAGAGAGAATGGAGAAAGGAGGGGAAGACAAAGATAGTGAGAGAAAGATAGACACCCCTATCAGTGAAGTGACTCCCCTACAGGTGGGGAGCCGGGGGCTCGAACCAGTATCATTAAGCTGGTCCTTGCGCTTTACACCAAGGTGGGTCTCAGTTTCCTGCATGCTTTTCTCATTTCATACCAACTGATACTGCATCTGCTGATTCCAACGTAAGCTATGCAACCAGTATCACCTCGGCATGTTTCTCTTCAGACTGTTTCCAGAGACATCAGGCATGGAATGTCAACCTTACAGCTTCATTACTCTTGTGAGACATTTGCTGGCTCATAGGACTCCTTAATTCCATTTTGGGTGGTGTATTTCTTAACAAAACCTCAAAATCTAGATATATACCAGGTCCCATGAGATAGGGGTTATGTACACATGTATCCACAAATTAGGGGAAAGCATATATCTTAAAGCAAAAGTGCACAATAATTTGCAATGAGTCAATAAATTAAGTAAGCAAGTAAAAAGACCTAAAAAGATACCTTAAAGTACCTAATGAAACAGTTTCTACTTAGACCTAGATATCCTCCTCACTACCTCCAGGTAAGGACTACAAAAGCTGAATAATGGCAAGAGATTGATATAAATTAATGATGACTCTTTTTATTATTATTATTGTTTATTTTCTCTTTTGTTGCCTTGTTGTTTTATTGTTGTTGTAGTTATTGCTGTTGTTTTTGTTCATGTCATCGTTGTTGGATAGGACAGAGAGAAATAGAGAGAGGAGGGGAAGACAGAGAGGGGGAGAGAATGAGAGACACCTGTATACCTTCTTCACTGCTTGTGAAGTGACTCCTTACAGGTAGGGAGCCGGGGTCTTGAACCCGGAGCTTGAGCTTCATGACACTTGCGCTTAGCCTGCTTTGCTACCACCTGACCCCCGGTGATGACTCTTTAGACACTATCAGGCCACCCCATCACCTGGGGCCCTTGTCAGGGAGTCCTGGGATTCCCACACAGACATGATGGGCCTAGACTTCTAACAGATCCCTCTCGCCACTGTCATTGTTCATCTCTATCAGAAAGAACATAATGGACCCCTCTGTGGGCCCCCGTAAGACTTTGCCCTCAATGTAGATCAACAATGGTAGGGAACATTCCATTCTCCAAAGGGAGGTTGGATAACATATTGTACCTACCACCCAAGGAAAATGGGTCCTGAAGTTGTCAAAGCCTGGAATGTCCCTAGCCATTGACCACAGAATGCCAGCTCAGACCTAAAGGGATGCAGAGGTTACATACGGTCCTGTGTGGAATATGGGCCACAGATCAAATCAATAGGGTTTACAGTTAACAGTATTTATACACTTTCCACATACTTGGGAGCTACTCTCTTCTCTGATCCAGCTTTCTAGCCCTTTTTTCAACCATGACATCATCTCGCCAGACAATAACCTGGGTCCACCTGCATAGCAGATCTCAGACACAGGCAAAAACTAGTGGGGTCATCGGCTCTTTGGAATATACCTAAAATAGACCTGCTAGCTTTTTCCAAAATGGAGATTCGAAATCTTCATCTGCAATATTCTTGCCTTTAGTTTCATGATTAATCAACAATTTGTTCTGCTTTATACCTTAACTCTTTTTCATCCACCAGGTTCCAAATGATACCATGATGCCAAGCTAACTTCCCTGGGCCGACAGCCCCACCAATGTGCCCTGGAGTCCTGCCTTCCCAGAGCTCTGCCCCACTGTATAAAGAGAGAGACAGGCTGGGAGTACAGATGGACCTTCCAACACCCATGTTCAGCAGGGAGGCAATTTCATCTATGACCATTCTTCTTATAAAATATTGTATATTTTTTATAAGAAGAATGGTCATAGATGAAAAGTATTATATGATTAATTTTTTTAGTCTTTTATGATTCAATGTTTTATGTAAAATTTACATAAATTATATTTGTATGAAAAGTGAAAAGAAAGTAAAAATACACAGTTGGGTATAGTTATTACTGAGCAAGGAAATAAAGATGAGATCATAAAAGTTGAATAATTAGATGTACTTATTTTGATGGTGTTCTAGCTCATTTATAAGTCATTCTAATGTACATTTGATCACTTTCTTTCCTGGGCTTCTTCACACCTTCATAGGTCCATGGTTCCAAGGCTCCACTGGACTTTTTCTTTTCTTTTATTTCATTTTTCTTTTGTAATTTGAGAAAGGGAGGGGTGAAGGAAATACACAGAGGGAACACTACCACAGCATCTGCCACACACAGTGCTCCTGAATGGTGTCAGGGATTTGAACCCAGGTCTTACTTCATATATTCATGGACTTTATGAAGTGAGCTATCTTCTGGTCCCTGCATTAGATCTTACAAGTTAGGTCAAAGTCTGCTTTTATATTGGTGACCCAGAATTGAAAAAATAAATTGGGCTAGGGTAGTGTTGTGCCTCATAGAACACACCTGTGTCCATGCACAAGGACCAGGGTTTAAGCCCTAGATCCCCACATGCATGGGAGAAGCTTCATTAAGTGGTGGAGTAGTAGTACAGGAGTATCTTTCTCTCTTTCTTTCTGTCTCTCTCCTACTTCCCATCCAATTCTCTCTGTCTCTATAAAACTTTACTTGGTAGGTAAGGTAATTTTTGAACAACAAGTAAGTAGAAAATGACACACCTCAAATCAAATAAAAAATGTACACATTAACAGATTTCATAAAGAGAGATAATCAATAAAATTAGCAAGTGAATGATGATAAATTCACTTTAGAATAAAGCAAAGCCACATCAAAACCTACAAAATACATAAAACTGCCTAATTTTGAGCCTTTACAAAATGCTTAATGAGAACAAACCTGCAATTAAATTGTATGATAAATTATGAAATAAATTACTAAGGACTAAATGAATATAGTTGGATATGAAGAATAAACCAGCTGCAATTCTGTTGTTTTACTTTGTTTGTTTGTATGTTTATTCCAGAACACAGCTCATCTCTGGCTTATGGTGGAGCTGGGGATTGAACCTAGGATGTCTGGTGACTCAGACATGAATGTTTATTGCATAAACCACTATCTATTTCTGTGAGTTTATTTATTTTAATTTTTTGTCATTGTCAGGACTTCACTGTTCTAATGAACCTTTCTTTCTTTCTTTCTTTCTTTCTTCCTTTCTTTTCTTTCTAACATACAATTTCCTTTTTTGTATTGGCTTGAAATTTTGTTTTAGTGCTTTTCCAGAATTGTCACTCTTGTGTTTGAAATGAAGAACGAAAGTATACAAAAATCAGTAAATATCATTATGCACATTCATAAAAAGCTGAGTCCCCCCATTTATGATCTCATTGAGAGGTTAGTGATTTACAATTACTGACACATTGGTAAAGTTTCTCTTCTCTCTATAATAGGTGTCTACAAAACACTCTTACCCCCAACTTTCCCACCATTTTGCACCAGGACCCCAAAGCCAGAGACTCACAACTCCTACTTCAACCTCCCACCCCCAGCCTCCTCTCTACCCTCCTTCCCAGAGTCCTTTGCTTTGACACAATACATCAAGTTTCACTTTGTGTTTTCCTTTTCTGTCCATGTTTTTTAAGTTCTGCGTATAAGTGAGATCATCTGAGCTGCATCATTTCTTAAAAAATATTATTATCTTTATTTATTTATGGGTAGAGACAGCCAGAAATGGAAAGGGAAGGGAGTGATAGAGAGGGAGAGAGACAGAGAGACATGTGCAGCCCTGCTTCACCACTGCAAAGCTCCCCTCCCACCCCCGCAGATGGGGATCAGGGGGCTCAAATCCAGGGCCCTGAGCACTTTAACTGATGTGCTCAACCAGGTCTGCCAACACAGTTGCTGTATTTCTTATTTTGCTTTCTTTTGTCCAAGCTTCAGCATTCTGGGTTGACTTTTTCAGAAAGAAAGAGAGGGAGTTATCTCCAGTGCTGTAGTACCACCCTGTGGTGTGAGGGGACTGCACTTGGATTGTACATGGCAATGTAGGTGCTCTATCTTACTACCCCTTTATAATTTTAAGATGAAATAACTACTTCACTGTAGTTTAATTTATATTGTTCTCATGATAAGTGACAGAGAGGGGTTTTGTTGTTGTTGTTTTGTTTTCTATACATGTGAGAATAGTTAGAAAAATGGGGCACAGATATTTGGTGATTGTTGTATACATGTAAGTGTGAAGTCATACCTGAAAAAACTTACAGCTTTCTATTAAATCCTGGATAACATTTTTAAAGATGAAATGACTGATGGTATTGTGTTCACCTTTAACATTGTGACTTTATTTTTTGTTTGTACAATATTTGAACAATCTTTGGTCATTATTTTAAATTAAATGATATTTTTTTCCCTTCAGATGATTTTGTATATTTTTGGCACTGTTGCCATGTCTTTCACTTCAAAATGTGTTTTCATTAATATGCCTAAAATAGATTTGATTTTCCTATTTAACATTTTCATTCATGGTTTAGATAGAGATATCCCATACTTTGTGGTCTTGTTTCTTAGTTTTAGATTTTTGGTTTCATATATTTGTGCTTTTATTCTAAGTACTTAAAATAGGTATATTCATTTACTTTTGATGATTAATGCTAAACATTTTTGTACATATATTTGTATTTTGTTCTACTTCTATTATCTTGTTAACTTCAGTCAGTATTGTTATTTTCAATTTCCACAAAAATTCTAAAATTGGTGATTTTACTTGTTCAATTTTCTCTCTCCCTAACTACTTACTTTGCCTGGATACATTGATGTGATTACATATTTATATTTTCTAATTTTACATTACGTTCATTTGAATGATGTACTTAAAATGTGTTCCTTGTATTGTCACAGCTACTTATATGTGTGAAATACTATGAAAGATGAGAAGTAGATACTCAATTCCTCTAAGTCTTGAACTCATTTAATGACTATACATATATTTTCACACTGAATATACTCATTAAGTTCACATTATTTTGCCCTAAATGTCCTATACTTTTCTAACTTATTTTTAAATTCATTTTAAGAGGGTCTCATGACTGCACTGTTGTTGACTTTGTGTTGTTTTTTTAATAATAACCGCTTTAGTAATTCTAAGTTTTAAGTTGTGTTTTATTTTTTAGCCTGAAGAAAGAAATTGTGTGTGAATATGTTGAGATGATCATGTTTTTGCTCCTTTACTACTTTATATATTGAGTTATTCCTATTATTGAATATTTAATGAAGTTTTTAATTCTTAACCTAGGAAAAACTAACTGCTTGGTTAAAAGAAAGTGCATATTACACACTTATATAAAGGGTGATATAACTAGATCATATTTTATTAAATGTTTTTATTTGTCAATGAGGGATTTTTTTGTGGTATTTTTATTTTCTTCCTCATTTGGGGATCATAAAATGAGCTGGAGAATGTGGTATATAAAATAATGTCTCCACTAAAGATGTCTACATTCTAACTTCTGGAATATTATTTCACATAAAAAATCCCACTTTGCTGATGTGTATATATAATATAAAGCATTAATAACTATTTATGAAGCTATGATCTCATAGGTGGAACTTAAGAAACAAAGACAGAAGGGAAAAATAAGAAATAAAACTTGGACGAGGTGTAATGTGTTGCACCAAAGCAACAGATTCTGGAGAAATAGGGATAGGGGTGGGGAGAGAAGACTTAGGTTCATGGTGCATGATGGTGGAAAATAACCCACATTGGGGATAGGATATGTTTTGCAGACACCTGTCAGAGGGAGACGAAAATATATTCCCAAGTGTCAACAGCTGTAAACCATTAACCCAATAAAGTGATAAAATAAAGGGTTCAACAATATTTTCAATTAAAAAGATATGACAAGTCTTTATAGAAAACTCTGTGTAACCATAGAATATGCATTCATTTAATAAGTTTATGAACCATACACTAAAACAATTTATTTGGCCATTAAAGGTATTTCAACAATATGAAACAGTTAAAATAATGAGTGGTTTGTTTTCTAATCATGATGGAGTGAAACTAGAAATTGAAAGAAAGTAGAATCAGGAAGATGACTAGACAACCAAAAAATAAATAAATACGAAGTCTAAATAAGCCATAGGTATAACTGTCTCAAGAGTATTTAAAATATACTTAACTGAATGAAATTGATAGTATAGCACATGGATATTATGAGGTACAAGTGGGTAAGTCCTTGTAGTAAACTTTATAACAAAACACAGACACTGAAAACATGAGAGGTCAATGTGAAAAAGCAATGCCAATAATCTAAGTTGTTTTTTTTTTTTCTGAGAGAATGTGGAAAACAAAAAGCAAAATAAGGATAAAGAAGAAGAAAGGAAACAAGGAAACCTAACTTCATACAGAAAAGCTGTGCAGCAATAAACTGGCACTTCTTTGAAAATGTTTTTAAAAATTCAATGCTGGGAGTTGGGTGGTAGCGCAGCTGGTTAAGAGCAGGTGGCGTAAACTGCAAGGACAGGCCTAAGGATCCCGGTTCAAGCCCCCAGCTCCCCATGTGCAGGGAAGTCACTTCACAGTCGGTGAAGCAGGTCTGCAGGTGTCTTTCTCTCCCCCTCTCTGTCTTCCCCTCCTCTCTCCATTTCTCCCTGTCCTATCCAACAACAATGACATCCATAATAACTACACCAATAAAAACAAGGGCAACAAAAGGGAATAAATACATTTAAAAAAAATCAATGTTGAGTAGTCTAGGAGGTGAAATACTTGATAAATCACTGGACTCTCAAGCATGAGGTCCCAAGTTCAATCCCCAGCAGAACATGTATCAAAATAATGTCTGATTCTTTCTTTATCTCTCCACCTATCTTCTGCATGAATGAATAAAATAAAATATTTTTAAAAATCAGCACTAAAAAAGACAGATTATAAATATTAGGAATAATACAATGGATTTCATAACAGATGGTAGTTTTATAATCTTCTAAATGTCGACGACATAAAATTTACAACTGAGATGCATTGAAACTATTCCAGCTTCACATATTGCCCTCACTCTTTACTTCTCTATGCCATAGAGCATTTTAATAGCTTTAAGGCCCCAATAATTATACAAAAATTGAATATAGCCTCATAAAAACTCTAGGTACATACTTTCAATATAGTATTATTTAAAGGAGAATGAAATCAAATTTTGAAAATAGCTTTCAGAGTAAAGTAAAAGAAGTATTCAATATTTCAATATTACAAGTTTAGTGATATACTGCTACAACAATCAGAAAATGACATGCAATAAAACTGCTGGTCTCATATATACCTATACATATATGCAAAACACTTCACATAATTTAGGCAAGTAGACTTTGCAATATATATCTACACACCATACCCACATCACTTTTAATTGCAGATCCAACTCTGGATCAATATTAATGAAAAAAATGATCTTGAGGGTTTGACGGTGGTACACTCTGCAGAGCACACAAGTAACCAAGCACAGGGACACTGGTCCAAACCCTTGATCTCTATTTGCAGGGGGAGAAGCTTTAGGAGCAGTGAAGCCGTGCTGGAAGTTTCTTTCTTTCTTTTCCCCCCTCTGTCTCTCCCTTCCTTCTAAATTTCTCCCTGTCCTATGAAATAAATAATTTAATTAGATAAAGGGAAACATAGTGCTGGTAGGAGTGGATTCATCACACAAGCATCCAGCTCCAGTGATAAAACAGGTGGCAATAGGGGCCGGGTGGTGGTGCATCTGGTTGAGCGCACATGTTATAGTGTGCAAGGACCCAGGTTCGAGCCCCCGTCCCCACTTGCAGGGGGAAAGCTTCATAAGTGGTGAAGCAGTGCTGCAGGTGTCTCTCTGTTTCCTCTCTCTATCTCCCCCTTCCTCTCAATTTCTGGCTGTTTCTATCAAATAAATAAAGATTTAAAAAGTTAGGGGGTCGGGCTATAGCACAGCGGGTTAAGCGCAGGTGGCGCAAAGCACAAGGACCGGCATAAGGATCCCAGTTCGAACCCCGGCTCCCCACCTGCAGGGGAGTCGCTTCACAGGCAGTGAAGCAGGTCTGCAGGTATCTATCTTTCTCTCCTCCTCTCTGTCTTCCCCTCCTCTCTCCATTTCTCTCTGTCCTATCCAACAATGACAACAACAATAATAACTACAACAATAAAAGAACAAGGGCAACAAAAGGGAATAAATAAAATAAAATATTTAAAAAATAAAAGTTAAAAACAGGTGGCAATCAAAAATAAAATAATAAATATTATATGTACAGACTAAAAAGAAAAATCATCCATTTATATTGATTATTGTAGTTTTAGCCTTTGACAATTATTGAATACTATTTATAACAAAATAAAATAGAATAGAAACAGATGGTAACTTTCTCAACCTTATAAAATTCTGTTAACAAATCTGTTGCTAATATTATATTTACTTGTTTTTATGGTAACACTTTCATTATTACTTAAGATGTTCTTACTGAGGAAATGTTTTATAAGTCTTTTGTGTTAGGTATGATTTCAAATTCTAACCACATGTCAGCATACCTGACCCACTACTTAAAAGTTATATTTCCCTAGCTTTTGGTCATCACTTCCTATCTCTGTAGGGACACTCTCAAAAATGACTCAGCTTTAGAAAAGATGAAACTGTGCTTTTTGTTGGGAAACTGGTTTGCTTCCAGATTGTAGCTATTATGAATCGTACTGCTATGAACATAGGTGTATACATATCTTTTTTGGTTGGGTGAGAATTGTGTGAATTTGTACCTCCTTATCCTATGGTTTTCTCTGTTTCCTTTTTATAAATAAAAAAAAAAGAGAAGAAACTATGCCTTTTGATACATGTAGTAAACAGAGGGGATCACACACAAATAACTCAGTTAAAGGATATCAAATCTCTCTGCTTTTACAACTTTTTTTTTCATTTAGTATCTTTATTTATTTGACAGAGTCAGCCAAAAACTGACAGGAAGGGGGGTACAGAGAGAAGGAAAGAGACACAGAGACACCTGCAGCCCCACTTCACCACTTGTGAATCCCCCGCATGTGGGGGCCAGGAGCTTGAACCCCAGTCCATATGTAATGTGGGAATTGTCACATGTGGGCTTAACCAGGTGCATTGCCACCCAGATGTCAAATCTCAACTCATCTCACTTATTTGTGATACTTAACTGACAAATCAAACACATTTTATATAAAAAAACACCCATATATAAATGTTGGCCTATGTTTGCAAACCTGGAACTGCTAACATATTTAGTAGTAAATGACAGGTCTGCCCAAATTGCTACCAGTAGCAGTGTCTGTTCTCACTAATCTATATCTCTTTTTTTTCCTTTTTTTTTCCTATTAGGGGAAATTTATTATAGCTTTCAGTAAAATACAGTAGTTGGTACATGTGTGATATTTCTCGGTTTTCCACATAACACTCTAACCCCCCACCTAGGTCCCCTTCCACCATCGTGTTTCAGGACCTGATACAATACACCAACTCCAGTCCAAGTATTCTTACCCATCTTAATCAACATAGTGATGACAGTTCTAGTCAGAGAAATAAGAGACAGGATTAGTGTGATTGCTTTGCCATGCTCACTCAACCCTCTGGTTCCAGCCTGGGCCCCACTATACTGGAAGAAGCTTAGTTTCCATGTTGTATCTTTCCCTCTCTCCCGCAATCTCTCTATATTAAAAAAAAAAAAAGTCAGCTCTGAGCAGTGAAGTCCCAGGGACAACAACAGCAAAGAAAGGACAAAGAAAATTTAAAAGTATGAGCTCATGGATATGGGGAAGTGGCTGGCTCACATAGTGATGGCAAGGTTGGCCAGAGTCCAGCCACTTCACCATCTATAGCCCTAGTTAGGGAATTCTTGGACCCCCCATAGATACTATGTGACTAGAGCTCTAAGGGACTGCCCCACTCTCTGAAGGGAGGCTGGGTCAGCCTACTCTTCCACTAGAGGAAGACTGATCCTGAGATGAATGCAGCTAGAATGTTCCCAGCTGTGATCATGGTCTGTGAGCTTAGACTGGCAGGGACTCAGAGGCTACTACAGGCTCCTGTGCTAAATATGAATAGACATGGGCCCTGAGTAAGATGGATGTGCTAAATAGTCATATGTATTTTTTTTCCAAGTATAGGAGCCACTCTCTGCCCTAACCCAGCTCTCAAGTTCCTTCTCCACTCTGGCACCATACTCCCAGATAATATCTCTAGATCACTTTCATGTCAGCTATTAAGCTCAAGCAAAAATAACTAAAGTCTTGGACTCCTAGGAACATGTCTATAATTAGACTTCCTACCTTCTTTCCACCCTAGGGTTCTTACTTTCTTTGGTTTTAATCTTACTCTTTGGTACCTGGTTATTAAACATTTTGTCCTGCTTTATATCTTGCCTGCCTTCAGCTACCAAGTTCCAGATTCCACTATGACCTCCATGGGCAAATGACATCACCAATATGATCTGGAACTTTACCTCTCCAGAGCCCTACCCCACTAGAGAAAGACAGACAGCACCTGGGGGTATGCAGTGACCAGCCAATGTTCTTATCTAATGAATATGCAATTATAGAAGCCAGAACTCCTTTCTTAACCATCCCCCCCCAAAAAATTTGGTCCCTACTTCCAGAGGGGAAAATGTTAGAGGAAGATGGCCAGATGGTCCAGAGCCCCAGCATACATGGACCAGGGACTTTTGTAACTAGGAATCTTTGTTTTAGCCCCATCACTGAGAGGAACAGAATGTGGAGAACACCTGCAAATGACATACTGTTCCCTTTCCTTGAGAAAGTAGAAGAAAAAAGCATACCCCAAAGCTATAATAGGTGTAGGTGTGGCTAAGAAAATGAATAAAAGGCCTTAGAAGTGAAGAAAAACAAATGTCAGCTTCTAAATGGGGTCAACTATCTTTGCCTGAATGGCCCACATGCTTCACTGTCATGTGTCTATCACTGTCCTGATTAAAAGTCAAAATATGTAACATATATATATGAGAAAAAAGTAAAGAAAAAATAAAAGGAAAAAAAAAAGAAACATGACCAATTCCTGAGGACCATGACAGTACTAATTAACACAGGACAGATACAAATATCCAATTCAGTTAAACCATCCAGACCTTTGAGGGAGGCAAAAGAGAGTTCTTGGACTGCCAACCCTATAAAAGCCCTTGTCTGGATTAGAAATTTGCAGCTGGACAAACAACCCCACCAATATGTCCTAGAGCTCTGATTCCCCAGAACTCTGCCCCACTAGGGAAAGAGAGAAGCAGGCTGGGAGTATGGATCAACCTGTCAACACCCATGTTCAGCTGGGAAGCAATTACAGAAGTCAGACCTTCCACCTTCTGCACTCCATAATGACCTTGGGTCCATACTCCCAGAAGGTTAAATAATAGGAAGCTATCAAGGGAGAGGAAGGGATACAGAGTTCTGGTGGTGGAAATTGTGTGGAGTTATACCCCTCTTATCCTATGGTTTTGTCAGTGTTTCCTTTTTATAAAGAAGAAGGAGGAGGAGGAGAAGGAGAAGGAGGAGGAGGAGGAGGAGGAGGAGGAGGAGGAGGAGGAGGAGGAGGAGGAGAAGAAGAAGAAGAAGAAGAAGAAGAAGAAGAAGAAGAAGAAGAAGAAGGAGTATTGCAGTTCCCTTCTGCCCTCTTTCATTTGTCTCTTCTCTGGGAATGTACTTTTAAAGTATGTGTACATTCCAAAAAAAAGAAAATCACTTCTCCTTATACATATTAGCTATGAGCATGCAGACACCAAAGGTTTTATAAAATACAATATAATGTATAATGGACCCCTTTCCCCCCCCCATAGGATCTTGCCTTCAATGTAGAACAACAGCAGAGATTGTTCCATCCTCCGAAGGGAGATTGGATAACATACTCAATCTACCACCTGAAGAAGATGGGTCCTGAAATTAGTGCAACTTGGAATGTTCCTACTGATGACCACAGAATGGGAGTTCAGACCTACGGGGATGTAGAGGTTACATAGGCTACTATGTTGAATATGAGCCCCAGATCAAATTGATGGGGTTTACAGTCAACAATATTTATACATGTTCCCCATATTTGGGAGCTACTCTCTGCCTTGATCCACCTTTCTAGTCCTTTTGCCAGCCATGACATCATCTCCCCAGACAATAACCTTGGTCCTCCAGCGTATCAGACGTCAGGCTCAGGCAAAAACTAATAAAGCCATGGGCCCTTTGGATTATACCTAAAATCGACCTACTAGCTTTTTCCCAAATGAAGATCCATATCTTGATCTGTAATACTCCAGCCTTCTGGTTCATGACAATTTGTATGGCTTTATATGTTAACTCTTTTTTAGCCATCAGGTTTCAGCTGCTACCATGATGCCAACTGGACTTCACTGTACCCCATCAGTGTGTCCTGGAGCTCCACTTCCTCAGAGCCATGCCCCACTAGGGAAAGAGAGAGATAGGCTGGAAGTATGGATTGACTGTGAACACTATGTACAGTGGGGAATCAATTACAGAAGCCAGACCTTCCACCTTCTGCATCCCACAATGACCTTGGGTCCATACTCCCAGAGGGTTAAAGAATAGGAAAGCTATCAGGGGAGGGGAGGGGATATAGAGCTCTGGTGGTGGGAATTGTACCCCTTTTATCCTATGGTCTTGTCAGTGTTTCCATTTTATAAATAAATACACTAAAATAAAAAATCATTTACAACTCTTCTTTTGTTGTTGTCATTATTATTGTTGTCATTGTTATTGTTGTTGCTAGATAGGAGGGGGGAGACAGAGAGGGAGAGAGAAAGATAGACACCTGCAGATCAGCTTCACTGCCTATGAAGCAAACACCCCATGCAGGTGGGACAAAATCATTTACAACTCTTTAACCAATAAAATAATTTATAATACATCATAACAAAATATCTGCAGAATATCCATGCTGAAGACTATGGAATTCAGATAGCAAAAGATGTAAAAGTTATAGAATTATTTCAGAGTTTATCAAGTGGTTGATAAACTTCCAGGAATGTGCACAACCTCATTAGCCAGCATGGGAATACAAATTCAGTCCACAATGGCATTATGATGAATGAAAATGATTAATACCAAGTACTTGTGATGGTTTGGAACATCAGTGATTGACAACAGAAGCAAAATTGTGTAATTTTGCAAAACCACATCAAAATGTACTTAGAATCTGAAAAAACACATGCCTTCTTGTTCAAGCATTTCTGCTTTGAAAGTTTTTTTCCATTCATACTGCAAGTATAAATGTATCAAAATACAAGTCCACATGATACTCAGAAAAAAGTAAATGGTAACCATTGAAAAGATAAATAATTTCTGATATATTTCAACAAAACAAAGAATATCACTTTACAAGAAGACTAAAAGCTCAATTAGAACAAAAGATTTTTTGCATTATGTTTTTTCCTGAATTATAATTTTAAAATGTTTTCATTATTTAATGATGACTAATAAGATTATAAGATAACAGGGGTACCACTCCATACAGTTTCCACCGCCAAAGTTCTGTGTCCCATCCCCTCAATTGGAAGCTTCCCTATTCTTTATCCCTCTGGGATTATGGACCAAAGATCTTTATAAGATGCAGAAGGTGGAAAGTCTGACTTCTTTTTCTTTTCCTTGTTTTCAATATTTATTATCTTTATTTATTTGATAGAGACAGCCAGAAATGGAGAGGAAGGTGAAAATAGAGAGGGAGAGGAATAGAGACAGAGAGACACCTATAGTCCTGCTTCACCACTTGTGAATATTTACTTCTGCAGATGGGGACTGGGGATCATACCTGGGTCCTTGAACTTTGTAACATATGTGTTAAAGCAGGTGTGCCTCCACCTAGCCCCAAGATCTGGCTTCTGCAATTTCTTCTCCACTTGCATGGATGTTGGCAGGTTGATTCAAACCCCCAGCCTGTTTATATCTTTCCCTAGAAGGGCACGGCTCTGGAGAGGTGAGGTTCAAGGACACATTGGTATGGTTGCCTGCCCAGTGAAGTCCAGGTGGCATAATGATAGCATCAGCAGCTTGGTGGTTGTAAGGCAAATGGCATTACATTTTGTTGAATTACCATGGGGCAGGAATGGGGGTGGGAAAACCAGGGATACCTCTTCATCCAGGGATGTCTTTTCTTCTGAGTCCATAGGTAAATAACTTTTGTATACCTTGTATGGTTTAGTTTATTGTTTTTAAGATAAAGTGTTAAGTACTAGAGTGGTGTCAATTTTTGGTGTCTAAAATATTTGTTTTGATCATCACATTTGAGAATATTATATATTTTGATAATAAAGAACATTTTAAATAAGTATCTAAATTATATACTTTCAAAAAAACTATGATAGCATAACTGTCCATCTCTGTGGTAGAGTATAATTTTGTTGTTCTGAAACGTAAATAATATATTAACATGAAATGTAGATGGCTTCAAGGGATAAGCAGGGGAAATTAGCCATGCAAGCATTAGAAAATATAGGAGCTAACATTTTTCTTAATTTGAGGCAAGAATTCCTGAGCATTAAAGAAAAAAGACAGGTTGAGCAACATTAGAGCTCTGAACATGAACTATGAAGTCTCAGGTTTGATCTATATAGACCAAGATGTGGCTTTGGCCTTTCTCTGTCTCATGAAATAAAAATAAAATAAGTCTTTTTTTTTTCTTTTACCAGAACAAAAAAAAAGTTCATTTAAGGCAAACTTTGCTGACTTAATCATACTTGATACAAATCTGTGGATAGTTATGAATGATTATATGCAAAATTTGAAATGTTAGACAAGAACATTTTATAAATCTCAGGTCTATGTCATTAAAGAGTCAACATCCAGAAGTTGAGGGGTTCCTTCAGCAGGAAAATGTGAGGCTCAAGGATCCATCCTAAGTACTGCACATGACAGTGCACGTTCTGGTCTCTCTCCTGATAATCAAATAAATAAGTAAATATTTAAAATAATTAACATTGGTACAATTATATGTACTACATTCAACTCACCTCTAAAAGTCTAATAATACTACTCTCTATACAGTTGAACCTTTAAATTTTTTTAATTATCTTTATTTATGTATTGGATAGAAATAGCCTGAAATTGAGAGGGAAGGGTATGGTAGGGAGAGAGACACCTGCAGCACTGTGTCACAAGTCGTGAAGCTTTGACCCCTCAAATGGGGATCGAGGCCTTAAACCTGCATCATTGCACATTATAATGTGTGCACTCAACCATGTGCACCACCACCTGGCCTCTACAGTTGACCCTTCTGGCTGGTTTTAATTTCATATTCCCTGTTTTCATCTGGTAACTATAGATTGGTCTTATAGTCTAAAAGTTTATTTTTGTTTTACTTTGTTCATTCTTGCTGAAAACATTAGAGTGAAATAATAAGATCTTTGTCTTTCTCCACCTGTCTGATCTCATCAAGCGTAACACCATCTAGGTCCATCCATATAGGTGGAAATGGAAAGATGCCATCTTTTTCTGCGTAGCTGTGTAGTGTATATACATAATCACACCGTCTTCAGTCATTCATTTGCTAATGAGCATTTTTCTTGGCTCTAGTTTTTGGTTATTAAAAATAGTGCAAGTAAGCTGGGCAGATAGTGAAATGGTTATGTAAAAAGATATTTATGACTGAGGCTACCAAATGTTCAGGTTTGGTCTCCAGTACAACTGTAAGCTAGAACTGAGCAATGCTCTGGAAAAAGTAAATAAATAAATAACAAATAAATAAATTATATAAAAAACTGCAATATTAAACTTAAATTTAGGGGTACATCTATCTGTTCACATTAGTTTTTTTTTTGAGTGTGAGTTTTTTGTTTTCTCTTTATTGGGGGGATTTATGTTTTACCACCAACTGTAAAATACAGTACATTTCTCAGTTTTCTACATAACAATCTAGACCCACCTGACCAGGTCCTCCTCTGCCATCATGTTCCAGTGCCTGAAACCCCCCCAGCCCCAGAATCTTTTACTTAAGTGCAAAACACCAAACCCAGTCCAATTTCTGATTTGTGTTTCCCTTTCTGTTCTTATTTCTCCACTTTTGTCCATGAATGAGATCAGCCCATATTCATCCTTCTCTTTCTGACTGATCTCACTTAACATGATTCCTTCAAACTCCATCCAAGATGAGGTGAAGAGGGTGAATTCACCAATTTTAGTAGCTGAGTAGTATTCCATTGTGTATATAGACCACAACTTTCTTTTTCCTTTCCTTCCTTCCTTCCTTCCTTTCTTTCTTTCTTTCTCGCTCTCTCTCTCTCTCTCTCTTTCTTTCTTTCTTTTTTGTACTTTTCAGGTAAATACCCAGAAGAAAGGTAATGGAAACATATATAAAATATTAATTTTTAATTTTTGAAAAATTTTCATGTAGTTTTCAATAATAACCAAACTGATTTATATGCCCATCAATAAGGATTTCCTTCTCACCACATCTTCTATACTCATCCCCTCCCCATCTTGTCTTCTAATTGTAGAATTGACAAGTACTAGGTGGTATGTCATTCTTGTTTTGATTTGTGTTTCCTTTAATAATAAGAAATGATGAACATGTTTTTCAGGTGCTCCTTGGACTCCTTTTGGAAAAGGCCTACCTATTTCTTAGTTGGGTTATTTAATTTTTTGTTGTTGAGTTTTGTGCATCCTTTATATATGTTTAATAGTAATAGCAAAATTACAAACAAGGTAAGTTTATCCAAAACAGTTATTGGTTTAATAATAAATTATTAGCTACTTATTAAGAATCTCAGATAAATATACTCATAAATGAAAACATTGAGAAATGAAAATTTAAAAAATGGGTTATACATTACAATCATCTTCTCTACCTAGACATAGACGTATCTATTTATATAGCTATACCTGAAGTTATATAAAATCATTAAACTGACTCGTGGAATGGTATTCATTTACTTTCACCATAAGCAAATTCTTAAAAAATGTGAATTCAGAACTCTGTTCATTTAATTTTGTGACCTACTTATGTGTAAGTGGTAAAAATAATAGTTGCCTGAAATGATAAACCTTGGAACTGTAAATAAATTCAAGAGAGATTTGCAATATAGCTCACTAAAAAGGATTTTCATTCTCTACTGACCCATGAAAACTGGTATATTTGTAGCCAGTAAAGAGTGATAGCTTTGCAATTTCTGACTTTGATTTGTGGTACTGGATGTCCCATCAATCAGCACTGCCTGTGACTTTGCATTAGGTGTTTGAAGATAGTTTGGAAGGAAAGAAGGCCTTCTAAAGCATAGGTAAACAGAAAGGAAACAGGAAAACAAGACTTTAATTTTTATCTGTCATGTTTCATTGGCTTTTAATGAACTGTTTAAGTTTATTGAGTAACAAAGACAATCCAGATGTTTAATGGTCCAATAAAGTAATTAATTGGTTCTTCTGGTTTAGAAGTGTTTTGCCTATCAGCCTTCATGGCACAATTTCAAACATATTGGATTGTTTCATTGCATTAACCATGCCCAGTTAACCCTTTATCAACAACCAATAACAAAGGGATATTTCTCTTTTCATTTGGGTATTTTGTATGATTGTATGAAGTTGGAGTTTGTCAATATAGCCATACTATAATTATTAACTTTTCAATAATCATAATTTCTTCCCATTCTACTACAGACTCACTGACTTTAGTCTATTGTTCTAGCTCTGATACATGTTATCCATCCTCTGGAAACTTAAGTCTTCTTACTCTTGTTTTAATATACTCTCATGAGAATGTCCTTACTAATGCATATTTTATGTCACTCAAGATTTAAAATGTTTGATGTATCACCCAATTTTGCAAACGGTGCTGTACACTTGAAGTGACTTTGAGGACTAGGCAGATCAACCATTAAGAGGAGTGCCTAGAAAAAACAATGGGACTCAGAAAACTCAGTAATTAATTAATTAAAAAAAATTGGGAGTCAGGCAGTAGTGCAGCAGGTTAAGCACATGTGGCACAAAGTGCCAAGGACTGGTGTAAATATCCCGGTTCGAGTCCCTGGCTCCCCAGTTGCAGGGGAGTCGCTTCACAGGTAGTGAAGCAGGTCTGCAGATGTCTGCCTTTCTTTTCTCTTTCTTCTCCCCCTTTCTCCATTTCTCTCTTCCCTATCCAACAATGACAACATCAATAACAACAACAATAACTATAACAAAAAAATAAAAAAACAAGGGCAGCAAAAGGGAAAATAAATAAATATAAAAAATTCTCTTGAGTAAAAGGAATATATCAGTAGGCCAAAAATATAAAAACTTCTGTTATCTGTTGGAGAAAATAAAATTAAAAACCCGGATACAGACATACAAAGAGTTTCATAGTCTGTCCCCTACTCATCTTCATAACTGCTGTTATTACAAGTAAAAAATTGGCATTCTTACCTGCAAAGGGGGGAAGGGTGCTTCACAATCAGTGAAGCAGGTCTACAGATGTCTGTAGATCTGTTTCTCTCTCTCTCTTTCTCTATCTCTATACCCCCTTCCTCTCTCAATTTCTCTCTGTTCTGTCCAGTAAAATGGGAAAAAAATGGCCACCAGGAGCACTGGATTCATTAGTGCAAACACTGAGCCCCATTGGTAATCCTGGAGGCAAACAAACAAACAAACAAAAAAAACAAATACCAGATACTCTTTCCAGGTTGGCCTAGATTTTTCATTACTGTTTTCAATATCAACACACATTTTGAGATCATATCTGATTTATTGTCATCATTCAAATTATTTTTTGTTAAGAACTTCCTGACATCCTACTGCTCTCTCCAACTGATTAATCTTTGAACAGTACCTTTATTTTTTTCTGTACCTCTATTGTTCCCTTTTCATAACTCATTTTGAATACATTATGACGGCATTGTGCTGATATCAATGGGACAACTAGGAGATTTGCTTTGACTTTCTTAACAAGAATGTCTGTGAGCCCTCCATGATCCTTGGTAGCTTTTTGGCTCTGCTACATGTTTAAGGAAAACACCTCTATAAATTTACTTCATTTATTTTTTTTTCAGAATTTTTTATTTACATAATTTTATAATTTTATATATAAAATGTAAATACTGACAATATCATAGGATAAGAGGAGTACATTTCCACATAATTCCCACCACCAGAACTCTGTATCCCATCCCCTTCCCTTGATAGGTTCCCCATTCTTTATCCCTCTGAGAGTATGGACCCAGAATCATTATGGGATGTAGAAGGGGGAAGGTCTGATTTCTGTAATTGTTTCCTTCTGATCATGGATGTTGGAAGGTCCATCCATACTCTCAGACTGTTTCTGTCCTTCCCTAGTGGGGCAGGAATCTGGGGAGATGGTGCTCCAGGACACATTAGTGGAGTCGTCTGCCCAGGGAAGTCAGGTTGGCATCATGGTAGCATCTGGAACCTAGTGACTGAAAAAGAGTTAAGATATAAGCAGAACAAATTGTTGATAAATCATGAACCTAAAGGCAAGAATGTTGCATATAAAGATTTGGGGTCTCTGTTTTGGAAAAAGCTATATTTTAGGTATATTCCAAGGAGCCCATGACTTTACTAATTTTTGCCTGAGCCTGACATCTGTTATGCAGGTGGACCCAGGTTATTGTCTGGGGAGATGGTGTCATTGTTGGAAAAGGACTAGAAAGCTGGATATGGGCAGAGAGTAGCTCCCAAATATGGGGAAAATATATAAATATTGTTAACTGTAAACCCCACTGGACTCCCTGACTAGGATTCAGGTGATGGCGTGACCTGGTAGTGACTAAAGAGTCATTATTAAAGTATTCTAGTCTCTTGCCCTTATTCAGCTTTTGTAGTCCTTACTTTGTCTGACAAGGTTAGCTTTGTACATAAGTCCTATCTCATTGGACCTGGTCTATATCTAGGCTTTGTTAAGAAGTGCACCACCCAAAATGTAATCAAGGAGTCCTATGAGCTAGGAAAGGTCTCACCAAAGTAATGAAGCTGAAAGATTGACATTCCATGCCTGACATCTCTGGACACAATCTGATTTAATTTTTAGAGGAGATGCAATAACGTTACCATTTAGTTTTTTTTTAATGTTTCTACTTTCATATATATCATGCTTCTTTACTGTGTAAAGGAAATAATCATTACATTGGTGGTCTATAGCTTTAGGAAAAAATTTGTTCTATGCTATTTGAACATGTTCTAGAAATTACTTTTGCATAAAAATGCTAAATAAATCTCTTTCCAAAACTTAATTCTCATTTAAAAATGTTGACCTTTGTCACAATATAGGGACATAGATGCATATGCATACATGTATAACTGAGTACAGTGCAGTGTATGAAGAAAATGAAAATTTTGGTGGTGTTAGCTGGGAAATAACTATTTTTGATTAATGCCATCTTAGTTTTGAGAGCTATACCAGAAAGATAAGTTTATTCATTCTTGTAATATTCAGTTCTATCATGGGATTAGTGATGCTCATGGATTAGTGTCTCCCTTCCCTCAATAAGTGTTTTAGTTTTAATACCTGGGCTCCAATTAGAAGTTCAGAAAAAAAAAAATCACAGTAGACAAAGTTATTGAAGGGGGAAGCTTCATGAGTGGTGAAGCAAGTACTAAATCTCTCTCTCCCTCCCTCTCCCTCTCTATCTCCCTGTCTCTCAATTTCTCTCTTTCCTATCAAGTAAAGGGGGGAAGCTAGAAGTCAACCTACCCAATGACCTGGCAATTCTTCTCCTGGGAATATATCTTAAGGAATCAAACACACTTATCCCAAATGATGTGCATATGCCTATGTTCACAGCAGCTCAATTTGTAATAGCCAAATCCTGGAAGCAACCTACACGTCTAGCAACAGATGAGTGGTTGAGAGAGCTGTGGTCTGTATGCACAATGGAATACTACTCAGCTGTTAAGAATAATGATTTCACCTTCTTCACCTCAGGTGGGATAGAGCTTGAAGGAATCCTGTGATGTGAAATCAGCCAGAAAGAGAAGGATGAATATGGGATGTTCTCACTCATGGACAGAACTTAAGAAACAAGAACAGAAAGGGGGAACATAAACTTAAGTGAACTGGTTTGGTGTATTACACTACACAGAAGGGTCTGGGGAAGGAGGACAGGGAGAAAGGTGGAGAAAAAGGGGCTTCCAGGTCCTGGTACCGGATAGGAACTTAATTAGGGAGAACTTAATTAGGGAGTTAATGTTTTATTCAGACACCTGTCTTGATGAGATGCGGCATTGTACCCATGTGCCAGCCACTGTATTGTAAACAATTAACCTCCCAATAGCAAAAATTAAAGGAAAATATAGTTGGCTTTATTTAGAGGTTACATTTTCCATTAACCCAAACAAATGACCTCAATATTCAATATTCACTAGTCTGAATGTCTCTGCTTCTAGAAATCTATGGGGACCCTTTGGGTAATAAATAAGAAAGCCTTACAAAACAAAAACAAAATCTAAAACAGTGACCAACTGACTTCATGCTGAGGCAGTCAACCAGGTGTTGCGTGGTTGTAGCCTGACCTCAAATTTAGTTCATTGACTGAGCTCTGATGTTTCACTGTGTCTGAGATTGCAACATCTGACTTCTTCTAGCGTTTGCCCAACATCTGACTAACCTGTGCTATAAAACATCTCACATCTATAATGCATTATCACAAATAGAAATTAAATAAAAAACGACTTTATTTTTAATCTTTTATTTATTTAATAGAGACAGACAGAAATCAAGAGGGATGGGGGAGATAGAGACAACTGCAGTGCTGCTTCACCACTTGCACAGCTTTCCCCTAGCAGATGGGGACTCAAACCTGGGTCCTTGCACATTTTAACATGTGTGCTCAACCAGGTGCACCACGACTTGGCCCCAAAAATGTTTATTATATACCTCATGTATCATAAATATTCCAATCCCTTTTGTTTGTTGTTGAAAGGAAAAAAAATTTTCACAATGGGCATCTATATTTTTAAATAACAGCAACAAGAAAAAAAGAAACATCAGCATGTTTCTGTGACTCAGCTCCAACCTGACCTATATGTTCACATTCCTGGGAACATGCAATGCATGATGCCCTTGATGTGATTTTTCTTTTTCTTTTCTTTTATTTAAGAAAGGATTAATTAACAAAACCATAGGGGAGGAGGGGTACAACGCCACACAATTCCCACCACCCAATCTCCATATACCACCCCCCTCCCGTGATAGCTTTACCACTCTCTATCCCTCTGGGAGCATGGACCCAGGGTCATTGTGGGTTGTAGAAGGTAGAAGGTCTGGCTTCTGTAATTGCTTCCCCGCTGAACATGGGCGTTGACTGGTCGGTCCATACTCCCAGTCTGCCACTCTCTTTCCCTAGTACAGTGGGTCTTTGGGGAAGCGGAGCTCCAGGACACATTGGTGGGGTCTTCAGTCTAGGGAAGCCTGGCCAGCATCCTGATGACATCTGGAACCTGGTGACTGAAAAGAGAGTTAACATATGAAGCCAAACAAATTGTTGAGCAATCATGGACCCAAAACTTGGAATAGTGGAGAGGAAGTGTTAGGGGGATACTCACTGCATACTCCAGTGTACTTCTGCTTTTAGGTATATGTTTTGCAGTAGTTTATGGATACGTGTGAACATATGCTCTCTCTCACAGAACCTGGTCTATATCTAGGTTTTGGGACTTTGTTAGAAAGTGAACCACCTGGGATGGAATTAGAGTATACTATGAAAGGAAAGGTCTCACCCGAGTAATGAAGCTGAAGGGTTGTCATTCCACACGTGAAGTCTCTGGACACAGTCTGAAGTGAAGCATGTTGAGGTGGCAATCGTTGTGTTGGTTAGGTTGTGATTGGCTGATGCAATATTATTTGATATGGATTGGGAGAGGCATACGGCAAAGTGGGCCCTATGCAAGGGTTCCAGGACTGGGGGAAGTAGGGGCTCTAAAGTGGAGATGTGAGGTTCCTGCTGCCTTGGGGTTCAAAAAGACAATCGATAGTTAATGTTATCATCACATTATTTGTTAATTGGGTTAACTTTGAAAAGTCCTTTTGTTAGAGTTTGCTGTATAGTACCCAGTATATTGTATATAGCTGTCCTATTGGTTGCTTCTGATCTACTTGGTCTAGGCTTTTGAGAGAGTGTGCATATCAAATACATAGCCTATATATTAAAAAGACTCAGTCTCTGTTTTAAAAACTTCAAGACATACAATTAATTATCCCCCTCTCATATTAATTAACTAGTGATTCATATGACTACATTTTACTAGGAGTGTACATAAACACCATTCCCACCACCAAAAGACTGTGACCCATACCTTCCACCAACTCCCACACCCCACTGGCCCAGGAAGCTGCATGTCTACCCCTCACCACAGGGTTTTTACTTTGGTGCCCTACTTACAATTTGGTCAGGTCCTGCTTTTAGTTTCCCTTTCAGATCTTCTTAGTCAACTTCTGTTGATGAGTCGGATCATCCCATACTCATCTTTCTCTTTCTGACTTAGCTCACTTAACATAATAACTTCTAGCTCTGTCCAAGATGGGTCAGAGAAGGTGGGTTCATTGTTCTTGATAGCTGCATAGTATTCCATTGTGTATATATACCACAGCTTTCTCAGCCACTCATCTGTTGTTGGGCACCTGGGTTGCTTCCAGGTTTTAGCTATTATGAATTGTGCTGCTATGAACATAGGAGTACACACCTCTTTTTGGTTGGGTGTTATGGGGTATAAGCCTTGGGGTATAAGTCCTTGGCGTATAAGACCAGGAGACGAATTACTGGATCATATGGAAGGTCCATGTCTAGCCTTCTGAGAGTTTTCCAGACTGCTCTCCACAGAGGCTGTACCAATTTACATTCCCACCAGCAATGTATAAGAGTTCCTCTGTCCCCACATCCTCTCCAGCACTTGTTTCTGATGTCCTTTTGGTGTATGCCATTCTAAAAGGAGTGAGGTGGTATCTTAGTGTTGTCTTAATTTGCATCTCTCTGACAATCAGTTACCTGGAGCAGTTTTTCATATGTTTGTTTGCCTTTTGGATCTCCTCTGTAGTGAATGTTTTGTTCATATCCTCTGCCCATTTTTGGATGGGGTCATTTGCATTTTTGGTGTTAAGTTTGCTGAGCTCTTTATATATTTTGGTGATTAGTTTCTTGTCTGATGTATGGCATGTGAAGATCTTCTCCCATTCTGTGAGGGGTCTCTTTGTTTAATAGTTTCTTTGGATGTGCAGAAGCTTTTCAATTTGATGTAGTCCCATTGGTTTGTTTCTGCTTTAGTCTTCCTTGCAATTGGGTTTGATTCATCAAAGATGTCCTTGAGGTGTAGTTGGGAAACTGTTTTACCAATGTTTTTCTCTAAGTATTTGATTGTTTCTGGTCTGACATCCAGGTCTTTGATCCATTTGGAGTTGATTTTTGTTTTTGGTGAGATAAAGTGGTTCAGTTTCATTCTTCTGCATGTTACAACCCAGTTTTCCCAGCACCATTTATTGAAGAGAGCCTCCTTTTTCCATTTAATCCTTTGGGCCCCCTTATCAAAGATTAGATGTCCATAGGTGTGGGGATTTATTTCTGGGCTTTCAATTCTGTTCCACTGGTCTGTGTGCCTATTTTTGTTCCAGTACCATGCTGTTTTCATGATGATGGCTTTCTAATATAGGTTAAGGTCTGGGAGGGTGATGCCTCCATTTCTGTTTCTTTTCCTCAAGATGGTTTTAGCAATTCCAGGTGTTTTCAGGTTCCAGATAAATGATTGTAGTGTTTGTTCTATTCTCTTAAAGAAGCTTGGTATAACTTTGATGGGTATTGAATTAGATTTGTATATGGCTCTGGGGAGAATGTTCATTTTGATGATATTTATTCTTCCAATCCATGAGCATGGGATATATTTACATTTATTGGTATCAGTTTCTATTTCCTTGAGAAGTGACTCATAGTTTTCAGTATACAAGTCTTTCACTTCTTTGGTCAACTTTATTCCTAGGTCTTTGATTGATTTTGCTGAAACAGTAAATCGGAGTGATTTCTGGATGTCTTCTTCTTCAGATTTAGTGTTTGCATAAAGAAATGCCACTGATTTTTGTACATTGATTTTGTAGCCTGATACCTTGCTATATTGCCTAATAACTTCCAGTAGTTTTCTTCTGGATTCTTTAGGTTTTTCTATGTATACTATCATATCATCTGCAGATAGTGAGAGCTTGATTTCTTCCCTTCCAATCTGTATTCCTTTGATTTCTTTCTCTTGCCTGATTGCTATGGCAAGAACTTCCAATACTATCTTGAAGAGTAACGGTGACAGTGGACAGCCCTGTCTAGTCCCCGATTGAGGGGGAATGCTTTCAGCTTCTGTCCACTGAGTATGATGTTGGCTGTAGGTTTGCTATATATAGACTCCACTATCTTGAGGAATTTCCCATCTATTCCCATTTTTTGTAGAGTTTTGAACAAGAATGGGTGTTGTATTTTGTCAAAGGCTTACTCTGCATCTATTGAGATAATCATGTGGTTTTTGGCTTTGCTTTTATTGATGTGGTGAATGACATTGATTGACTTACGGATGTTGAACCAGCCTTGCATTCCTAGGATAAATCCCACTTGGTCGTGATGAACAATCTTTTTGATATGTTGCTTTATCCAGTTGGCCAAGATCTTGTTTAATATTTTGGCATCTATGTTCATCAGAGATATTGGTCTGTAGTTTTCCTTTTTTGTTCTGTCCCTATCTGCTTTTGGTATCAGGGTGATATTGGCTTCATATAAGGTAGAAGGAAGTATTCCTGTTTCTTCAATCTTATGGAAAAGATTAAGAAGTATGGGTACCAACTGTTTCCTGAAAGCTTTGTAGAATTCGTTTGTGAAGCCATCTGGTCCAGGACTTTTGTTGTTGGGGAGATTCTTAATAACGGTTTCAATTTCTTTGTCTGTGATTGGTGCATTTAGATTTTTAGTTCTTCTTGGTTCAGATTTGGAAGGGCATATGCTTCTAGGAATTGTTCCATTTCTTCCAGATTCTCTAGCTTGGTGGCGCATAGTTCTTTATAGAAGTTTCGCAGGATTCTCTGGATTTCTGTGGTGTCAGTTGTGATATTTCCTCCATCGTTTACAATTCTATTAATTTGTGATTTCTCTCTTTTTTGTTTGGTGAGTCTGGCTAGGGGTTTGTCAATTTTGTTTAATCTTTCAAAGAACCAACATTTGGCTTCATTGATCTTTTGTATGGTTCTTTTATTTTCGATGTTGTTTATTTCTGCTCTAATTTTAGTGATTTCTGTCCATCTGGTTGCTTTAGGGTTCCTTTGTTCCTCTTCCTCTAAGTCCTTGAGGTGTGCAGTAAGGTCATTCATTTGAGCTTTTTGATGGTGTTTAATATGTGATTGTATGGCTATAAGTTTCTCTCTTAGTACGGCTTTAGCTGTGTCCCAAATATTTTGATAGGTTATGTCTTTCTTTTCATTTCTTTCCAGGAACATTTGAATTTCTTGCTTGAGTGAATCTCTGACCCAGTGGTTCTTAAGTAGTATGTTGTTTAGTTTCCAAATTTGTGACTTTTAATAATTGTCTGTTTGTTGTTAAATGTTAGTTTTACTCCACTGTGGTCTGAGAAGATACTTGGAATGATTTTGATGCTCTTGAATTTATTGATGCTGTCTTTGTGGCCTAACATGTGGTCTATCCTTGAGTATGTGTTATGTGGATTTGAAAAGAAGGTGTATTCCAGTTTTGGGGCATGAAGGACTCTGAAAATTTCCAAGAGGTCTAGTCTGTCAATCTCTTCAGCAATTCTCTTGTATCTTTGTTGGTTCTCTGCTTTGTGGATATGTCTAAGTGGAGTATTGAAGTCTCCCTCTATTATTATATTACTACTGATGTATTTTTGAAATTCTTTCAGTAAGTGCTTGACATATTTACATGGTCCCTCATTGGATGCATAGATGTTAATAATTGTTAAATATTCTTGGCTGATTGGTCCTCTAATCATTATGTAATGTCCTTGCCTATCTTTTATAACTTAATTTAATTTAAAATTTATCGTGTCTGAGATGAGAATGGCTGTTCCTGCCCTTTTTTGTGGTCCGTTAGCCTGTATGATAGTTTTCCATCCTTTCACTTTAACTCTGTTTTTATCTTGTTGTGACAGATGGAATTCTTGCAAGCAGCATATGGTTGGGTTATGTTTTCTGATCCATTCCCCCATTCTGTGCCTTTTGATGGGTGAGTTTAAGCCATGACATTTATTGATATTATGGATTTAATGTATTGTAGTGCCATTGTTCAAAAAAATTTTTTGTTGGCTCAGATATATTGCCAGTATTGTAGTGATGTTCTTGTTTATAAGAGGTCTTTTAGAACCTCTTTCAGGGTCTTTTTGGTGATGGTTGCCTCCTTTAACTGTTGTTTGTCTAAGAAGGTTTTGATCCCTCCATCTATTTGAATGAAAGTCTAGCAGGATATATTATCCTTGGTTGAAACTCTTTTTCATTCAGGGCTCGATAGATATCTTCCCATTCTCTTCTGGCTTTTAAAGTTTGAGTGGAGAAGTCTGCAGATAATCATATGGGTTTTACCCTGTATTTGACTTTCTGTTTCTCTCTTGCAGCCTTTAGTATCCTTTCTTTATCCTTACTCCTTCTCATTGTGACTATGATGTGTCTTGGTGTCTTCAGGTCTGGGTTGATTCTGTTTGGAACTCTCTGGGCCTCTTGAATCTTGATGTCCTTTCTGTTATTCAGGTCTGGGAAGTTTTCTTCTATTATTTCCTCTAGAATGTTTGCTTCTCCTTCCTGTCTTTCTTCCTCTGGCAGGCCAATTATACGAATGTTACTTCTTTTGAGATCATCCCATATGTCTGTGTTGTTGTTTTCAGTGTCTCTCAATCTCTTTTTGAGCTCTTTCACCTCTTTCTTGGTTTTCTCTAACTCATCCTCTGTCTGACTAATTCTGTTTTCTGCTTCTGTTAGTCTGCTTTCCCTTGCCTCAGCTTCTTTCTTCATTACAGCTATTTCAGCTTTCAGTTCTCTAATTGCCTCAAGATAATCAGTATTGGGAGTCTCAACTGGTGTTTCCCCAATACGGCCATTCCTTTCCTCCAATGTTGTTTTCATTTCTGTGATTAATATGTTTATTAATGCTTGCATAATTTTCTTATCTATGGTTACTTTTGGCTGATTTGTAGTTTCTTCTGGGCTCTTGTCTTCATTCATTGGAGTAGCAGTTTTATTTGTTTTTGATCTACCCATTTTTTTGATTTATGTGTTTCTTTTTTTATGCTTTGTTGTTCCTCAGTTGTTGTTTCTTGAGTACAAGCAACACTACTAAATACCTTTATGACAATTGCACTCACCAACCTCAGGTATTACAATAGCAACTGAATCAAGTATTGAAGCAGTTTAATCACTACCAGTTAGCCAAACAATGTCTCCAGTCCATGAAAAAATAGTAACCAAATCCCAGTGAAGAAGAAAGAGAAAGGAAAGAAGGGATAGCAACAATAGACAGTTATGCAAATCTACTATCCACTGTATAGTCTAGGGGTAACAAGAAGAGAAAGGGAAGTAAAGCAGAGATACACACATAGAGAGTCCACTCTGAGTCAGATTTCTTCCCCAAAATAATTCACAAATTCAGAAAGGCAAAGAAGAAGGAAGGAAGAAGTGTATGACAAGAGAAACAAAAAGAAAACAAAAAAATAAAGAAGAGTGAGAAAAGAGGAAAGATAAGAAAAAGAGCTGTAATTAAAGAGCAGTGAAAGGAAAGTTTTTTAATTAATTTATTTTTAATTTAATTTAATTTTTTTTAATTAGCTAGGAGGAGGAGGAAGAGTAGAGTCTGTAGAGGAGGTAGGAGTAACTAGACAAGTTCCTCCCACAATAGATAAGATGCCCACTACTCTAGCAATGAAAGATACCGTAAAAGTTAATTCTTATCAACCTAAAGGGTGGGGGAGATATATGCCTTTATATAATATTAATAATAAAATAGAGCAGGGTAAAAAAAAACTGCCCCAGATTTCCTCAAACCTCATGATCAGAGGCAGCTTATTGTTAAGAAAGAAAAAAAAATCATTTATCTGGAACATGAAAATACCTAGAATTGCCAAAACCATCTTAAGGAAAAGAAACAGAAATGGAGGCATCACACTCCCAGACCTTAACCTATATTATAAAGCCATCATCATGAAAACAGCATGGTACTGGAACAAAATAGGAACACAGACCAGTGGAACATAATTGAAAGCCCAGAAATAAATCCCCACACCTATGGACATCTAATCTTTGATAAGGGGGCCCAAAGGATTAAATGGAAAAAGGAGGCTCTCTTCAATAAATGGTGCTGGGAAAACTGGGTTGTAACATGCAGAAGAATGAAATTGAACCACTTTATCTCACCAGAAACAAAAATCAACTCCAAATGGATCAAAGACCTAGATGTCAGACCAGAAACTATCAAATACTTAGAGAAAAACATTGGTAAAACAGTTTCCCAACTACACCTCAAGGACATCTTTGATGAATCAAACCCAATTGCAAGGAAGACTAAAGCAGAAACAAACCAATGGGACTACATCAAATTGAAAAGCTTCTGCACATCCAAAGAAACTATTAAACAAACAGAGAGACCCCTCACAGAATGGGAGAAGATCTTCACATGTCATACATCAGACAAGAAACTAATCATCAAAATATATAAAGAGCTCAGCAAACTTAGCACCAAAAAAGAAAATGACCCCATCCAAAAATGGGCAGAGGATATGAACAAAACATTCACTACAGAGGAGATCCAAAAGGCTAACAAACATATGAAAAACTGCTCTAGGTCACTGATTGTCAGAGAAATGCAAATTAAGACAACACTAAGATACCACTTGACTCCTGTAAGAATAGCACACATCAAAAAGGACAGCAGCAGCAACAAATGCTGGAGAGGTTGTGGGGACAGAGGAACCCTTTTACATTGCTGGTGGGAATGTAAATTGGTCCAGCCTCTATGTAGAGCAGTCTGGAAAACTCTCAGAAGGCTAGACATGGATCTTCCATATAATCCAGTAATTCCTCTCCTGGGCTTATACCCCAAGGAATCCATAACACCCAACCAAAAAGAGGTGTGTACTCCTATGTTCATAGCAGCACAATTCATAATAGCTAAAACCTGGAAGCAACCCAGGTGCCCAACAACAGATGAGTGGCTGAGAAAGCTGTGGTATATATACACAATGGAGTACTATGCAGCTATCAAGAACAATGAACCCACCTTCTCTGACCCATCTTGGACAGAGCTAGAAGTTATTATGTTAAGTGAGCTAAATCAGAAAGAGAAAGATGAGTATGGGATGATCCGACTCATCAACAGAAGTTGACTAAGAAGATCTGAAAGGGAAACTAAAAGCAGGACCTGACCAAATTGTAAGTAGGGCACCAAAGTAAAAACCCTGTGGTGAGGGGTAGACATGCAGCTTCCTGGGCCAGTGGGGTGTGGGAGTTGGTGGAAGGTATGGGTCACAGTCTTTTGGTGGTGGGAATGGTGTTAATGTACACTCCTATCAAAATGTAGACCTATAAATCACTAGTTAATTAATATGAGAGGGGGAAAATCAGTTGTATGTCTCAAAGTTTTTCAAAACACAAACTGAGTCTTTTTAATATATAGGCTGTGTATTTGATATGCAGACTTTCTCAAAAGCCTAGACCAAGTAGATCAGAAGCAACCAATAGTGAAGTCCAGAGACTTCACGTGTGGAATGACAACCCTTCAGCTTCATTACTCGGGTGAGACCTATCCTTTCATAGTATACTCTAATTTCATCTCAGGTGGTTCACTTTCTAACAAAGTCCCAAAACCTAGATATACACCAGTTTCTGTGTGAGAGAGCATATCTTCACACGTATCTATAAACTACTGCAAAATATATACTTGAAAGCAGAAGTACACTAGAGTTTGCAGTGAGTACCTCTCTAACACTTCCTCTCCACTATTCTAAGCTTTGGGTCCATGATTGCTGAACAATTTGTTTGGCTTCATATGTTAACTCTCTTTTTAGTCACCAGGTTCCAGATGCCATCAGGATGCTGGCCAGGCTTCCCTGGATTGAAGACCCCACTAATGTGTCCTGGAGCTCAGCTTCCCCAGAGACACACCCTACTAGGGAAAGAGAGAGGCAGACTGGGAGTCTGGACCGACCAGTCAACGCCCATGTTCAGCGGGGAAGAAATTACAGAAGTAAGACCTTCTACCTTCTGCAACCCACAATGACCCTGGGTCCATGTTCCCAGAGGGATGGAGAATGGGATAGCTATCAGGGGAGGGGGTGGGATACGGAGATTGGGTGGTTGGAATTATGTGGATTTAACCCCTCCTACCCTATGGTTTTGTTAATTAATCCTTTCTTAAATAAAAAAATTTTAAAAACAAGAAAGAAAAAAATTTAAAAAAACAAAACAAAAAAAACCTCGGGACTAGACAAGGATAGCTGAAATAGACAGTTATGCAAATCTACTATCCACTGTATATTCTAAGGGTAGCTAAAGGAGGAAGGGAAGTTGAGCAGAGGTATTTGCAGTGAGAGTCCACTCTGAGTCAGAATTCTTCCCCAAAATAATTCCCAAACGTGTATCAGTGATTCAGTGAAAGCACACTGTTTGGTGGTGTGGGGGATGGGGTTGTGGCTTTGGAAGCTGTAGGATTAAGGAAGAAAGGATGACAAGAATGAGAAAAAGAAAAAAAAAAGAAAGAAAGAGAGAGAGAGAAAAAAAAGATAAGGAAAAGAACAGTCATAAAAGATCGGTGAAAGGAAAGTATTTTTTATTTATTTATTTTTAATGAATTAATTAACTATGCAGGGTGAGGTGGGGGGGGGTTGGCTACTTAGAAAGAAAAAAGGCCAGAGGTTTCAGGAGGGTATAGACTTAGAATGAAGGATACTCCCTGGTGGGACAGGAATTTTGGAAAAGAAAGAAGCTCAGCAGGGGAGCCTGCTAGGAGCTGGTCCCTAGGACCTGGTTGTGGGGGGGGAAGGGGGTGGAGGTGTGCTTAATAATTTAAAAGGAAAAAAAAAAATTTCCCTTTTTATCTACTCTGTTTTTTAACCCAAATTAAGTTATAGTCAACTCCTTGGTGTCACCGCTAGGACCCCTTATTGACTGGCCTACTAAAGGCAGAAAATCCTACTGTTTCCAGATGTGGTCAGAGCTCAAGCCATTACCAGCTTCTCAGTCTGCCATCTTTTGGGAACCCGCCCTTAATAAATTTTTTAAACCTCATATATTTAAAGTATAAAAGTAAGATAATGACTGCACATTTTTTTGGATTACTAGTTACAATAAAGGAGACAATTTTCTGTGAAGTACTTGTCACATATTAAATACATGTTGGATGGAAGATAGAGACCCCAAGTCTCATCTGCTATATTCTTACCTTTAGATACCTGATTATTGAACAATTTGTTCTGCTTTTGATCCTTTTTTAAAAATTTTATTTATTTATTCTTATTAATGAGAAAAATAGGAGGAGAAAGAGAACAAACCAGACATCACTCTGGTACATGTGCTACCAGGGATTGAACTCAGGACCTCATGCATGGCAGTCCAGTGCTATAGGCACTGTGCCACCTCCCTATCCACTCTGCTTTATATCTTAATGCTTTGCAGCTACCAGTTGCAGATGCTACCGTGATGCCAAACTGACTTCTTTGGGCTGATGACCTCAACTATGTGTCCTGGAATGCCACCTCCCCAGAGCCCTACTCTACTAGGGAAAGCTAGAAACAGGTTGGGGGTACGGATCCATTGGCCAACACCCATGTCCAACAGAGAGGCAATTACAGAGTACAAACCTTCCACCTTCTGCACCCCATAATGATCCCAGCTCTATACTCCTAGAGGGATAAAGAATAGGGAAACTTCCTATGGAGGGGTTGGGATATGGAACTCTGGTGGTGGGAATTGTGCTGAATCGTACCCCACTTATGCTACAGTTTTGTCGATCATTATTAAATCAATAAAAAATATATTTGAATTATCTGTTACTCTTGGGCAATCTAAATAATATTTCCATTCTATCAACAGAGATAATAATAGTAATAATAATAACACAATCACATGAATTGCTTATTATGTTCAAGACACTGTCTACACATTAAAAGATTTAAATTTCAGAAAAAAGAACTGATAGGAACCTTACTGCTATCATTTACAAAGGATGTGCAGTAGGAAGGCCAAAATCATGTATCTTTTATTTTTTCCAGTGCTATTCTAGGTTTCCTTTATGACAATATTGATGAAATTGTACTCTTAGTGGTCTTCGATTATTTCCGGTTCATGGTGTGAAAATAAGCTGGAGAAATATTTAGTTTAAAACAACACTAAGACTTTTTGGTTTAAAATAATTAATCTATACACATTTTAAGGAAAAACGATTAATTGATTTCTTTTCAAAATCAGTCTGGATGGTGAGAAGAACCCCAAACTCAATTTTCTGATTGGGCTGTTGTTAATCATTGTACTGATGAACTCAAATTTGGTTTTGCTTCAACAACAAAATGACAGAAAACACACTTGATCTCAAATCTGTTGAAACTCTTCTCTAACATTCTGAAAACCAGGGTTAGAGTGGCCCTAGTTCAATTGTACTTTATTCCCTGTTAGGAAGGAATCAACTCCCTAAACTATGCTTTTCTCTGCTGAGCGCTAAGGAGATGGAGCCTTTTAGTCAGTGGGAGAATACAGCTTAGCATGAATACAGGTTACTATTTGAATTTGTTATTTGAGATTTGCCTTAAGAATTATTTTAAAAATCTTTTAAAATGACAGATTTCTAAAAGTCTGGGATTTGGATATTATGCTTCTAAAGACAGATTGTTATGACATGAGGGCCCTGGTGATGGGACACCTGATTTTATGACTTTGAAAACCCTAACCCTAACCCAATGTAACTTATAGAAAGCCCTTCTGTTTTACTTCTGAATTTAGGAAAGTCTAGTTTTAATGTTTAATTGTGTGATATTAATAAAATTTAAAATGTAAGCCATCTTTATGTCTTCATATGGCAGTGTGATGCCTTTAGTCTCCCCCAGCTAGTCACAAGCCATCTATAAAAGACCATGGTGCACAAACACTTGTACTTGGGTTTAAGTCTTATTTGACTGAATTTTCTTTTCTTTTTTTTTAATTGTCACCTGAATAGTCTTAATTCTCCTTCATTAAAATATGTCTACTTAAAATGCAGGACATGAATAGTCCTTATTGTTGATGGTTGATTGGGGTCTCATTTACTCACTGTTCATTTCAAGGAATAAATTACCCACAGGCTAGGCAGAATATGAGTGTACCCTACCCAAGTGACAGAAAGGAAAACACAACAGTAAGATTTATTAGCACATTCTGGGTCTGAATCTGATCACCAAACTAGGAGCAAGCTGCCAGGAAGTACAAATGGATAGTTGAAAAGAATAAGTTGTTCTCATCTCTTCTATGAAACTTTTTCTGACTTCTCCTCTTCCATTCATTTTCACCATTAGAGTGAGAATCATCTCTTCTGCAAATATCCATATCCCAGACATAATAGTTCTAATAACTATTACCATTTGACTGGCTATGAACATATATATGTATATATATATATATATATTGTGAATACATGCACACATACATTCATATATAAATGCTGGTGTCCTCAGAAACATAGTTTATTGTGGGATACAGTAAGAAGGCAACACTCCATTAGGCCCTTGAGAAACAAGGAGTCGGGAGTGGCATGGGAGAAAAATACCATGGCCTTCTCTTGTACCCATATCATCCTTGATTGTGGCCATTTGTGTCACGGACACTAGAAAATGTATCTAGACTTAACCTTGGCTTTTTGCTAGCTGCTGAATAGACCAAAACACATAGAGGAGGCTTGCTGATAACAAGAACTGCCTGAACTATTGTAACTGCTTATTCTTTAACTGATGATGTGAAGTATAAATACATGTGTTATCCTAAATAAAGTTTGCTATGCCATGCTCTGCTCTGCTGTGTCTTTGGCATATGCCCTCCGTACCCTAGAGCTCTAGTTCCTCCTCTCAGGACCTTTCAACTTGTCCCCACGCAGGATGTGGAGGACGTAGAGACTAGCGGAGACTAGAGTTTATAGTTTAGGAAGTACTTCTTGCTCAGTAAAATGAGAAGTAAATGTGCAAAACTGATAAAGCATTCAAAATGACATCTCTGTGATCAATAGCAATAAGAGTATGGAGATGATGTTAATACAAGATGGCATGGAGCTAAAATGCTTTTGACCTGGTAAATTTAAAACATCATAATTTGTAATATGAAAAACTCTTACTTTCAGGGGAAAATCAACAAGGTTGACTTAATGAATAGGGTTATATTTAGTTCTGCAGGAGCTAAAAGGGAGATAAAGAGGGAAAGAGACAGTGAGATGCCTGCAACACTGCTTCACCACTCACAAAGCTTTCCCTCTACAGGTAGGGAACCGGTCCTTGTGCATTGTAACATGTGCACTCAACCAGATGTACCACCAACAATCCCCTTACTTATTTTATTTATTTATTTATTTATTTATTTATTTATTTATTTATTTATTTATTTATTTTACCAGAGCACTGCTCAGTTCTGGCTTATGATGGCTCAGGAGATTGAACCTGGGACTTTGGAGCCTCAGGCATGAAAGTCTCTTTGCATAACCATTATGCTATCTACCCCTGCTACTGATTTTTAAACCAGAAATGGCTTACAATGTTGCAGGGGATTCCATATGGGGATTCAGACACTCAGGCATGAAAGTCTGCATATCCACTATGTAATCTTCCCCACCCTAAAATAGAGAAGTTTAAAGGAGTATGTTAACAAAAATTGCAAGCATTAAATAAAAGGATACAGATCTATTTATGATGACAAATAAGACAAAAGCCTATGTAATTTATAATAGATTGATCAAGACTAAATTAAAAAAAATACCTGCAACTCCTAGGGAAATCTACCAAAATTTTCAAAGTCAAATGAAATATAATTATATGTGGATTTATATTAATGCAAAGAAATGACACTTTTAGAGAAAAATAGTCATCATACGTCAAGAAATAATTGAGGTTTTGGGTAAACTAGTAACTACAAAATCTCAATTGTGGTATTAAATTGTTATTTTGCCAAAAACCTTTGCTAATATTAATGGTACCAAAAATCATCTTTAGCGAATTCTGGTTTCTTTTCTCAAAGACAACCCCATTGTTATTCTTGGCATTTTTTTCTAGAACTGACCTCTAGCCACCACTGCCACACTGTAGCTTCAGTTCTCTCTCAACTGAACTACTATGATGATGTCCTCATTGATTTTCCTGTTTATGCTCCCAGTTCTTAAATGACAGGATCCTTCTACGCTGCCCTTATTGCAGAGTCAAAAGCCCTGACCATCACCTTTAAATAACCCCTTTGTAGTCTAGTTCCAGTTCTTTGACTGCTCTATTCTTATGTCTCACCTCCCTCCCGTATCCATATTTTCATGCACTGACCCATCCACTGTCTGGGTTGTGGACCTGGCAAAATCTTTTGCAAGCTAATATGAAACTGTCTAAAAATATTTTAAAGTTTGCATGCCTTTTATTCTAGCAGATTTTTTGCTTCTAAATTTATAACATTGGTAAAGGGTATACATTTAAATTTCTAAGAAATTAAAAAAATGAATACTGAGATATGATCTATGCATTAAAAATAATGATCAGAATGAATGGCATTCAATTAACTGAAACAAATCTGCGTGTTTTTACGATGAGAGATATTTTTATGGTTCTGTGACTATGAAAAGATGCAATGTACATGATAGACTGAATTTAAGAATGAATTATAAAATTGATGTATGTATCAAGTTATTTTAGTGTATGTGATATGATACATAGTCTGATGTAATAGTTCATGGATTTTCAGCAAGTGTTCAGGCCCTAGCCCCTCAGCCCTCAGCCCTCACCAAACACCTCAGCCCTCAGCTCGTTACCCCTCACCCCTCAGCCCCTCAGCCCTCACCCCTCAGCCTGTCACCCATCACCCCTCAGCCCTTCAGCCTGTCACCCATCACCCCTCAGCCCTTCAGCCTTCAGCCACTCACTCCTCAGCCCTTAGCCACTCACTCTTAGGCCCTCATCCCACCTGAGCAATGGATTTGTAGTAAAGACACAGAGCCTCAGCCATAACCCTGGTGATATATATATGGGCTGAGCCAGTGGCGCAGTGGGTTAAGTGCATGGCATAAGGATCCTGGTTCCAGCCCCTGGCTCCCCACCTGCAGGGGGGTCACTTCACAGGCAGTGAATCAGGTCTGCATGTGTCTGTCTTTCTCTCCTCCTCTCTGTCTTCCCCTCCTCTCTCCATTTCTCTCTGTCCTATCCAACAACGATGACATCAGTAACAACAATAACAATAAATACAACAACAATGAAAAACAACAAGGGCAACAAAAAGGGAAAATAAATAAACAAATAAATATAAAAAAGAAATAGTTTTGTTTTAACACAGTTTTATTTTGGCCTTTGAAAACAATATGAAAATGGAGCGCAGTGCATTACAGTGATCTTACTTAGATAGTAGTGGTCATAACTACAGTCTTCACATGCCTGTGTCCACAGGTTCATATATTTCTTCATTTATGCAACAAAGCCATTGCACAATTATGAACACTTTCAAAGGATGGTGGTTGCCCAAAGAGAATCGAACATTCTATTTTTGACAGCAAAAATATTCCAGTTTATAAAAGGGTATCTTGCTTTTCCTTCATATCAGACTTTCTCTACAGTGTTTTCACTTCATCATAGCTATTCTCAAGTCATAGTCCTACCTGTCGAATTGCTTCCAACTGAGTAAAGTACCAGAGCACTGGCAGCACTGACATTCCCAGGGCTTCTGTGAATAAAGCTGGTATGAACATGGGGGGGGGGTGTATATGTCCCTTCAGATTAGTGCTGCTATATCTTTTGGGTAAATGCCTGGGAGTGGAATTGCTGAATCATACGGTGTTTACCTGTGCATTTGTTTAAGAATTCCCCATACTGCTCTGCATAATGGCTGCACTAACTTTCACTCCCACTAGCAGTGTAGTAGAGTCTTTCTCCTCTCTGACACTTATCTCTTCTTTTTTTTATTGATGGAACCCATTCCCACAGGTGTGAGGTGGAATTTCAATGTAGCTTTGATTTGCATTTCTCTAATGAGTGAATTGGAATATTGTTTTTAAATTTATTTATTGGGGAATTAATGTTTTACATTCAACAATAAATACAATAGTTTATATATGCATAACATTTCCCAGTTTTCCATATAACAATACAACCCCCACGAGGTCCTCTATCATCCTTCTTGGATCTGTATTCTCCCCACCCAACCCACCCCAGAGTCTTTTACTTTGGTGTAATAGGCCAATTCCAGTTCAGGTTCTACTTGTGTTTTCTGATCTTGTTTTTCAACTTCTGCCTGAGAGTGAGATCACCCCATATTCATCCTTCTGTTTCTGACTTATTTCACTTAATATGAATTTTTCAAGGTCCATGCAAGATTGGCTGAAAACAGTGAAGTCTCTATTTTTTATAGCTGAGTAGTATTCAAATACATATATACCACAATTTGCTCAGCCACTCATCTGTTGTTGGACATCTGGGTTGCTTCCAGATTTGGGCTATCATAAATTGTGCTGCTAAGAACATATGTGTACACAGATCTTTTTGGATAGGTGTGTTGGGTTCTTTAGGATCTATCCCCAGGAGAGGAATTGCAGGATCATAGGGTAGGTCCATTTCTAGCCTTCTGAGAGTTCTCCAGACTGTTTTCCACAGAGGTTGGACGAATTTACATTCCCACCAGCAGTGTAGGAGGGTTCCTTTGACCCCACAACCTCTCCAGCATTTGCTGCTGTTACCTTTTCTGATGTATGACATTCTTAAAGGAGTGAAATGGTATCTCATTGTTCTCTTAATTTGCATTTCCCTGACATTCAGAGACTTGAAGCATTTTTCCATGTGTTTCTCAACCTTTTGGATCTCTTCTGTGGTGAATATTCTGTCCATATCCTCCCCCCATTTTTGGATGGGGTTATTTGTTTTCTTGTTCTTGAGATTTGCAAGTTCTTTATATATTCTGGTTATTAGCCTCTTGTCTGATGTATGGCATGTAAAGATCTTCTCCCATTCTGTGAGAGGTCTCTTGGTTTGGGTAGTAGTTTCTTTAACTGTGCAGAAGCTTTTTAATTTTACGTAGTCCCATAGGTTTATGCAAGTGAATTGGAACATTTCCACAGGTTTGTGGCCCATGTTTATCTCTTCTTTAGCATATGAGAAATACCAAACTTACTCTCAAATATAAAGGTTGATTTCAAAAGCATATAATCCACTTTTCACAGATATAAACTCTGATTCATCTGTGGTTTTGCTAACTAGACTAGTTTTGGAGGAGTTGATAAAGAAGTTATGCACACCTAGGGCAACGTGGTGGTACACTGGGTTTAATGCAGCACTTGTTACAATGTCTAAGGACCCAGGTTCAAGCACCCAGTCTGCACCAGCAGGGGGAAAGCTTTGTGAGTGGTGAAACAGTGTTGCAGGTGTCTTTCTGTCTCCTTCCTCTGTATGTATCCTTACCCTTTCAATTCTGGCTGTCTCTATCCAATAAATAAAGACAATTTTAAAATCTTATAAAATTATCCACTTAAATATAAAATAGTATGTATCATTTCCTGGTAGCAGTTGTGTGAGTATCTCAGTCTGTTCAGTTGAGTGGATATTCTGTATCATCAGCCCTATTCTTACCAGTCACTACGGTTGTCATGAGCAGCTCAAGCAGTACTATTCAGCAATGACCAGGAAGTTTATCCCTTAATATCTTCAAAGGCTCCTTGCTTCATTATCAGGCTTAGCAAAGCATTCATGAATGATTCCTCTGTGTCTGAGTTAGACATGTATGAAATCCTATTTAGGAATTTGAATTCTTCTAAACTGTTTCTGACTTGAGTAGTGTATTCAGAGGAATTTCAATTTCAGTTGAGATTGGAAGATATGGTGTTTTATTCCAAGAGGCTGAGATCCAGAACTTTAAATATAGCTGCTTCATATTGCAGTTTAATTTTGGAAATTCTGATAATCGCTGATTTCGGTCATAGAACAAAAGGAAAATGCCATATCATGAAAAAATAAGCAAGATATCTTGAAAACGTGTAGATTGTGAGGGCCCTTCACAAGTAAAACGTATGTGAATGTGAAAGCTAAGTTCAAGACCAAGACTTTGTATTTAATAACTAGAGTGTGGAAAACACACAATCCCATGTTTTATCTAGCTCAGTCAGTCGAGCATGAGACTCAGGGTCATGGGTTCATGCCCCATGTTGGGTGCCATCCATATGTAGTAATTAAAAAAATAAAAGACTTCACATGGGCTTTGTCTGGGGTTTAAAAATATGGGAGGTTTATTACATTATGGTTATTTAGGTACATAAAAACCATGGCAGCAAAATAGGCAAAGGGGTAAAGATCAGCTAGTCGTGATGGCCAGAAGCCATGAGTCCATAAACTAATACTGTGTGTTTAGGACCCAGAGGGAACCAGTAGAGCTGGGTCCTGGAGAGAAAGAGAGAAGGCAAAGGCAGTAGGAACAGAAAGAGTGGGAACAGACAGCAGTTTCTGCCAGCTGCTGGCTTAAAAAAATTCCTATCCACCCACAATCCCTTGTGGATTTGCATAAATCCATAGTATTCTAGTCAGGCTGATGTCAACCATATGCTAATTGTGTTCATGTCCCAACAGTGATGATCTCTTACAATAGCCAGAGAACTTACATCCTCAATATTATGTAGAAAATGTACATTTTGTTTCTGTTTTACAAGACTTTGTTCATGACCATACATACTTATATAACCATTTCTGTTATTTCTGTATTAATTTATGTTGGTGAAACTGAGCCTTGCAATGTACAATTTGTATATTTTTTGTTAATGATAAAGAGGAAGAAAGGGTGAGAAGGAGAAGAAAGAGAGTGACAGACACACACACACACACACACACACACACACACAGAGAGAGAAAGGGAGAGAGACTACAGCATTGAAGTCAATGTGGTACATTCAACTACATTCAATGTGGTAGAGGCAGGACTTGAACCTGGATGGTGTACATGAAAAAGCAGATCGCTATTCCAGTGAATGATTTCACCTCCTTTGCATCACTTTTTTACATTCAGACACACAAAGAGCGAGAGCGAGAGCGAGAGAGAGACAGAGAGAGAGAGAGATATGGAGGAACCACAGCACTGAAATTCCCTATCACCATAGAACCTCCCATATAAAATTGAGACGGGGTATGTAGCCACACAGGTACTCTACCTTTAAGTTATCTTTAGTCTATTCTGGTATTTTTATTTCCTGTTTCTCATACTGTTGACTTCCTGTGCTGATCTCCACCTACAGATGGTTCTTATTTAGGAGTCAATCCCTGAATGCCCAACAATTCTATCCAGTTTCTCTTTTACTTCATATAGAGATCAAACAAATTTTACTCCATGGTTCCTTTGTCCCATGTGATTTTTTCAAGTAGTCACATGTTATTTTTCTGGGTATTGACATATGACACTACAGACCTGAACTTTCTCATTCATTGGGCACAAAATATATGCAACCGTGATTCTGTGTCCTTGCCCATGGAGCTGGAGGAATGAACGTAAACAAGGCAGGGGAGTTACAGATCAGATACCTTAAGCTACAAAACCAATGGTCAGTCCCTAGTTCATATTTAAGTAATAACACTTTATATTTTCTAAAATAGAATTTAGATGAAATAACTCTATAGATGGTATGCTGAAAATGAGACTTGGACTGCAATATATACCATATAGTGATGCGTCTAGTTAGGAAACAAATCGGCATTATTTAAGACATAAGGTAACTAGCTCAATATGCTAGATCTGACTCCCCATTAATAAGAAAAAGAAAAAAATGGTGGGGGAGTCGGGCGGTAGCAGTAGCACGGCGGGTTAAGCACAGGTGGCAAGAAGCGCAAGGACTGGCTAAAGATCCCTGTTCAAGCCCCCCTGGATCTCCACCTGCAGGGCAGTTACTTCACAAGTGGTGAAGCAGGTTTGCAGGTGTCGACTTTTTCTCCCTCTCTGTCTTCCCCTCCTATTTCCATTTCTCTGTCCTATTCAACAACAAAAATAACTACAACAATAAAACAACAAGGGCAACAAAAAGGGAATAAATGAATATTTAAAAAAAAATCTTTTCTATGTCTTTCATAGCTGCAAAATATTTTGAGCTATTAACTCACTTAAATATGTTTTTCTGGAGTAAAGTGACATAGAAAACCTCTAAGCCAATGCTCTTTTGTCTTTTCAAAAAAAAAACAAAAACTGTATGTCCAAACAATAGCCTCCATATAGCTTGAAGGTGCTCTCAGATAGGAAAGATAGTTATTTCTAGCCAGGCAAATATACAGTAATAGTAATCATCTCACAAAGATTAAAATGCACTAGAGCTGCAGGTGTTTCATGAGACAGTGAGTAATCCTTAGTGTCACTCAAGGAAAAGATAAAGAGAAGCTGGAAGCAGGGATGGTTCAGAATCCATTCCCACCTTCCAAACTCTCAGTTTCTCCTACATCTTTCCTACTTCAGGAGATGCACTGCTTCCATAGTCTCCAGCAGCCTTTCTTGTTTTTGCTATCACCTGTACCTGCTCACCTAGTGGGTTTCTATTCTTTATCCATTGAGTAGAGAACTGTGGTGCCTTAAATCATTTGGGCAGATGGGTGTTAAGAGTTAGTGAACGTGAAAAAACAATACATATTCAGATATAAAAAAGACTAATAGAAGTTCTTAGTGACTAAGACTTTAGAAATATGAATTGTTTTTTTTGATAGAAACAGAGACAGAGTGGATTCAAGAGGGGAGGGTGGTAGAAAGGGAAAGAGAAAAAGACATATGCTATCCAGCACTGCCTTCCCTTTATAGGTGGAGAGTGGGGGTTTGAACCCAGGTCTTGAGTCATTGCAGCATGTATGCTCAACAGGGTGCACCACTGCCCAGTTCCCTTAGGTAAGACTTTTAACATTTCAAGAATCTTTAAATCAAACACAGCTGGAGGTGAAGTGTTTCAATCTTAACCATTTCCCAAAGCTGCAAAATCCTTTAAAAAAATAGAATTGAAGTTATATTGTCACTTAAAAAATAGACTTCCAATCACTTTCACACAGTATATGGTTTCTTAGTTGTGATCTTTGTCATCATCATCATCATTACCATCATCACCACCATCATCATCATCACCACCATCATATTATTATTATTAAGCTAGAGAGGAAGAGAGACCATAGCTTGGAAGCTCCTTCAATGAGATGGAGGCTGAGCTCCAACTTGGCTTGTTCACATAGAAAAACAGCACACTAGGGGCCAGATGGTGGTGCACATGGTTAAGTGCACACATTATAGTGCTCAAGGACATGGTTTTAATCCCCTGGTCCCCGTCTGCAGGAGGAAAGCTTCATGATTGATGAAGCAGGGCTGCAGGTGTCTCTCTGTCTCTCTCCCTCTCTGTCTTCCCCTCCCCTCTCAATTTCTCTTGGTCTCTATCTAATAATAAATAATAAATAATTTATTTATTATTTATAAAATAATAAATATTTTTTAATAAAAGAGCACACTATCCAATAGAGCTAGTTTATCAGCCCTTGTCATCATCTAGGCGTATTTTTTAAAACTGTACAAAAACATTTTTGCCTATGCAAAAGACAATAACAAAAAGTAGTTAAGTTATGCATATCCATACATACATACATAAATAAGCAAACAAATGACTAATAGGTACATTAAAAGTTTTCAGTGTCACTATCAGAGAAATACAAGTCAGTATGCCAGTGAGACACCACCTGTTACTTGTGGGAATGCATGTGGTTTTTCAAGTGTGATAGAAACAGCAAGTACTGGTGAGACAATAGGGAAGAGGAATTTTTTTACACCAGTAATTGGAATATAAGTTGGTTCAGTCCTTACAGAAAACAATATAAAATATTTGCAAACTATTAAAAATAGTTCTACTATAAGGAACATAGCATAATGCTAGAGACTCCTCAGTTCAATCGCCCACTCCACCATAAGCCAGGGTTGAACAGTGCTCTGACAAATAATAATAAGAAGAACAATATCAATAATAATAATAAACATACTGCATACTATATGGCACGATATTACTTCTCTTAGAAATCTATTCTAAGAACGTGGTTAACTTGTTCAAAGAGATATATGACACCTATGTTACAAGTAAGGCTATATACAGTAGTCAAGATTTGGAAACAACCCAAGTGCCCAATCACAGATGAATGGATAAAAAAGATGTAATATAGATAGATAGATAGATAGATAGATAGATAGATAGATAGATAGATAGATAGATACAGAGAGATAGATACTACTCATCTGAAAGAGGAAATCTGTCTTTTGCTACAGAATGGTCCTGTTACCAAGGAACCCTGAAAGAGCCCCTGATCCATTTGGATCTTTCTCCAGTTTGGCAGAAGTTTCCACAATTCAAGCAGTGTGGTAAGTTGAGTAATAAAGTGTACCCAATGAGGGGTGGGGTGTGGGTGTGTGATCTCCATAAAAACCCAAATAGCTCAAGATTATTTCTTACAGTAACATTAACTAGACAGAGCAGATGCTGCTTCTTTCTCCCATCCCCATCACCCATTCCTCCAAAAACAAACACTTTAAAACACACACACACACACACACACACACACACACACACACACACACACACACACACGCAGTAGAAGTGTATACTCCTAAAGATGATCATTTGAAACCAGAACAAAGGGATCTAGACTTTTCTTTTTGGTGGGGGTAGGGAGTATGAGGAGTATGGGGGTGGTTATATAGCCTTTTAGCCCCCCCCCAACCCCATCCCATTACCCAGGAATGGGCCATTCATATCAGTGTGAACTGATTCAATCTTTGTGATTTGCTCAGATGAAAGTGGGATACACTGGGTCAGTTCCCAGCTCACAGTGTTCCTAGTGTGCCTTAGGGAACTATGCTAATTAAATTGCTGTCCACCTGGTGTCTCTGAGTTCTTGTGCACAATTCGCCTGTCACATGATGTCCACCGAGTTGTAATTAATACTACAGGTGATCTAGACAGGATAACGCTAAGTGAAATAAGCCAGGAGGAGAAGGACAAATACCAGGTGACTTCACTTATAAGTTAGATTTAAGAAACAAAACCAAGAAAGACAGGATAAACTACTAATAAGCCTGTGGTGTATTTCAGCAGATCTCAGGATATTAAAGGGGGCAGTGAGAGATTGTTAGAAGATTTTTGGGCTTCTTTCTAGTGCTCTTTGATGGAGGGAAATGATAGGTTGGGGAGGAGATGGTGTGCTAACATACATATTGAATAGATACGAAGTTGTACCCTTAAGAGAACAACCTCATGAAACAATATCCTCTCAACAAAAATAAGTTAATTACTAAGAAAAAAAAGTTAAATGCAATGTTTTAATACTACGCATGTTCAGCTCCCCAAATGGATATAACAATTTTTTTAGATTTGCAATAGTTTGAATTATATATCTCTACATAATTACTCTGCAATCCATATCTACCCTATTGATTTACAAACTTAATCCCTAGTATATCTTTATAAAAATGAAATGAAGTATCTAAGCTATTTGCCTAAATAATTTATTTATCCACATCGTTTAATTTATTGGTTTTTGTAGACTTCTATTTTTCCCACATCAGGATCATAGTAATATATTCATAAGTGCTTTACCGAACCCACAGAATAACATAAAATGTTAAAGAAATGTATCATGAGATGTAATATCCAGAGAAATAATTGGAGAATGTATTATATTGTCAACATTTAACCATTATAATCAACTTTAATCATCAAAACTGCCTTGGAGTCTTTAGTATTTTAACATTAATTTCAAAATAATTTATTCTATTATTACACTGACTTTCATACTAATGTAAATGAACTTAATAAGATTAAACTCAAATGCGATGTTAAAATGAAAACATAATAGAAATTGTAACCCAAATGAGTACACTCCAAAGCAAATGGGTTTTTGGCTGGCTTCTCTAGAGAAATTTTCATTTCCTTTAATCCGTATCACAGACTTCTTGTCACATCATCAAAAAGGGAGATAAAAATTCTAATGAAATCTTTTTGCATTTAAATGGCAACTTGTGTTCATTTGCCTTTGAAATTGTCTGAAATTGTCCAGAAAACACAAGCATTTTAAGGTTAAAAGTATAATTATGAGACCGGTTTACTCACACACTCCTTTGCTCAGTGTAAAGGCTGCTCCTTCCCACAGCCTTCAATCAACAGAGAATTTTCTGACTCTTCACCCTTATTTCTCAATTAAAGATAAAATAACCCATTTTTAATTTTTATTTTTAGATATTATAAGTAATACAAAATTAGTCTTTGTCATTAAGTCTAATCTTCATTGATTACCTGGAAAATAATTATAGTGATTAAAAGTGCCTATTTAGCTCTTGAATCCTGGATAAATATTTTCCAATGTTACATCATTCCAATTAAAAACCTAAGAATATAAAACTATACCTTGAATCCAAAGATAATGGTGTGTACACCTAATATGATTTCATTTTTTAGAACTTCATCAGCCACTCTGTCCTTCAGCCTGAAAAAATTTAACAATCCATGGATATTCATGTAGATGTGAAATAAAATATTAAATTAATAAACTATTAAGTTTTTTGGAGGCTGGGTGCCATTTTTTCCTTTTGTAAAAAAATAATTTAATAGGACAGAGAGAAATTGAGGAAGAGATAGAGAGAGAAAGTGAGATACCTGCAGATATGCTTTGCCACTTGTGAAATGTCCCCCTGCAGGTGGGATTCCGGAACCTCAAATCCAAATCCTTGTGTGGGTCCTTGTGCTTAGTACTATGTGTGCTTAAATGCATGTGCCACTTCCTGGCCCCCATAAACTATAAAGTTTTGACACCCTGAAGATATTAAAAAACAGTATCTGAACTATGAAGTAGAACTATGCCAATATAATATTTCGTCTCTCAGGTGGGTAACGGAAATATACTTGATGATTTTAATAACCAATAAAATGAATTGCACTATGACTGATGCAAGATATTCCCATGCCTCTTTTAAATCATTTATACTTGTTTCCTCCTGGTAATGTTTGCCTGGCTTCCTCATCTCGTCCTTCAATTCTGCCTACCTACATATACACACACACAACAACAACACAGCTGTGTAGCTACCATGGTCTAGGACATTAGACAATTTATACGCCATGCTCCAACTGTGGTCAGGTGGCCTAGGACTCTGTAACATGTGCCCTCTACCAAGGGAACCACCTTCCTCACCCAGGACTCAATTACTCCTATGTTTTGTGTGCCAATATCTTCAGTATGACCTTTATCCTCACTGTAATCCTCTTTCCAAGCTATAAACTTACATCTTCCTTTTGTAATCACTTCAAAGATAATACTTGCATATATTTACTTTCGTAGGTGTTCAATTACAATTCTAAAGCAGAAATTCCCTGAATTACAATAATTTCTTCACATATTTATAACAATCAGATCCTTCCAAGATAGAAACTCAAGAGCACACTGGGTTTAGAATTACCATTTGCTATAGCATTGCCTCTATGCTCTGCCATTCCTTGATTTTTTATCTGTTTTCCTCTCTTGAGTGGCTTATAAACTGTTGGGACATGAACAGAGTTAGCATACGGCCTGACTAGCACATGAAGAGCTTACACAAACCCACAAAGGATCATGAGTGTATAGGAAATTATTTAAAAGCGTGTCTGGAGGAAATTGGTCTGTTTCTGCTGCTCTGTAGCTTACAGGTCTTCTCCCCAGATCACTATGCTTCCCAAGGGATCACAACACCTGTGTTTGAACTTTGGTCACTAAGCCCTGGGACACTTGTGACTCCATACCACAATGTTAACCAGCTTTCCCCCCTTTACCTATTTGACTGCCATGTTTTTGTTTTTTTTTTAATCTAAATAAAACCCCCATGAATTAAATCTCCCATTTATTAAACCCCCAAGCAAGGGCACCACAGAAATTTTAGTTTTTTTTTTAATTATTGTAGTCAATAAAATCCTCAAATACAGTGAAGTTTGTAACAAGAATCTGCACTGTCATGATTGCTTCTGACCATAGTATCTCCAACATTTAAGTGGCTCTCCCCAAGTCCCATTTCAACACTCACACTAAGAAATATTCGGCAGAAGTCATGTTAAGCTATACATAAAAACTGAACTTGCTCCATGGCAATTATATTTTGATGTGGACACCACATCAAATAAAGCATCATTTGTGTCAGCTGTGACAATTTGTTCAGTACATTCTATCTGTTCATATCACTGGGATATTTCGTGGGACCGGGTGGTGGCACACCAGGTTAAACACACATAGTGTGAAGTGCAAGGACCCAAGTGAGGATCCTATTCCAGTCCTTAGTTCCCCATCTGGAGGGGGGGAGGTTCACAGTCAGTGAAGCAGATCTGCAGGTATCTTATCTTTCACTCCCTCTACCTCCCCATTCTCTCTCAATTGCTTTCTGTCCTATCAAAAAAATGAAAAAATGGCCACAGGAGCAGAAGAATCATAGTGCAGGCACCAAGCCCAGCGATAACCCTAGAAACAAAAACAAAACAAACAAGCAAAAAATAATACTTCGTTAAGATAGAACACACACACACACACAGAGAGAGAGAGAGAGAGGGAGAGAGAGAAAGAGACCCACACGCACCATTGCTGGAAAAGTAATGATATAGAAAAAGAAACAAAAATATACAACCCAATATATATTCAGAGTACTGCTCATCTCTGGCTGTGGTCATATTGCAGATTGAAGCTAGGACCTAGGAGTCTCTGGCAGGAAAGGTGATTGAATGACCATTAGGTTATCTCCATAGTCCTTCTGAATTTGATCCCTAATAATACTACCTCTTTCTAACCAGGAAAATTGGATCTCATATTCTCTGGGATGCTATCAGTTTACATCTGCAGAATAGATGTAATTATAGCAAGTTCCATTTAAATTGTGAGTATTTCATAATATTACTTAACAGAGTGACTGACATAGAATCAGCTTTCTATAAATGCTATTTGTAGTTTATAGTCAATGAGATTTCTAAATAAAAAGCCTATCTACTATCAGGGTTTTAGCATACTAATTATATAAGTAGACTTTTCCAAGTGCAATTAGGTACTTATGTTCAGCTAAGTAAAACACATCTTATTAATCTTTGTTTTTTTTATTGTCTGCATCGTGGTTAACCTTGTATATAGTAGGCATGACACAGTTTTTCTTACCTGAAGATGAGAGGTATGTACAATTTAATGGATAAGAAGACACAAAATTATAACAAAAATGTGTAAAATTCCAGTTTTCCATTAGTATTTATGCAGTAATTCCTATAAAGTCAATCACTCTTCTAAAAGACTTATTACATTAAAAAGGCCATAGCCTGAAGTCTCTGGATGTATTGTCCAGATGATGTTCATTCTGTCCCATTACTTTGTCCTTTTATAAAAACTGCTCCAATGAGAATCATACTGCCTCATTTCAATCTCTATACATACTGGACTGAGTTATACTGCTAGATAGAAACTGAATTATTCTAGTTAAAAAGTAAAAAGGAAGAAAATATGACATAAAGTAAATAGGTTATGTATTCAGCATTACTGATAGACTAAGGATAAATGCGCCAACCTCTGGCAGCCCAGCGTGCAATGATTCTCCTCTGTGGAGTCAGAACCTTTGACAAGACATTTCTAAAAGTGCTAATGGAAAAGACTTATTCTTGCTGTGGAGATGTAAGACAAGCAGAATGAAATTTGGGGCTGCCAGAGCTAACTTCCTTCACCACATGGAGGAAGTTTATTTTTTTGACCTAGTCTTTCCTAAGAAATAAGTTCAAGAAGAGAGAGAGAGAGAGAGGGAGAGAGAGAGAGAGAGAGAGGGAGAGGAGAGACAGGAAAGGGAGAGAGAGAGAGAGAAAGAGAGAGAGAGAGATCTGTAGCTTTACATGAAACCCTTCACAGAAGGATTAAAAAAAAAAAAAACCCTCCTTTATCTTCTTGAAGAGATTTCCACTTACTTATCCACAAGTTTTCTTTTGAATTATAGTTCTGTCCCAAGTATCTTGGTTCATTAAACTAGGGGAAATATTAAGATAATTGATTATCTTCTAGTATTCAAGTAAAATGAAAGGAAAAAAAATAAATGCAACCATAAACTGGAAGTAAGCTATCTTTTCCTCAGCCAGTCATACATTTGTATTTGTAGAGCAGTTGATACATATTAAGAATTTTCTTCTCTAGTTGTTTGGTGAGAGCCACTGTGGTAGAGGAATGCTGCAGGTGTCTCTCCTCTCAGTCTCTCTTTCTCCACTTTCTCCCTTTCTCTGCCTCTCACCCTGTATCATTTTCTAAAATTTCTTTATAAATGTGTATTCAGGATAGAGACAAAGAAATTGAGTGGGAAGAGAGAGATAGCAACACAGAGAGACACCTGTGAAGCCCTTCTTTACCACTTTTGGAGCTTTCCTCCTGCAGGTAGGGACTGGGGTTTGAACCCAGGTCCTTATACATTGTAATGTGTGTTTTCAACTAGGTGTGCCACCACTGGGCCCCTCTCACCCTCTATCAAATAAAGAGAAAAAAAGATGGACACTGAAAGCAGTGAAGTAATTGTGCAGAAACCACGCCCCAAGTGATATCTCTGGTGACAAAACATTAATAAATATAATAAAATTTCAATAATTGTGACAACATATTTTGCCCAATTGTCTGCCAGATCAATATTCACATGTCTTATGAATATGAGCTATCTAAATAATGATGTGTTGTGAACCAAATGAACATTTATGAATATTTCTGGATAAAAAATGATTGGGTTTCTAGACTTTTTATCAATTTGACTTGTGAGCCAGGGAAAGTAGGACAAACTGTCAACAAGCAAGCAACTAGAGTATCTTTGAATGCTGTAATTGGGAAAAACTGAAAGGGCAAACTCACAGATTATTGCTGATAAGAACTCTAGGTGTGTCTGGGAGCTATGCACTATCAGAAACATTTTAAGGAAGGAAAACCTATGGGGTTCAGCACTAATAACCTTTTTGACAGGGTCATCTCTACTCTGTCACAAACCTTCAAGCTATCACTTAACACATTTTCAGTGATAACCTTAGTAAGAAATCCTTCAATTATAATGTACACACATGAACTGCTCTATTATATATAATTGCAGATATTTTTTGAAATTTTTATTTATAAAATGGAAATATTGACAGGACCATAGGCTAAGAGGGATACAATTCCACACAATTTCCACCACCAGAACTCTGTATCTAACCTTGTCCCTTGATAGCTTCCTTATTTTTTATTCCCTCTGGGAGTATGGACCCAGGATCATTATGGGGTGCAGAAGGTGGAAGGTCTGGTTTCTGTAATCGCTTCCCTGCTGAATATGGGCATTTGCAGGTTGATCTATACTCCCAGTCAGTCTCTCTCTTTCCCTAGTGGGGGAGAAATCTGGGAAGGTGGGGCTGCAGGTCACATTGGTGGGGTCGTCTGCCCAGGGAAGTCCGGTTGGCATCACAGTAGCATCTAGAACCTGGTGGCTGAAAAAGAGTTACGATATAAAGCAGAACAAATTATTGACTAATCATGAACCTAAAGGCTGGAATATTGCAAATGACAATTTGGGGTCTACATTTCAGAAAAAGCTAGCAGGTCTATTTTAGGTAAATTCTAAGGGGCCCATGACTACTAGTTTTTACCTGAGCCTGACATCTGATATGCAGGTGGACCCAGGTTATTGTCCAGGGAGATGGTGTCATAATTGGAAAAAAGGCTAGGAAGCTAGATTAGGGAAGAAAGTAGCTCCCAAATATGGGAAAATATATAAATATCGTTGACTGTAAAACCCATCGATTTGATCTGGGTACTATAATCAGCACAGGAGCCCATGTAACCTCTGTATCCCTATAGGACTAAGCTCTCATTCTGTGGTCATGCCTAGGAACATTCCAGGCCCCACTACATAATTGTAAAATATTTTTGTTAAACCCATAAGAGTTTTCAAATCCAGAGGAGAGAGTAGAAATGATATGTGGCATTAATTGTCTGTGATATTATTGGGTTGTCAGAATAGTCATGGTGTGTTTTTCTGTTTTTCTATGCAAAAGCACATCACTACTGCCAAATGTTAGGCAATATTAACTTTCTGTCCTCCTTCCTTTACAATAAAATCCATTACCACCTAGAACCATTGAATAAAACCATGACCCCCTAACTGAAGACTTCCATATTTCCTTTTTACTATGTGTGGTTATACAATTAAGTTAACAATATGATGTAAGCACAAGTATTGGATAGCACTTCTAAGCCCTGCCTTTAATGATTATGTACATGGATTCTACTTTCCTCTTTCTCTTGCTTCTCTTTAGAAAGTTCATTAAAAAGTATGAATTGGAATATGCATTTTAGACCAAGAAATAGAAATCACATATTAAGGATGGCAGAGAAGAAAGACAAGAATTTGGATTTGTAGGTATAGCTTGATAAATGAGGATACAAACCTCCACTGTTTAAACTGTAGCATATTAGTTTTATTCAGTAACTGAACTTACTATCTACTATAGTAGCAAAATAGCCTAGTTTAAAGGAGTGTTTTGGGAAGGCTAATTGGATAGTAACTGTGACTACTTAGCATTAAGAAGAAAAAAAAAACTATTACACTGATGTTCAGTGTCATGAAACAGAATTTAATGGATTTGCTATAATAGGCTAACAAACAGAAACTTCATTTAGTATTTTGGTGGAAGTTGCGGAGTGTTGAAGATTTCCAAGTCCATTTTACAAAGAGCAAAATGCTGGCAGCTACAAGTAGGCCAAATAGGTGTGGAGCCACGCAAAATCACCAAGGAAGGACCTAGCAACAAATCATGAGATGGCAGAGCTCAGTGTCAGATATATTCTGCCAAGAACAACCAGTCTGTCTCACACCTGCCTTACTCAGGAAGGAACCAGACCATAGTAAATAGCACCTGGCTTACTGTGGTATTCTGGGCACTTAGAATATCTCAGCCATTGATTAGCTCTCTCAAATCAGTTAGAGATCCTTTTTCTTTTTAGAATTTTGTCCTGTCTAGTTTAGCAATGTGAAGTACTTGACTGATATTAACTCAGAGAAATTGGTTAATAGAAAGAGCGTATTTAAAAGCCAGACAGTGGTGCACCTGGTTAAGTGCTCACATTAGTGTGCAAGGACCTGGGTTCAAGCCCTCAGTCCCCACCTGCAGGGTGAAAGTTTCACGAGTGGTGGAACAGGACTGCAGGTGTTTCTCACCCTCTCTATCCCCCCCTCCTCTCTCACATTCTCTCTGCCTAAGAGTGATATTATATTCTGGGATCATAAATGCATATCTAAAAAATAAAAGTAGATGTAAAGAAAATGAGAGCCAGGCATTCTACAAAGGCAATTTCCATCTAAATTCCCAACTAAAGAAAAATCTTGATGAGATTTCTGTAGCTATTGTTTAGTTATTGTCACATAATTATTACTTGTTTAATGTTATTTATGTCATTTTTAAAAAGGTGTTATAGAATAGGCTACACGAGCTATCACAGTAATGTGTCTAGACAACAGTTATTTTTGGCATGTGGTATATGTCAGAAAAACACATGTTGGTTAGAATGAGAAGTATGACAATCTGTGGTGTGATTAAAAAAATTTACTAATCAGATAGACCAAGGATCCAGTGCTGGCTTTACCAGTAAATGCTGTGTTCACTTGAATAAGTGAAGCAATTTCTCTGAAACTTCAGTTTGAGTATATTAATATTCTAGGACTTAATAGGTAACAAGAGCCCTGCATACAACTATTTCCTTCTTTTGAATTTGAAGATGAACATGAAGGGGGTAAGGAGAAGTTGTCCGACAATGGACAGTTAAATTATTTTCATCAAGTGGTATTGTTTGTTATCAGTATCATAACCTAATTTTATAACTCCTATAGACGTATATTAATCTATTTTATAGTAGCAGGAAGCTTGTAGTTTTTCTTTCCCTCTATAAATTAAGTTGTTCAACTGTGCAGAGCTTCAGTTTTCTTGGTTGTGAACTGCTAAAAATCTTTGTAAAGGTATATTTCCTAGGAGTTAACCATGACTAGGTGGAAGAGAGAGCATAATGGTTATGCAGAAAGACTGATGCTGGAAGCACTGGACTTTCAACTCCCAGCAGCACCATAAGTCATAGAGCTTAATAGTGCTCTGGTTAAAATTAAATTTTAGGGGGGCGGAGTAAAATTGTGGCTTAAAGACCACACCTGGCATATGCTCTGCAAGGAGGCTGTGTTAAACCTGGGACTGTTGGGGGGGGGGGGGTAGGGTTTCCAGGCGAGTAGTGGAGGAAGTATGCAGGAGAGGTCAAGTGGAACCAAGACAGAGCTATAAAACCCACCCTTGGCTGGCAAACAGAGGCTAAAAAGGACAAAGGAGTTCCACTGAATTGCAAATGGTACCATGATGCCAACATGGCTTCATTGGACAGGTGACTTCACCAATGTACCCAGGAGTCCCACCTCCCAGAGGTCTTTCCCACTAGAGAAAGATAGAAACAGGTTAAGAGCATGGATAGACCTGCAATCCCCATACCCAGTTGAGAAGCAATTACTGAAGCCAGACCTTCTACCTTCAGTACTCCATGGTTATCCTGGATCCATACTCCCAGGGGGATAGAGAACAGAAAGGCTTCCAATAGAGGGGATGGGATGCTCTGGTGGTGGGAACTGTGTGGAAGTATACCCTTCTTATCCTATGGACTTGCTGATCATTATTAAATCAATAAAATGTAATAAAAAATTAAAAAATAACTTACCATGACTAAATATTATTAGGATTATAAAATAACTTCCAACATTTATCTTCTAATATAAGGGCACAGGGCATTTTAGTTAATTTTGTTATTTATATTGTTTCCAGATCCAATCACTTTAAAGAGCTATGGAAAGACACTGAACCATAATTTTTATACATACAAGTTGATAAAAATCAAGGAAACAGGCTCAAGGAAAACACAAAAGTAGGACTAGGAAAAATCATTTAGATTTTCTCTGAAATTAGTATGTAACTTATCAGCATACTCTTTATTTGGCAATCTGCAAAAAAAAAAAACGTTAGAAAAGTGAAAGCTAGTAAGTCCCAAAGTACCTTCTTTGCAATTCTATAATCAGTCCTTTCAAATATGATAAATTGTGACATTTTATTTAAGACAGTGAGTAATCTGTTGTGAATAACTCTTTAAAAAAAAAAAATCTCAGCCTGTTTTCTGTAATTCACCACGCAAAATTCATCTATTTGTAAGGGGACTATTTGCCGCAGATGACACCTATCTCTCCTCATCCTGCACAATCAGAATGAGATGCTCTCATGATGGAACATCCCAGCAGTAACCTCAGCCAAGAGTACAGGCTTGGAACAACTGATTAGTGTCTGCAATTCGTATTTCATCACTGACAGCCTTTAAATAGATCGAGTACCCTGCATATTTGAAATAAAATTTACACATTCAAAAACTGAAAATCATTCATCTTTTTAAGGAATTAATTTTTTCCTAATGAACAAAGAAAGACTGCCTGAATCATTCAGTAGTTTAACCATCTCCTATAAAGTCATCTTTCACTCACAGGACTCTCTTGGAGAATGGAGTCTATTTTTTTTTTTTTTTGGATTCTGTTCTATATAGCTGATGCTGACTAAATAATTACTTCAATGAGGTATTTTAATTTAAACATCTAATTTCCCCAAATGACAGATGATGAAGTTTAGAAAAATTAAGAATTTATTAAATTGAGATTGAGTTAGTGTTCAGAAAGTAATTCTTATGTAATTCCCCCATAAATATCATTAATGAGAGATGATAGAAGAACACCAAGATTGAGTAGAACTTTTTGTAAGATTTTAGGGAAAAAAAATAAACTAAAGATATGTGTAGGCTCAGAGACACAGTATTTTATAGAGAAGAAAAAAATTCAGATGACTCCTGCAGTAGAAAATTAATCCCTCTTAAAGCTTTGCAAGTGGTGAAGCACTATTACAGGTGTCTCTCTCCCATTTCCCTCTTAATTTATCACTGTCTCTATCCAATAAATAAATAAATAAAGATAATTTTAAAAAAGAAAACTAATCTCACTTTACTCTTACTTTAAGAATTGTACTAACTTGGAAACTGAATATCTGTTCTCCAACAAATGGCATGTTCTAGTATGAGGATAGGGCCAGAGGTATCAGAAGGCTAGAAGCAGACCTACCCTCTGATCCTACAGTTCCTCTCCTGGGGATATATCCTAAGGAACCCAACACACCCATCCAAAAAGATCTATGTACAAGTATGTTCTTAGCAGCACAATTCTTAATAGCCAAAACCTGGAAGCAACCCAGGTGTCCAACAACAGATGAGTGGCTGAGCAAGTTGTGGTCTACATGCACAACTCAGCTGTTAAAAACAGTGACTTCATCATTTTCAGCTGATCATGGATGGACCTTGAAAAATTCATGTTAAGTGAAAAGTCAGAAACAGAAGGATGAATTTGGGATGATCTCACTCTCAGGCAGAAGATGAAAAACAAGATCAGAAGAGAAAACACCAATAGAACTTGAACTGGGAATTGCGTATTGCACCAAAGTAAAAGACTCTGGGATACAGACAAAGTAAAAGACTCTGAATACAGATCCAAAAAGGATAACAGAGGACATAGTGGGGGTTGTATTGTTAAATGGAAAACTAGGAAATGTTATGCATGTACAAACTATTGTATTTATTGTCAAATGTAAAACACTAATTCCCCAATAAAGAAATAATAAAAGGGAGTTGGGAGTAGCGCAGCGGGTTAAGTGCCCATGGCTCAAAGCGCAAGCACAGGTGGTGAAGCAGGTCTGCAGGTGTCTCTTTCTCTCCCCCTCTGTCTTCCCCTCCTCTCTCCATTTCTCTGTCCTATCCAACAACTATAACATCAACAACAACAATAATAACTACAACAATAAAACAACA